>NC_135784.1:117470260-117798871 GCF_051106095.1 Pogona vitticeps
GCTGGTGGTAACCCTTAGCTCTTTTCTCTAACTCAGCTAGTAGTGCTGGTTTTATTTTCTGATGGGCAAGGTCTCTCACAAATAACAGTTCAGAAAGTGGGGTTGGGGTGTTGGGGGGCACTGTTTCCTATCATTCTTTCAGACATTTCTACATGAAAAAGTAGAGAACTTCTAAAAGCCCTTTGCAGAAGGATTTCATTCCCCACTGGTTTCAAAATCAGATTGAGGGTCACTTACGCTCCAGCAGGCCAGCTTCTGTAAACCTGCAAAATGTGTGGATTTTGCTAGTTATTGTGCCCTTTCTAGGTACAAACACACAGCAACCAGTTCAGCTAATTTTGGACATATTGCATTACTTGCATACATGTAAGAGAAAATAATATTAAAATTAAACACTCTAAAGCAAAAGTACATATATATTTGAAGCAGTGCACTTACATATTTTTTTGCATGTATGTGATTCAAGATAGATTGCACAGCTTAATTTTGGATTTCTAAAGGTTTGGGCAGTTGGAGTTGTGAATATAAAAGGTGTGCGATTGCTCTTGATGTGTCCAGAATTTTGATCTGTTTCTCTTTTGTATATCTTCTCCAAAGACCGTGCTACTCTTTATATGTGTTTTTGACCCCCGAGAACAAATATTTCAGTGTTCTTTTTTCTATTATAAAAAAGATCAATAGCAGCAGCCTGACACTCATGAGCAATCTTATTATAGCAAACTACTGTTCACACCAGATGCAGGAAAACAATTTGGTAAAGAAATAGATTTGAGTTTCAAGCTGCAGAAGATTACTACAAACCATACAAGAATACCATTTCATGAAATAATTTGTGTTGCCTCTTACATTTAGAGAAATTTGGACATGTTTCTTGTTTGCTTTACATAATCATAAGTGATATAGATATAGCTATATCGATACAGGTCATATTTGCAAACAATCTCTGCACAGAATAAGACACTGGTTTTGAAGTGCAGGTGTCCAGGCTGAGTCATAGACAACAGTCTGAGATGAGCCAGAAATAGAAATGGAAAAGAAAGCTGCATTAATCAAGAATTTTTAATTACTTTATCCAGTCTGTGGTCTGTGCAACTGATAACAAAGCAAGTGTCTACCTTCAAGCATCCCATCATTGAAAGAAAATAGTGACCAGCAGATGCTTCTTTTTCTTTCCAAATTATATGCAAGTGCATATATGTATATATTTTTTGGGGGGGGAGGAGAGTACACAAACACCATTTATTCAATGGGGGAAGTATTTTGTTGTTGTTTAGTCATTAAGTCATGTCCGACTCTTTGTGATCCCATGGACCAGAGAAGCCGGGGGAAGTATACAAATGCATTAAAATGTGTACATTAGGAAAATACACATCCAAAATTTTAAGACGTCTGAGAACCCAATGCAAATACTGAAAAGGATAAGAATTCTGATGTGATGCCAGAAAATTCAGGGAAAACAAAAGTGACGTATCTTCACAGAAGGCAGAAGTCAAAGTCAAGATAGGAGCCCAGGCTAAATCTGGGTATTACAGCCAAAGGCAAGGGGGGAAATTAACATGAAAGAGCACTCTACAGTAACTGTCCAGATAACGCAAGGCTAGAGGTCAGGGAAAATGTGAAGCCAGGTAGCAGAAAGAACACTTACATTGACAACAAGGAATACCTTTTTTATCAAGTTCTGGATGGAACAGGATCCCTTTTAAAGTCATAGTTACACAGGGAGATCCAAAGTCCAGCCTGGGAGAATGGGGTCACTTTAGGATTTAGGATACGTAACTGCTGAAGCAATTATGCTGGTCTGCAGTTCTGTCATTCACTACAGGAATCAGCTGCGCAAAGATCTCAAGGCTGCGCCCTTCAGCAAGAATGCTCAATTTGATTAAAGCTTAGGTTTATATTTTCAAATCTGTACATCCTGGCTATTAAAACATATATTTTAAAACTGTGAATTAATCTAGAATGATATCCTATTATAATTCATTTCTTGCTCTTTATTCATCTACAGCACTTCAGTTTATTGTTTTGGAGTACTGTTTTTTTGGGGGGGATTAAATTTTGCATAACCATGTGTCCTATTTTCCATAACCCTCTTTTGGAAGGACAGCCAGAAGACAGTCCTCTTTTTCAAAGAGTGCTATCCAGTACAAGTCAAATTTATAGATAAAGAGACAAAGAAGGAGGGAAACAAGGAACCTCCAGTTTGCCCATTCGTAGTTAGCATGACCTGGAAGAAGATTCCGCAGCCATGCAATATGAATTATAACAATTACAAATTCTGCAAAATAATGTATTTATTAGCACAGTGGTCGGAGAACAGAAATAAATTACCCCAAATTGGGTAAAAGTTAAAATCCTGGGGGTAATGAGCAGAGTGCTGTCCCCCTCCCTCCCACTCACCCACTCCCCCTGCAGTCAAACCTCAAATTGTAAGCCACCTCTCCCTGTTACTTCCTTGGTTGCAGCAGGGCACTTCTAAATCCTCCTTTCAGAGATCGGAGATAAGCCTGCTTGATTGGTTACAGCTGTGGATTAGCCCTGGGCAATCAATCAATCCGGGGCTTCTGAATGACTGATTACTCCGGAAATGACTGTAGGAAAGCAGGAGGCGGGAAAGGATCAAGTTTACAAGGGAAGGAAGGAAGGTGCGAGAGACCGAGGGCTTCATCAAGCTTATTTAAATGTATGTAGAAAATGTATGGAGAAAAGGGAGGGAGGGAGGGTCGGTGGATGGATGTGTATGTGTGTGTGAGAGAGAAGGAGAGTGAGTGAGGGAGACTGACTCAAAACTATGAAAAAGAAGAGGCAAGCAAAAGAGAAAGCTTCAATTAAGGCGGGGAGGGGGGAAGGGTGGCTTTTTAAGGTGCTGTCTAGGTTTATCATTGCTTTCCTCCCAAGAAGCAGGCATCTTTGAATTCCATGGCTGCTGTCACTTTCTGTAGTGATCATGGTGCCCAAGAAAGTAAAATCTGTCACTGCCTCCATATCTTCCCCTTCGATTTGCCTGGACGTGATGGGACCAGTGGCCATGATCTTAGTTGTTTTGATGTTGAGCTTCAGACCATTTTTTGCACTCTCCTCTTTCACCCTCATTAACAGGTTCTTTAAGTCCTCCTCACTTTCTGCCATGCTTTTGTGTAGTCAATGAAGCAGAAGTAGATGTTTTTCCGGAACTCTCTGGCTTTCTCCATAATCCAGCACATGTTAGCAATTTGGTCTCTAGTTCTTCTGCCCCTTCAAAATCCAGCTTGTACTTCTGGGAGTTCTTGGTCCACATACTGCTGAAGCTTACCTTGGAGGATTTTGAGCATAACCTTGCTAGCATGTGAAATGAGTGCAATTGTACCGTAGTTGGAGCATTCTTTGGGATTGGGATGTAGACTGATCTTTTCCAATCCTCTGGCCACCGCTGAGTTTTCCATTGATTATGATAAAAAAAGCACACTGGTCCTTCGATATTGGGCTATGGCACCATGGTGGGTGAAATGACCTTTAGCCTGGTTTGTTCCTTTTTGCACACCACACATAGAGTGATTAAAGTGGTAGGAAAAGCCCCTTCCCCAAATCTGTGTTGGCTGTCTCTAGAAAGCATGTCATTGCTAGCACCACTCTGGAAGCCACTGATGATGATTAAATCCTCTGCGAGCTAGCAAAAATTTAATGCAACTTGCTAGGCACGTTGGACACCTTATTACTCCCTATGCCACACCATGGCTGGAGTGCAATGTATTCCAGCAAAAATACTGCACATCTTTATCAAATTTGGTGCATCCTGCTTGTTCAGTACAAAGACTGTGTAGATTCAATAATATTTTTAATTCAAATAATGTATGATTTCCTTCCTTTCGAATCAAGGGGGTCATGTCGGTGTATATAATTTTTGGGGGGGGGGTAAAAGGTAAAAAAGTTCCCTGACCCCTGTATTAGCATGTGCTATTTTATACAGACCACTTGTCTGCTGAGGGTTGAGGCTGAGTGGTGCATAATGATAGCTAACTATGACTGACTGATGGCTTCTTAAGAGCAGCACTGCTCTGGTCTCCCTGTGATGACCAGTAATAACAGGTGTGCTGCACAATGGCTCAATGGCAGCACAGGCACAGGCAAAAGGCATTCAGTCCTGGTGCGCCCTCATAGCTGCTAGACTTGCAGTGGTTCTCAAATTGGTGTCACCAGATGTTCTAGAACTGCAATTCCCAGAAGCCTTCACCATTTGCTGTGCTAGCCAGGATTTCTGGGAGATGTAGTCCAAGAACATCTGGGGACCCAAGGTTGAGAACGACTGTGCTACAGTCTGTGGGGTACTGTGCAGGCCTTTTGTGCTTCTGTGCATTCCTAGGCAAGAAGCCAAAGCATGGATGACTATATCTCCTCTTACGTTAAAGAAGTTGAGATAAACCACTCGTGGTAACTTAATATATTTTTTGGATGAATTGCCTGCTCTAGATTCAGTTTGGAATAAGTTTTGACATAATTTATAGGTGACAAATTTTAAAATAAATGTAAGTTACAGCACATACAGGAATATTATTTTTCATTCTTGGATTAAGAAAAGGATACTTTTTAAATAAGGTGTTAATTAGCACATAGTTAATTTAGGAAAAAATACTGAGCTTAATGTTTTGTGGATGGAAATTAGAGTGTCCCATGCTGATTGAACTTTTCTTTTTGTGCGTATAAATTTTCGCCATAGCTCAAGCTGTGTCATTTTTTATACCAACCAATTACATTCAATCTAAGTAGATAGACAATTAAAGTGAATCAGCAGGACAGAGTTAAATTACCTCCATCCACCTAGAGTAGACTTGTCAGGAAGTCATGAATATCCTGTTATCAGCTTTCTATTAGTGTGTACATGGCATTATTTTCTCTAAAAAAATATGTGAACCTTGAGCTGGGAATTTTAAGAGTTCCTTTTCATGTGTGACAAAGTGTAAAGCTATTTTGCAGCTTAACACTTTGTTTGAAACCATGTTAAGGTTGTAATATGTGTCTTGCTTTAAAGTTGTAGTACTGTGTTCTTCAATCATAATTTATTTGCAAATATTTGCTCAGGTGACGAAAAGTAATATATAAACCAAGCTTTAAAACTGTAAACATAAAAGAAGCATGTACATCTCTTGAAACAGTATAAAATATTTCTCTCTTCTAAAAAGCTTCTTCCAGAATGCACAGCACTTCTTTGATTGCTTAAAAGTTTATCTGTTTTGATTTTCAGATATCACACTTTCATTAAACTTCATAGCATAGCTTTTTGTTATTATTTTCCAAACCAGCTTGAAGCAGGTCAGAAGATTTTTTTTTTTAAAGCAGTGGTAACAATGGTGAGAAGGACTGTATTTGTGAGGTTGACTTCAGAGGACTTTTAGTGAAACTACTTTGGAGTAAAAGCACTGCTGTTACATAGTCTGATTAAATGAAGACATTTTTCTAAAGTAGATTGTTTTAGTATTTCTATTCAAGTAAGCAAATAACTTGCAAATATAAAGCACACCTTTGGTTTTATTTGGTCTGTAATTTATGGCTATTTCTCTAACTAAAACTAGGAATCTGCATTTGTAAATGGTCTTTTGAAGAATATGTCTGTGCCATGTCAACCAATACTGGCCCACTTTTTCATTACACTTTATTATTATATCTTTGGTGCAAATAAAGTATGTTTCTTACACGACCAGACCTTTTCTTCTGTGAGGATACAGAAATATTGTGCTGTAATATTTATCATTTTGGAATACAAACCCTGAAAATATCTCAATTTTTTTTTAATCCCTGTAGGAATGTAGTATCTGAAACCAACAACTGTCCTGCAGTTTATATGAAAATAGATTATAACTTTATCAAACAGTATAAAGAATTGTACAATTCAAATTGACTTCTGAGCTCATCTAGCAAAGGGAGGTGCTACTGTAGCACTCCATCCAGCCTCTGCTTAAAAAGGTGAACAGTGGTTTCTGCATCTGGCTGCAGAGCCAGAGACTGGGATTTTAATTCCTCACTGCGTCTCCTGACAGGGGCCGGACTTGATGATCCATAGGATCCCTTCCAGCTCTGCTGTTCTAAGATGATGGATGGTTATCTCTAATGAAGAAAAGTCACCTTCCCAGGAGCCTGTTCTGTTGTCAAAAATTTCCGTATAGGTAATTGTGTTATTGGTAGTCTGCTGTGGCAAAAACAGTTAAATTATACTAAGCTACCTTAAACACTAACAGTTGTTATTTGGCATAAAGTTTTATGAACCACAGACCCCTTCTTCCAACGCATGGACTACAGCTGGGTAAACAGACCTATACACAGAAGATGAATGTGAAAGATAGCAAAAATGCAAAAGGTCCAGTATGGTGGTGGTATTCACAGTGGTTAATGGTTGTGCAACAATTTCTGACGGGGAACATGCTGATGGTGAGCCATTGGACCCCTTCAAGGTGGCTGAGAGAGTTCAACCAGGGGAAGAAGCTAAGGCATGGAGAAAGAGGGAGATAAGACAGCTGGGGAAGGTGAAGCAGCCCAAGGCAGCCACTGGCTAGAAAATAGGAGCGGAGACAGGGCTTTTAGAGCCTGCTGGTCAACAGAAGAAGAGGCGAAGGAAGAAGAGACCTAGGTTGATGCTCTGGAGGAACTGCTACTGCTGCCCAAGTGGACCGAAATGGCTGTACGACATTCCTCCAGCTGCAGGATCATAGCTGACTGATGGAAGAGTCCCCTCCCCAGTCGTCAACCCAGACAAGGCAAGGACCAGGGAGAAGGGAAGGACTGGGCAGCTGTCATCTTTATCAAGGACAATACAAACTGTCCCCATATAACTAGCACATAATTAATTATCTGTTGTACACTCTTTTATTTGCATTTTGTATATTTTAGCCATGACCGTAATAAATAAATACATGTGTACATTGAGCCTGGGAAAGTCACTTGTTGATGGTTTTGAACTGTGGGGACCCTCAGTGGTGCCCAAAGACTGGTGTAGCTGTAGTACTACTGTAAATAATGTGCTCATATCGTTATACCCTGAAGTTGAGCCCATTAATTTTGTTCCAGGGAACCCAACCATAACCAGATCCATAGTGCCACAGGATGGCAACACCCACACAATCTTTGAAAAGTGACAAGTACAAATCTTAATGGCAGTCATTAATAGTCATTCAAAAGCTAATGCTGTGTGCCAAGCACCTCCAAGCGTTTATAAGTGGATTATTTCATGTATGGTGCCAAAACCAAGAAGATAAGTCTTGAGCCTCCTGTTATTTGTCTGGTATCATTGTTTCCTTTATATCATATTGAACCATTTCAAAATAGTTCCTGTTTTTTACAGAAATTATTATAAACTAACCATCTGATTAAAATAAAGCTGATCTCTTAACATCAGTACTCATACTGGTCTCTTGTTTCTTTCTTTTAATCCTCCTACCCTATTCCCACTGGGAACATATAAAGTTAATATAAGAAAACAAGAATTAAACCAGAATGTCCTGTAGAGATGCACTACCACAAAGGCTAATGCTGCTTTAGCTGGCTTGATAACTCGGTGGATTAGGTATCTGGCTGTGGAGGCAGTTCATGTCATTCTGTTAACTCCTGTAACGTCCATGAAACCAGTTGTTTTGGCTCTTGCCTTTCCACTGGACTATTTCAGTGATGTGGAGAGGGGGGATTTGCTGCTTGGGTAAAAGCCTAACCTTCATATTATTTTACCCAGGCTTCGTGCCCTGGAGAGGACACTCCAGTTTCGCATACAGCGTCAAAACACTAGACGCTGTTCCAAGTCCTCCATACAGAGCACGTTACCATAGTCTCTCGAGACTGAAGGATGCCTATGATGATGTGGAGCCAGAAGTTGGGAATTCAATTGTCCACTGTGCCTTCTGTGAGTAGAGCCAGTCTGTGGGGGCTTGGGAAAGCCACTCAGTTCCAGGTGCCCAAGAAGAAGGAAATGATAAACTACTTCTGAGTATTCTCTACCTAGAAAACCCTGAAAAGTGTTGCCATTAGTCAGAAAAAGAGATGGCCGCAAACTGGTACAATGGCAGTTCATAATTTGTTGGTATCCATGATCATGCTGATGTTTTTTTTTTTAAATGAACTGGTTTGTGGCTCTAAATGGAGGCTTTCTGTCTAGCTCAGCAACATAGAAAGCTTCCCTTCTCAGGTTGCCTACCCTGTGCCCCCTTCATGGGCCCCAGCACCCAGCTTACTTAATCTGGCCCTTCACCTCCCCACTACCACCGCCATGCTGCCAAGCTAAATAGGATAGTGTAGTTCTTGAGCATTCCTTATATACAGTCCAATGGGCAGCAAAACTACACTTTCTATACTTTCTATCCTAAACCACCCAGGAAGCACTGGGGCAGGAAGTAGACCCCAGAGAGCCTATTGTCCTACTCAGCTGAGCAGACGCAGCCTGGAGCAAGTAAGGGAGGTGCTGGGGCCCATGAAGGGGGGGGAGCTTTCTGGGGAGGCCAAAGTGAAATTAAATGGCTATGATTAAAAAGTTTGGTGTTTCATTTCACTTTATGAAACTGCAGTTCCCTGAATCATCGACTAAATGAATCATGAACTGGTTCATGGGATTTTTTTGATCAAGGCTCATTTCATGCCCGTATCTAGTTAGAACTGACCTGACTGCATGTTGTTATTATTATTAATGCTGTTTTATTGATTCTTTCCATATGAGCTCATATATATGTGCTATGATGCTGGCATGCTATGCTTCCACACAACCAGAGCAGGAGCTATAATTTAGCATCTATGATGAGGACTACCTAAAATACACAATTAAAAGGTTCCATCATTCGCTCATTCATCTTTGCATACATAGACTTTTTTGTTGCATTCACCATACAAATATAGGAAGGAACTAAAACACTACAATAAGTGTTCATTTAAATAGTTGCCTTTTCATTTCAAAGAAAAGACTAAAGAAATAAGTAATATGCCTGATTCAATTTCAGGAAAGCATTCACCATTCTTTTGTTCATGGCCCCTTTTCCCTTTCAAGGAATATAATGGTTTTATGTACACAGATTTTCCTGAATGACTGGAAAATTACTTCTTTCTTCCTCACTTCTTTTCCTACTCAGTACAACTCAAAAGGGTGACGGTGGCAGGACTTGCTAGGTTTTAGCAGGGAAAAAACACAGTCCAGAATCCTTGTAAATTAGAGCAGGGGCAAGTAGACGTAAAGCATGCACTAGCAATTAGAGATTCAGTCTTGAGAAGAGTAAAGGGCTCCAAACATGCACCTTGCCAGTTATATGAAATGTGTCAGACAGATTCCTTTTCTCAAAATACTGCATGCATTCAATCATTCACTGCTACAAGGCGGCATCTACTCTAAATGCAACAAAATACTGAATATCACCAGTAAAAGTTTCAGATTGAAAGGCAAAATATTTTTCGGCTAAGACCCTGAGACCTGACAGATTGGAATAATGATTTAAAAAGCTCTTCCTATTATCATTTGGTGTCTGTGTATGTGTGTGTATATGTGTGTGTGTAAGTGAGTGAGTGAGTGAGTGTAAGACTATTTTTATGAGCTTTGTGGTAACAGAAGCTTTTCATCAATTCTACTCAAATCTATTTCTTTCCAAACAGTTCAAACAAATAGAAGGGAAATATGGATAATTCATCTCCTCAGGAGCACCCAAGAAATATCAAACCAAGTTATGAAGGACTGGGACAGCCACAGTGAAACACTCTAGGTCACCAGGTCAAATGCTAACATGGTCAATAGTTCTTCAGAATGATACACTGGACTATTTTACTCAGGCAATTAGACCATTCAGTAGAAATTTTGTGAGGTAATATTGTTTACTGAAAGAGCTCAAACATCAAGAATGGGCTCAGAGGGAAGCATGGCCCTTTGAAACAAAGAAGATTTTTGGGCTGGAATTCTATTGACTTAGTTGAGTATAAGTAAGTGAAATCACAAACCCCACGGCAGTGAAGTGCTACTAATTAACAAGTGCTGGTCGTGTTCCTGGACTTCACACATCTTCAACAATTTCCAGCCTCTATGAGCTTTAAGCAGAGTTTGAGTAAATGGAATAGGCCTGAACCTTCACTCCAAAGGACTAATTGCTGCTATTATCTTTATGACTATGCTGATAACTTGTTAAATCCTAGCTAAGAGTATGCGGGGCCAGTTGAAGACAAAAATTATAACTATAACCTAACCAAAGGGCTGAAATATATACTACACATGGGGGTATTAGTATATGAATATAAATATCCTCCCACAGTTGGAGATAACGAGGGTTATATCCCTCGTGACTGCCCACTCACAATTCCACTGCTGATGTGAGCTTGACAGAGCCTTCCTATCATTCCGTTGCCTGCAAAGGATTAGCCAGTCTTGGCAGAAGGCGGGATGACGAGCCTCTCTGCCAGGTCACAGACTGGCTAATCCACTGCAGACAACGGAGTGATAGGAAGGCTCCATCGAGCTCACATCAGCAGCAGAATCGTGAGTGGACAGCCCAGCCCCATGGCCCCCCCCACCTCTGGGGGGATATTCACATATGAATACAGTACCCCCTTCTCTAATATATACCTTGAAAAAGAAACTACTTAAATACATAATGCTTTGTTAATATAAATATGAATGCCACCAAAGTTTTTGCTGCAGGCATGGATGAATTTTAGGAATGCATAAATACCCTGAGGATTCAGCTGTGTGGAGATGTAATTTCTGACATAATATCAATAATAGCACATCCCTACAACAGAACCACAGAAAAGTGTCAAATCATTGGTGTATTTATCTCGGTATTCAGTAACCCTATTCTCAAACCTGTGGCCCTGCGCCTACCTGTGGCTCCTAGATGCCATCTGAGCATAATCCACCTACCTATCCTTACAGTACAGCTTGCCAAAGCCCCAATCATACATTCAGAAGATGATCTTGTTCACGTCATTAAAGTGCTTTGTTCCCACTGAATACAGCTATCTGTCATATCAAACATTTGACTAAAAGCTGCTATAACCAGAGCACCTTTACCATACAGCAAGAGTGGTGCCTCGACTTACGAAGTTAATCCATCCCAGAAGATGTTCTTAAGTCGAAATGTTCTTAAGTCAAATCAGCATTTCCCATTGAAATGCACTGAAACCCAAATAATCAATTCCGGCTGTTTTTTTGTTTGTATGTAGAGGAACCGGTTGTAAGTTGATGCATTAGTTCCCATAGGAACTAATGCAAAACTGGTTAATCCGCCTCTACCACTAGGGGAAGAATTTTATTACAGTATTTTTAACCTAATATGACTTAGGTTAATAAAAGGGCAGGAAAGGAGGGAGAGAGGGGACAATGGGGAAAAGAGGAAAGAAAGGTCATCACTGGGGCCCTCAGACAAAGGTTTGTGCTTTTATGCACAAAAAGAGAGAAGTCACAGAGAGAGAAGACAATGGGGAGGGGAAGAGAATTTGGAGTCTAAAACACATTTTAAACCCACACATGCTAAACCCACACATTTTACACCAACACATTTAAAACCAAACACCTTTTAAACCAAACCAAGCACCTGGGCAGCAGAGGAGGGGGGAGACAATGGGAGAGACTTGAGTCTAAACTCCATTTTAAAGCACACCAACCAGCACAGATCCTTGCAGAAAGGGTCTGCAAGACTAATCAGAGCACAGAAGCATAACCCCCCACCTAGCCCAAACACAAGTTGAAAAACTCCTGTATAGTAAATAGTGTATTCACCCAGAACAGGCACTCTCTCTGTTTTAAAAAAAAGAAAGTAAAAAATCCAAAAAATCCAAAATTAAAAAAGCAAAAAAAAAAAAAAAAAAAAAAAGGACATACAGTACAGTACCAGGCAGTACCAGGCAGTCTGAAGTCTCTCTCCATATCCACACTCTCTAACCGCTGGAGTGAGCGAGCAGCAGACAAGCAGCCTCTTCGCTGGCCAACAGTTAACTGAAAGTTCAAATTTCCCGCTTTCCCCACCTTCCACGCATTTTTCCTATTCAGAAGTTGAAATTAAATTTTGCGACTGGAGCTGTTTGTAAGTCAAAATGTTCATAGGTAGGGGCATTCGTAAATCAAGACACCACTGTACATCACAGCAGATCTCTGAGGGCTCCAGAGGTCTTCCAAACTATATATATATATATATATATATATATATATATATATATATATATATATATATATATATATATATATATATATATATATATATATATATATATATATATATATATATATATATATATATATATATATATATATATATATATATATATATATATATATATATATATATATATAAAATTTTACTTGGTAGATTGCTACTGTATTTGATTTATGGAGGTTCATTACTAGGACCTATAAATCCAATTCACACAGAGCAGTTTCCTAACTAATCTGCCTCCCATTCAAAATGTGCAAAGCTCTCTCAGCAATTCAAATGTTGATAAAAGTCCAATCATTTTAGTAAAAATAAAATATGTTTTAGGTAGCAAATCAAGGCTCCAAATTGGTGCAATGAAATTTATATAAGTCTAGCACTAGAAGCTAGATGAGATGGAATAAGAGATCATTTTATTTGTCATATGCTTTTTTGCACATGGACCTCAAGCCTGTGTAATAAACACACAGCAGAGTTGCATTGATAATGCAATACTTTAAAACAAGGATAGACAAAGTGCAGCGTCTGAGCTACTGGTGAGCCTCCAGGAGCCCAAAGATGCCACCTTTGAACCTCTAGCGATGGTCCAGCCCTCTCTTCAGGAATAACAGTTTTATCTGACATTCCTTTTTTATGGACTGGATCTCTACCTCCCATTGTAAGGTGTACTTAGTTTTTCACACATGGCTTAATCCATTTTTGCTTTAGTTTTGTAAAATATGGTAAATCATAACATGGTGCACTCTGTCATGTATCGTTGTTCATCACAAGTTGTATCTACCTAATTTTCAGACTTGCTGAGGACAAAATGATTTTTATTATGTCCTGATATGTAAAACCATAGAATTCAAAGAGGGTGTACTTTCTTTTTCACATGACTGTACATAAATGTTCTCACATTAAATCCAAGGATGGATGGATGGATGGATGGATGGATTGATTGATTGATTTAACCATCCATCATATGTGATGCAATATTCTGGGCGGTTTACAAAAATAAACGCAAATAAAGGATAACACATAAAAAACTGCCAGCATAAAACCACTTGGCACTAGAGATAATATTCCCAAAAATAGCAGGGCAAGAGATATACAGTCACCCAGAGTCAGTGTGGAAGGTAGTGTTTTCAGTTTCCTCCTAAACGTTAACAGGGAGGAATCTAGGCATGGCTCCTCATGGAGTTGGTTCTGTGGCAAAGCACCATGACAAAGAAGGTCCTGCCTCTTGTGGATTTGATGGGTCAGGCAGCTGACATTGAGGGGAGATGCTCCAACAAATAATGGGGTCTCAAGCTGTGGAAGACTTTATATGTAAACATCAAAACACTGAACCTGATCGGGACACAGTGAGAATTAGTCAGAACTGGAGTGATGTGATCAAATTTGATCAATATCAGCCACCGTTCTGGACCTGCTGTAATCTCTAGATCAACCTCAAGGGAAGCCCCACATAGAGAGCATTACAGTAGGTGATCCGGGAGATGATCAGGGACTGCATCTCCATCCTGAGGCATCCTGTGGAACCTGAAAGTTTTATTTGGACAAGATGTTTGTGGACAGTGGACACTTGAGTGGATTGAAACCTTTTTAGTCTTTAAGGATCCACAAGACTCACAGTTGTTTTGGCGGAAAAAAAATTTAATTGCCTGATTTATTTATTTATTTATTTTAAATTCTCTGTTATGTGATGCTCTTTACATTATCACTTAAGGACATATAAATTCTTTAACCTCACTTTTAATAAATAACTGCTCCAATTTTTTTTTTTTAAATCATTACAGCTTGGCTAAAAAAAACAAATCTGAAATGTGGCTAGTATCTATTTAATCAGATTTATTAATATACAGTAGTAATCCATTATAAGCTAGTAAATACTGGGATGCTACAACTTCCCTGAAGTCGTAAATTGGCATTTGCAGACCACTCATAATTGAATTGATTTATTTATACATTTATGTCTCCTCTTTAAAAAATAAAGCACATATACAAACATGTCACTGAGAAAGCTAGACTGCAATATTCCTGCAAGTCATTTAGTTTTCAATGTATATACACTTTCTAATATAGAGGAACCCCTTCTATATTACCCATCATCCAGACACAGGTTCATCACTGTAGAAACTACTAGGAAAATTTCCAAACAAATCAGAAAATCCTCGTATTTCTATCAGATTTAACAGATACCAACAGTATTGCAGATGATGCTATTGTCCACAGAAAAATAAGAGAAATGACTTAGCCCTTCTTTATAGTCCTTCCAATGGCAGGCAAAGCCCTTTCTTTTAAATTTAGTTTTATAAATCTCCGAAGGCCCCTACAGAATTATATTGTTTAGTAGGGGGATGCAGCATATTGGTATCAAGAGATCAGGTTTTAAAATAGTTTTCACTTGTTTTAACCAACAATGTTTACAATGCTCTTTGGTTTAATCGTATTTTAATGTCAAACATACATATCTCTATTTGTTGTATAACACCTTGTGTCCCTTCAGTGGGACAAAGGCTGGAAATAAATAAATAAATAAATAAATAAATAAATAAATAAATAAATAAATAAATAAATAAATAAATAAATAAATATATATATATATATATATATATATATATATATATATATATATATATATATATATATATGAATGAATGAATGAATGAATAAATAAAAATAAATAAATAAATAATGGTTTCCTTTACAGGAAGGCATCTGGTTTCCCCTTCACCTGTTATTTGGCATCCAAGGTTTTAGTGTAAATTTCAGTAATTAGCACCTTTGTCCTTAATATTTTTGATGAATTTGAAGTTCACATAAAGAACAGATTTGCATTACTCAACTCAATAGACTATGAGTCAGAAGAACTGTGGATTGAAGCCAGAGATATTATTAGGGAAGAATTTAAACAAAGAAACAAAAAATTCCTGCAGTAAAAAGAAAGAAAAACCTGTAAATGGATGATGACACTTTAAAATAACACTTAAAATTTTTAAGGACAGGAGAGAAACAAAAGTAAAAGGTGACAAAAGTAGTGCCCTAATTCTGAATGCAGAGTCAGTGACTCTCATATACAAAGAAAACTAATACAACCGCCACTGCAAAGAAGAGAACAAAAAGAAGAAATGCAAGATACGCCTGCCAGAAGATTCAAGAAATCAAAGGGAAATTTAAGCCTACATTAGAAATGCTCAAACATAACCAACATGTCACTCCTGCCTCTGAATTCAAAGAGAGCCTTACTTCTCTACTCAGTTCTTTCCTTCTCTAGAGTGCTGAGATCTGTTGTTAAAAGCAGTCATGTTTGTCAGTTTGCTATTTGATCTGTTCAATTGTAATGAAACCTTTTTATTCTTTTTCTCACCAATGTCTCAGAGTGAGTTATTGAGATTATAAATGCCATCTTAATGAAAAAAAGGGTAGACTAATCTGGGGAACCTGAAGGTATTCAGCTCTGTGAATTCCTGCACTTTTGCTGTGCAGCTGGAGGAATTTCATCAGAAATTAAAAACTCTGCAATATATTCACTCCAGTCCACATTCTAATATGAAATGCAGCGCCATACTTGAAGTCCCATATTTTAAAATATGATTTTCGAGCTGACCGTATTTCTGCCTGTCTGTCAAAATGTACACCCTGGTATGCTTAGTTACCTATTCAAACACCTCGCCAACAGTATTTAACTAATATATCACATTTTAAATGGAGAAACGGTTTTACATTGTTACATTGCCAGTCTATGAGTTCTGCAGTGGTTGAAGGACGTTACCAACGGATTCCTTTGCAGGAAAGAGTTTGCCCAACTAATGCAGTTGAAGATCTAACCCACTATTTAATTGACTGCCCAATCTATAAAGATCAGAGAGTAACTTTGTTCCAAGAGTTAGGTCTCATATTTGATAGATCTGGTGCATATTTGATAAATTTTCTATTGGGGGATAAAGTGCCATACATTTCTGAAAAGGCAGCAGGCTTTGCTTTTAGAGCAACGGGTTTAAGAAATAAGTTTGTAGTTACTGTATAATGATTGTTTTAGCTCAGGACTGAACTATTTCACAGTATAATTTTGTTTTTAGATGGTTTTATTCGTATACTACATTTGATATTTTATCGTATTCAAACTTTCTTTTGTAATGGCTACAGCTATACACAAATAAACTTGCTTTTCTTACTTACTTACTTAAATTCTAACATGAAAAAACTGATCAATTCATGACAAAGAACCCCATATTTGATCTATAGGCATCAAAGGGTTTTGAAAGTGTAACTTTGAATTGATATTTAAGGTATAGGTTTCTGCCCTGTTCTGACCAGAAACCACCTCAGTTTCACTCTAAAACATGTTTACTGTCCAAATACTATTCCCTAGAGCTTAATAAAACGTTTTGTGTACATGTTACCAATTAAATCCGAGGTTTAGTTTTCCCAAGCACAACCTTTCAAATGTTAAATAAGAAACCATATGTTCTTGGTAATTTGGTGTACCTGCAGTTATGTCTTTATTAAAGTACTGCATTGTATTTTCTTCTGCAATATCCTCATTGTTACATATGCAGAGAGCTATTCATGTAGAATACATAAAGAGAGAACATATGGCTACCAAGGTCACTCCCTTAGCTAAAAGTTTGCAATGAAAAGAGATTCTTTCCTTGAGCAGAGAGCTTTGAGAAATTACCTTTTATATTTCCCAGCAAGTACTTCATCATGAATGATGCACTAGATTAAAACATTTGATCTAGTAAGGATTTTGATAAAATTGTTTCATAAAATGTTATTGATAGGAGAGATCTGCTAAATTTAGGGATGTTGTTACTTACCTAGTAATGAAACCAAATGGTCAAAGCAGCAAATCCAACCTCAGACTTCATCTTTAAGATTTTTATTTTCTATAAAAGTGAACATATGCACTTGTGTGAAGAGTGATAGTTGCAGTCACTTTCCACTTTTGGCACAGGATCAGAATAAAGTCTGACGTAGGGCAGCTTCCGGTTTCCCACAATAGCCAATCAGCAGTCTACAGAAAATGCTCCTCTGTATACAACATTTTTCTTGTTTCTGATATCAGAGACAACATATAGCCATCCAAACTGATAGCCACTCAGTTTTGTGTTGTCAAATCAGAACCAATTCACACTAACCTGATAGGCCTCCTGAGCCCTAGTTCATCAGTCCTCTATTCCCAGCTTCTCACTTGGGTTCTGTTGATCAGGTGAATATAACATGGAGGGACACCATAAGTAAAAGAACTCCAAGTGTTACTTTCACCACATTCTGTGGTCTAAATCGACTAGATAGGTGGGATATCAATAGAATAAATAAATAATAAATAAATAAACTTCTGTCCATAACCTGATGGTCAGTTAGTGGCTGGAAATCAACAACCATGATGTTGAGCAGAATAGTAGATATGGTGTGCTCCTCTCTACCATGCTTCATCACATGTTCTTTGGTGACAAGAACCTTCAAAAAAGCCCTACTCATCTCCCCACACAAACTTGCTTGCAATAATAGAAGAAGCTGAGGAGAGAAGGTTCCAACTCACATGTAGGCTCTAGACGAGCAAGAATTCAGATTTAGAAAGTTCTTTTTTATGATCATTTATTATAGTCACTTATGAAGTTTACATACAAATGGGAAACTCTCTTCAGACTATTCAAGTCAACACATGAAGAAAAGGACAGTGGGATGGGCAAATGAGCGCTCCCCTCTAAGCATGTTGTCAATACTGAATATACTGATATCTATATATGGTACAGATTCCTGATCCTCAAAAGCAGAATTTAGGGTGCAGAAGGCTGAAGGAGGTAAAAGCGATAGCTCTCTTCTGCTTGCACGCATGAGAAGAGTGCTGGTGGATCAGGCCAAGGGCCCATCTAGTCAAGCTTCCTGTATCTCACAGTGGCCTCACTAGAGGCCTCTGGGAGCACAGAGAACAACTAGATACCTGTCTTTCGATACCCCTTCCCTGCATCAGACATTTGGAGGTACCTTCCTTCTAAGCCTGGAGATTTTACATCTCCATCATGGCTTGTAACCTGCGATGGACTTTTCCTCCAGAAATCTGTCCAATCCCCTTTTAAAGGCATCTAGGCCAGATGCCATCACCACATTCTGTAGCAAGGAGTTCCACAGAATAATAACACGCTGGGTAAAGAAATATTTTCTTTTGTCTGTTCTCGCTCTCCCTACACTCAATTGGAGTGGATGTCCTCTGGTTCTAGTATTGACTGAGAGGGAAGAGAGCTTCTCTCTATCTACTTTATCCATACCCTGCATAATTTTATACATCTCAGTCATGTCCCCCCTCAGGTGCCTTTTCTCTAGACTACAGAGGCCCAAACACTGTAGCCTTTCCTCATAAGGGAGGTGCCCCACTCCAGTCATCATTTTAGTTGCTCTCTTCTGTACCTTTTCCAGTTCCACCATGTCTTTTTTGAGATGCAGTGACAAGAACTGTACGCAAGATGGTTCTGTGAGCACAATCACAGTACTAGATACAATCCAGTATTTCCTCAAAAACGTATCTGCACTGAGTTCTGAGATGGAAAAAAATAGCTGTGGTATACCAGCTGGCAAATTCAGTTTTACCCAGGCTAAAATCTATAATGAAACTGTGCAAAAGAAACAACAGCAGTGCAAGACATGATTGATACCATATACTCTAGAAATAAAAGCATATGACTCAGTTTTTCTAAATTTGGCTCTTTAATAAGTAGCAAAATGATTTATTTTCTCAAATGATGATCCATTAGCTACTAATGTGTTCAATTTCTATGGATACAACAGCTAAACAATTATTGAAAGCTAAGTGGCAATAGCTTGAAAGTAATCAATAACACCAGAGTATTTGATACCACTTGGGCCACACATCCCATTGCTTAATGAGTCTGAAATATTGAAATTTTCCAGGTCAAAGAATGGATTACCACAATTAATTATTCTATACTTTCCACACTGGACCAATTAATTACTTTATAATTTCTGTACTCCAAGAGCACAATCTGACCCATTTTCCAGGAATTTCGGACTGGTGATTTGAAACAGGATATTAGCCATAGTGCAGAATTGAGTTAGGCTTGCTTGTGGGGCAAATAAGATAGGTGTCCGAATGCATACAGTGGCAGAGGTTGGGGCTTGGACTTTTATTAGTGACCAACCCTACCCTATGGTGTTCTACTGGCATTTAGTATGCTGATATTTTAACTGTTTATTTTGTCTTCCATCTGCAAGATAAGTGAAGATTAAATGTATCTGAAGGAAATGAGAAAACCAAAAGAGCTCTGAAAATCTGAGGGGGGGGAACCACTCATCCCATCCCTAAATGTTTTGCTGGTTTGGATTAAAGCCATAATTACACCATAAATTGTGGAGGAAACAAGAGGAAGGCATTATAGTACAGTGGTGCCTCGCATAGCGAGGTTAATCCGGAACTATAGTGAAACATCGCTATAGTGAAACATCACTGAACGGGGCAGGAAAAGCCATTGGAACACATTAAACAGTGTTTAATGCGTTCCAATCGGCGCCTTTACTCACCGTTCAGCGATGTTCCGGGATGCCCGGCAGCCATTTTCGCGCCCTCCCCTCGCTTAACGAGGGCACGAAAACATTTTGGGCCATTTGGGGGCTTCCGGCGGCCATTTTGGGCCATTTGGGGGCTTCCGGCGGCCATTTTGGCCGCCGAACAGCTGGTCGTCGGGGCATCGACTTTTAGATAGGGCGAGTTTCGGCCTATCTAAAAGTCATTGAGCGATCGCATTAGCGATCCCAAAAAGGGATCACTATGCAATTTCGTCGTTGTACGGTGCGCTCGTTAAGCGAGGCACCACTGTACTTTCTATCAGCATGTACAGATGGGACATACTGAAAGTCATTTCATCATCTAAATGACACACAAGTTATGCCAGCATAACATTGGTGAAATTCTGGATGGAAGAGAAGGATTTCTGTGCTTGAGAAAGTGCTTCAAGATCTATACTTAGAGAATAATGCAAGTTGTTTCTCTCCCCTTCCTAAATGTTTTATTATCAGCTACTCAATGCAGCAGAATAGCACTGGCTGCGTGAACAATCGGGTTAGCAAGGTATGAGTCTATTCTACAATGATCAGATTTTCATCTTCCATTTTCATTTGTAATTTTGTTTGGAACAGGAATGAGATGAGTATGCATGTTTTGTTTTTGTTGTTCACAACCTTTTTTTTTTTTTCAAATTATGCAATGCTGAAACTCCCTGCTGAAACTTTTCCATCCACCGAAGAGGGTGGAGGAAAACAAGAGCTCAATGTCATGTTCCCCTCCCCAACTTTCCTCATTTTTATCAGTTGTTGAAAACTGCCAAATTATGTATAGTTTAATGCCCCTTCCAGTGGCACATAACAGATGCTATTCTGCACAGGAACTGTAACAACCTTGTGTAGGCTGGCGTTTGTTCTGCCTTTCCTTGCTGAATCTTGTGCAGGAAAGATGCTTCAGACTCTTTGAAGAAGGGGAGCACTTTCCTTGAAGGTGCAGGCCCATGCTGTCTGGAATGCCACAAGTAGTCTGCTAGCAAAAGACAGTTACTAGGAGTTTCACTGATTAGTTTCCAGACTTAATTTAAAACACTGATTATAACTTTTAAAGCAAGAGGCTGTGCGACAATCTCATTGAATGGGTTGCATCCTCCAGTGTGGCGTTCACCCTTGTGGCCCCTGCTTGTCTTTTCCTCACAAAGACTCACATCGTGTTTTCCTCTCACTGCCACCAGTGGATTACCTCAATCTACAATATAAATGACGTTTGTCTGAACACTTGACTTGTGAACAGAAACATAACTTATTTATTGAAGTGAAGCAGACTGAATAATAACAGAAGTTTCTCAGATAAATAGTATACACAAGCAAATCAACAGTTCTCTCAGTACATACTTCTTTTCTCTTGCTATATCATTACCATCTTCTCCATTTATTTTCTTAACCAGCTCTATCTCTCAGTATCTGTCTCCTCTCTCTCTGACTAACCAGCCCTATCTCTGACTCCTCCTTCTGCCAAACCTCATGTAGCTGCTGACTCCGCCTCTCCAGTCCTCTCATAAGCTCATGCGAATCAGCTCATGAATATGAATGGTATGAGTGACGTGGGCGATCGTCACATCCAGTATGATCCTGCCTTTATATTAAGATCAGTGTTTTGCGTCCTACTAAGATGTGAGCACTTGGTGGGAACTTGAGAGAGGGCTTTCTTCTCTATGACTGTCCTTGGGCTCTGGAATTTCCTTCTAAGCTTAGAAATCTGCCAGTGGATTTATTTTTATGTTTATGTTTATTTTGTTTTTGGCCTCTAATGGACAATATTTTTCTTGGTGGCAGATAATCTGTACTACTGTTTTTAAATCTGTTCCTACTTGTTAGCAGTTTCTTTATTACTTTAATAACATCATATGATAAGTATTTTAAAATTTTCTTACATCGGTTGTAGGTTTTTTGGTCTGTTTGGCCATGTGTCAAACAGCCCAAAAAACCTACAACAACCATCAGATCCCAGCCATGAAAGCCTATGAGAATACATTTTCTTACATTGTCTAGTATTTTTACTTGTATGAGTTATCTTTTATGTGCAAGTGCAGAAAGATGGGGTAAAAATTTAAAAAACACATAATTTTAAAATATTTGGAGTACAACAGACATTTAACAGTGAGAAACTTTCAATGTTGTCAAAGACATAGCATGATTCCACCAGAAAGCGAGCTTCAAGACTTAGAATTATAACTCTTTGGAAAACAGGAACTAGTTTACTACATCAGCTTATCTATCTAATAAGAGAATGAAATTTCTGTCACTGGCATCCAGTAATTAAATCACATTAATATGAGTTAATGCAATCTCAGAGTCTCATTAAAGTAATTATTCATTAGCAGGTAATTCTGAAGCTTCGATGTGAAGAAGGCTTCCACTTGTATAAGTCCGTTTCTTTTTTGTCTAATTATTCCTTGTAGGTTCATCATGTTAATTTCAAGGTTATGTTTTAATGGTTTTATAAATGGCACTACCACTGTATGGAAACAAATGGACTGTGCCAGACTCCTCATCCAGGTGATAATGTGTTATCTCCTAATAAAAGGGTCCACAAATTACTGGCTTCAAAGTACATTCATAATTCTTACATCAAAACCATGTTTGTAGAAACAATGGTGTTGTAGGAAACCTATTTAAGTTTGATAAAGTGCATATAAATGCAATTATATGCAATCCATCACAGGCAGACTAGCTGTAGTTCAAATCATCAACAGCCTAATTCGTATTCAGTGCTAATTTAAAATACTAATATTTTCTTTAGCATCCTGCTATTTTATATTTCCCTCCAGCTGTAAGATCCTGTCAGGTTTTTTTTTTTTTTAAAAAAAAAACTCATTTAAAATATATATGAAAGATCCTTCTGCTCTGAGTCCACAGAATCGAATTCTTTCTTGAAAATATTGAGAAGAATTTGATTTATTTTACACAGGAAATCTACTCCTCCAAATGTCATTACATGCCTTTGTGGAGAACAAACAAAACATACAGAAACAAATGAGTTGTTTTAAAATAGCTCTTTGGGACCATTGTAGTATGTGACTACCCAGTTCCAATATCCTCAGAGAGATATTTGTTGGAGATGCCAAACAATGCTTTCTTAGTGGCTTTCCCACATTGTGGAACTTGCTTCTAATGGAGACTCATTTGGTCCCATCCACTTCAACGTCTGGTGGCAGAGAAATATTTTTTGTTCAGCAAAAATGGCTACTTTCCTAAAATCATTTTATCCAAGTGAGATTTGGGCTATTGACTGGTTGCTGAGGGATAGGACTGCAATGGGTGTGTGTAGTTGTTTAGCTGTTGATACACTTTTAAATAGCTTTTATTTCAGTTATGGCTTAATGCTAAAATTTCTTTTGATTTGATATTGTAATTTTTGTCGGTACTTTTTCTGATTACCCTTGTTATGAAACACTTTCTATCCCAGTTTTGAAAGAAAGCAGGATACAGTGGTGCCTCGCATAACGATGTTAATTGGTTCTTTTAAAAAAGGTTATGTGAAAACATCGTTATGTGAAGCACCATTTCCCATAGGAATGCATTGAAAACCGATTAATCCGTTCCCTCCCCCCGCGGCTTGGTTTCCGAGAACGGCCTGGGTAGGCGGCGCGGGGAGGCTACTGGCATCGGAGACAGGGTGGGGGGGGGGATCAGGAAGGCTTGAAGCCTACCCACGCCGCTTACCCAGGCCATTTTTGGACTTCTGGAAGTCTGAGGCGCGGGGAGGCTGCCGGCGGCGGGGACAGGGTGGGGGGGGGTGTCCCCGTACCCTTCCCCCGCCGCCGCTGAGAGCCTTCCGAGCTCTCAAAGGGCTTTCTCCAATATCGGAGGGGGCCCTTTGAGAGCTCGGAAGGGAATTGTCGGCAGGGGACGGTGGCTTCGGGGTCCTTCCGAGGCCGCAGCCCACTGCCAACATTTTCCCCCAGCTGAGCGGCGGGGCTTCAAAGCTCCCGCCGCTCAGCTGGGGGAAAATGGTGCCTATGGGGAAAAATCGCAAAAAAGCCATCGCTATGCGATTTCTTCGTTAAACGGGGCGCTCGTTATACGAGGCACCACTGTATAAATCAAATAGCTGGCCAAAATCCTCTTGAGTAGCTATGTAAATGGTGTAAATTTTGGAGGCATTGCACAAAGTTAAGAAATCACAGACATTATCAATGACATGCTGATTCACACAACTCCATATGCAACAGATAATGTCTACAGTGGTTTTTAAATAGAGGTAATTTCCCTCCCATGTTACATTGCTTATTTTATGGCAGTGTAACATCATCAGAGACCTTCGGGTAGTGTGGGCGGCATATAAGTTAAATAAATAAATAAATCAATAAATCAACAGGATTTGAGCCAATAAATGTAATGTGCACACGAATATGTTCATTAAAGCTGAATAAATGTTTGTGGTTAAATCTGAAACCAAATTAAATTTAACCTGTCTGAAAATATGTTGTAACAAGTGGTCATCAATTTTTAATCCAATCCTAAATAGTCCCTTTTTAGGTTTATTTCAATTGACTAGGGCTAAAGAAATCTGGCCTGATCATGAGCAAGCTGTACCATGTTTCCTCAAAAATAAGACATGGTCTTATATCAATTTTTGCTCAAAAAACACATTAGGGCTTATTTTCAGGGGATGTTTTATTTTACAGTCATGTCATCTTCTTCTCTTTGCTGCACAATGGTGGAGGGCTGGATTTCACTTAACTGGGGCTTATTTGTGGGGTCGGGCTTATAAGCATCTTGAAAAATCATACTAGGTTTTATTTTCAGGTTAGGTCTTATTTTCAGGGAAACAGGGTACTTTTCCTGAATCCAAGTTGATCATCTCAAATTGCTTATATGAAATGGGTGCATGCCCATTTCAGGGGGGCTTATTGGTTTGACTCTTCATTATTTGTTCCAAGGGTACAAAGTCTTTCATGCCCTAGTTGACCCCCCTCCATATTTCTTCAGCCACCCACATAAGATATCCCAAGTTCTTAATACAATAAGGTTAGATTCAATGTGTGGATACCCCACATGGTGTAGTAAATAAAATTATGAATTAGGACTCAGGAACCTGAGTTCAAATCTCCACTCAACTATGGATACTCATTGAGGCGAGAGAACTGATAAAACCACTCCTTATCTCCCTGTGTAAGGTTCCTTCTTCCTGATTTCTTATAATACTAATTAGATTTCATCTGTAATAACGTGCCCACTATCATCTTTCTCCTCCCCATCAATCCTATTTCCCAATCTCCCAGATGGTAGTTCAACCACTTTGCAATAGCAAAAATCAGCAAGGTTCTTTGGGCTCAGCGAGTGATGTGTCATCTACTAATATATTCATGAAAAATATGGCAGAAGATGGCAGATAGCACAGCATGCCTGCTAATGTCCCAAAAGAATTCACAAAACCTTACTGTCGTCTTCTACTCTGTGCTATTTATGGAAAAGTAACAATTGTGGATTTCTCACCATGGAAGGCTACATGTAGACATAAATATAAATAATTACTTTCTTTTCAGTTTGAAGCTACCTAACAACAGTTCTCACACCATGTTTCTCAGAGCGTTGAGTGGCGGAAGCGGGGCTGATAGCACTAAGCATAATGTGAGCAGCTGGAAAAATATAAATTAAAGCAATAGTAAAATATATTCTGCATATGGACACAATGCTTGTTTAATGTTCATTTCTGATCACCTTGCAGTTTATAATTTGCTTATACTACTAAAATGATTTTTCTGGTTAACTTGATGAGTGTAATATGCAAAGAGGAAGACTTGTGACCAGGAGGAAGAGAGGATTAGGACAACTGTTTAGAATTGCTACCAGCTGTGACAAGGTCACAAATGGATAATCCAGGGGCAGGTAGGGTCAGTAGGAGACAGCAAGTATCTGCAGGAGGAACAGAGACTGAATATTATGAAAACTCTGATCCCCCTAGACTAGTTCCACGTCAATCCAGAATCACTGGAACACTTTACAGTAGGAGAAAATTATATGCTTAGCCCAGAGGAGTTCAGATTAGAAACATGGAACCTTTAAAGGAATATTTAATGCTAAGAGGAAAACAACTTGTTGGCAAGACTTTGCCTGAGCTTCAGCTCCATCAAGTACAATAGGCTTAGTTGGTCAAGTGCAGAGATTGTGTTTCAAAATGTTGTCTTCCAAAATTACATGTCTGAATGGACTGTTTGTCTACCGGAACTAAACACAAAACTATAGATGTAGAATTATAAGCACAGTGGAAATTGTCCTTAATTAGAGCAGGCTGACTTGTAAAGAAATTGCAAAAAGAAAATAAACAATTCTACTTTTAATACTTTCGTCTTGAACTGATGTATTTGCATGCATCTTCTGTTGTCCACTCAAGCAGCGTATCTATAGACAAGGCAAGTGAATGCACAACGTCTTGCTCTTTCTAAAGAGGACAGAACTGCATTCCTTTTTGCCTTCATTAAATATGTAATTTGGTGTTTTAAGCTCCCAGATGCTGAAACCCCCAACTGGATCATGTTGTATGGGAAAGATGGTCTTTCCTTCTTTGCCATGGCTCCAAAGAAACTACCTCCAGTTGTTATCTGACACATAGATAAGAAGCTCTCATCAGAGCCATTGGAGCTGCTTTTAAATGCCAATTAACTTCAGATTGGGTCTGTTTAAGAAAAATACTGGCTGAAGAGCTGCATTTTATTATCTAAATGTATATCCTACTTTTAATAAAAATCCTGCATGTATAGTGAGTATCCTGAAGAGCCAGCACCCAAGATAAGCTCATAGGTAAGATAAATTCAGGTAGATGACTACAAAACATGACGTTTGCCTTCTAAAAGCTTACCTCATACTATGAAAATCAAGCATTTGTTCACAACACAACCTTCATAGATCTCCCTATTCATACAAAAATTACAAACACACAGAGACAGATAAAAACATGTTTTGGAGATGTCTATTTTCAATGTGTTTCAGGAAAACAATTATTATGCTGCTCACGTGAGGTTCAGATAAGGGAGAAATGAAAGGGATGCAGGCTAGATATAGGAAGTATTTTACTATTAATGGGCATTACAGGATGAAGAGAGGTAATCAGGAATGGGGGGGGGGAGATGGAGATAAAAAGTGAAACATAACTGAAAACATCCCCAAATTTTTGGATACAAACAGAACTGGAAGATTGTGAAGGAAATGATACAGAGGAATATAATAAAAATAGTTAATAATGTAAATAATTTCTGTATAACCAATGTTTCAAGTAAGTAAATGGAAGACCATAAAGGAAAATAATATAGTACAGTCGTGCCCTGCTTGACGATTACCCCGCTGTATGACGAATCCACATGGGAGATTTAAATGGGAGATTTTCGGGGAACCAATTTTTCACTTTACAATGATCAGCAAACAGCTGATCAATGGTTTTCAAAATAGCCACCGACTTTCAAAATGCCCCTCCCCGCTGTTTTCTAGGACGGATTCCTCACTATGCAGGCACTGAAAATGGCCACCGTATGGAGGATCTTCGCTGGACGGTGAGTTTTTCAGCCCACTGGAACGCATTGAACGCATTCAATGCGTTTCAGTGGGATTTTTTCGCTTCATTTGACAAAGTTTTCGCTCTACAGCGATTTCACTGGAACGAATTAACATCGTCAAACGAGGCACCACTGTAATTATGCTGGAAAATTAATTATTTTATTTATTTATTTATTTAAAATATTTTTACTTGACATTTCTCCTTGAAAGGATCCAAGACGACCTTTAAAGCTGAATAATTAATAAAAATTAGTAACACTTTACTTTCTAGAAAAGAGTAATTCAATAAATATGCATGCATGAATATCAAACATGCTAATGAAGAAGGCACAGAAGAGGCTGTATTTCCTGAGAATGCTCGGCAAGTTAAATTTATCTCAGCATTTACTTCTGTCATACTATCGTAGCACCATTGAAAGTGTCTTAACCTATGGCATTCTGGCATGGTTTGGGAGTAGCTCTGTAGCGGACAAAAAAGCTCTACAGAGAACCATTAAAATTGCCCAGAATATCATCGGGCTCCAGCTACTAACCCTGGATGACATCTTCACATCCCGCTGTCTAAGGAAGTCACACAGCATCCTGAGAGACTCTTCCCATCCTGCTTATAACTTTTTTGAACTGTTGCCATCTGGCAAAAGATACAGAACAATTAAGACTTGGACCACACGTTTTCTGAATAGTTTTTATCCCAGAGCTATAATTGCAATTAATAATGAGCTTTAAAGACCACCAGTAGTGAATAATTAGTTGGACTGTGTTACTTGGCCTGCGGTGTAGATGTTTGTATTTTTAGTGGGGGATTTTTAGTGGGTGGGGAGTGTTGTGGGGAATTTTATGTGTGTGCATGTGTCTGGTCTCTGGGTGTCTGTGAATTTCATTGTAGGGGTATACTGTGTATATACTTACAATGACAATAAATAAATAAATAAATAAATAAAATAAAATACTGAAGGAGTGTGCCACACATGAAGACATTTTTAAAAGTGGCATTCTGACTTCAACCCAGAACTAAGTTCACTGTTTACTTTTCTTGATACTCAGGTAACATCTGTATATTACTTTTGCCAGACAACTGATGAAATATTCTGAATATGATGTTAGTTTGGCTGCACATACAGTATGTCACGGAAGTGAGTACACCCCCTCACATTTCATAAATATTTTAGCATATCTTTTCAAGTGACAACACTGAAGAAACGATACTTGGCTACAATGCAAAGCAGTGAGTATACATCTTGTATAACAGTGTAAACGTGCTGTCCCTTCAAAATAACGCAACACACAGCCATTAATATCTAAACCTCTGGCAACAAAAGTGAGTACACCCCTAAGTGACAATGTCCAAATTGGGCCCAAGTAGCTGTTTTCCCTTCCTGGTGTCATGAAATCCATTAGTGTCACAAGTCTCAGGTGTGAAGGAGGAGCAGGTGTTATCGCTCTCACTCTCTCAGACTGGTCACTGGAAGTTCCACATGGTAATTAACTATCTGAGGATCTGAAAAAACAAATTGTTGCGCTACATAAAGATGGCCTAGGCTGCAAGGAGATTGCGAAAACCCTGAAACTGAGCTACAGCACGGTGGTCATGACCATACAGCGGTTTAACAGGACAGGTGCCGCTCAGAACAGGCCTCAACATGGTCGACCAAATAAGTTGAGTGCTCAGCGTCATATTCAGAGGTTGGCTTTAGGAAATAGACATATGAGTGCCGCAGAGGTTGAAGGGGTGGGTGGGGCAGTTTGTCAGTGCTAAGACCATATGTTGCACACTGCATCAACTTGGTCTCCAGGGCTGTCGTCCCAGAAGGATGCACAGTTTGCTGCAGACAAGCAGACTAAGAACATGGATTTCTGGAACCATGTCCTGTGGTCGGATGAGACCAAGATAAACTTATTTGGTTCAGATGGTATGAAGCGTGCGTGGCGGCAACCAGGTGAGGGGTACAAAGACAACTGTGCTGTGACTATAGTCAAGCATGGTGGTGGAGGTGTCATAGTCTGGGGCTGCATGAGTCCTGCCAGCACTGGGGAGCTACAGTTCATTGAGGGAACCAGGAATGCCAACATGTACTGTGACATACCGAAGCAGAGCATGATCCCCTCCTTCGGAGACTGGGCTGCAGGGCAGTATTCCAACATGATAACGACCTCAAACACACCTCCAATATGACCACTGCCTTGCTAAAGAAGCTGAGGGTAAATGCGATGGACTGGCCAAGCATGTCTCCAGACCTAAACCCTATTGAGCATCTGTGAAAGATCCTGAAATGGAAGGTGGAGGTGCACAAGGTCTCCAACATCCACCAGCTCTGTGATGTCATCATGGAAGAGTGGAAGAGGACTCCAGTGGTAACCTGTGAAGCTCTGCTGAACTCTGTGCCCAAGAGGGTTAAGGTAGTGCTGGAAAATAATGGTGGCAACATAAAATATTGACACTGTGTGCCTGATTTGGACATTGCACTTAGGGACGTACTGTACTGTACTCTCTTTTGTGGCCATCAGTTTAGACACTGATGGCTTGTGTTGCGTTATTTTGAGGGGACAGCACATTCACACTATTATACAAGCTGTATACTCACTGCTTTGCGTTTAAGCCAAATGTCACTTCTTCAGGGTCACATGAAAAGATATACTAAAATATTTATGAAATGTGAGGGGGTGTACTCACTTCTGTGATACACTGTAAAATGAATAGGTAACTGCAGTTTGAATTCAGTGTTTACAGAGTACACTTATGTTATACTTTATCAGTGGATAATAAATTTTTCCCCTTCATGGGGATTTTTTCTTGTTTATTCGTTCAGTCATGTCTAACACTTCGTGACCCCATGGACCAGAGCACGCCAGGCCCTCCTGTCTTCCACTGCCTCCCAGAGTTGGGTCAAATTCATGTTGGTAGCTTCGATGACACTGTCCAACCATCTCATCCTCTGTCGTCCTCTTCTCCTCTTGCCTTCACACTTTCCCAACATCAGGGTCTTTTCCAGGGAGTCTTCTCATGAGATGGCCAAAGTATTGGAGACTCAGCTTCAGGATCTGTCTTTCCAATGAGCACTCAGGGTTGATTTCCTTCAAAATGGATAGGTCTGCAGTCCAGGGGACTCTGAAGAGCCTCCAGCACCACAATTCAGTGATCATGGAACCCAAGAAAGTGATCATGGAACCCAAGAAAGTAAAATCTGTCACTGCCTCTAATCTGTCATAACCTCTACATCTTTCCCTTCTATTTCCCAGTAGGTGATGGGACCAGTGGCCATAATCTTATTTTTTCCGATGTTGAGCTTCAGACCGTTTTTTGCACTCTCCACTTTCACCCTCATTACAAGGTTCCTTAATTCTTCTCACTTTCTGCCATCAGAGTGGTATCATCTGCATATCGGAGGTTGTTGATATTTCTTCCGGCAATCTTAATTCCGGCTTGGGTTTCTTCCAGTCCAGCCTTCCGCATGATGTATTCTGCATATAAGTTAAATAAGCTGGGGGACAATATACAGCCTTGCCGTACTCCTTTCCCAATTTTGAACCACTCAGTTGTTCCATGACCAGTTCTAACTGTTGCTTCCTGTCCCACATATGGGTTTCTCAGGAGACAGATATGGTGGTCAGGCACTCCCATTTCTTCAAGGACTTGCCATAGTTTGCTGTGGTCCACACAGTCAAAGGCTTTTGCATAGTCAATGAAGCAGAAGTAGATGTTTTTCTGGAACTCTCTGGCTTTCTCCATAATCCATCGCATGGTAGCAATTTTGTCTCTAGTTCCTCTGCCCGTCTGAAACTCAGTTTATACTTCTGGAAGTTCTCAGTCCACATACTGCTGAAGCCTACCTTGGAGGATTTTGAGCATAACTTTGCTAGCGTGTGAAATGAGTGCAATTGTACGGTAGTTGGAGCATTCTTTGGCACTGCCCTTCTTTGAGATTCGGATGTAGACTGATCTTTTCCAGTCTTCTGGCCACTGTTGAGTTTTCCAAACTTGCTGGCATATTGAATGTAGCACCTTAACAGCGTCATCTTTTAAGATTTTAAATAGTTCAACTCGAATGCCATCACCTCCACTGGCCTTGTTCCTTTGGAGGTTTGCATTCAACTTTCTGTAACTTTCCCTATCTCCCTTGCATTTTGTTTCCCTTCTCTTCTCTGCTATTTGTAAGGCCTTGTTGGACAGCCACTTTGCTTTCTTGCATTTCCTTTTCTTTGGGATGGTTTTTGTTGCTGTCTCCTGTACAATGTTGCGAGCTTCTATAAAAAGTTCTTCAGGCACTCTGTCCACCAAATCAAGTTCCTTAAATCTGTTCTTCACATCCACTGTGTATTCATAAGGGATTTGGTTTAGATTATACCTGACTAGCCCAGTGGTTTCTCCTACTTTCTTCAGTTTAAGCTTGAGTTTTGCTAGAAGCAGCTGATGATCAGAGCCACAATCAGGTCCAGGTCTTGTTTTTGCTGACTGTATAGAGCGTCTCCTTCTTTGGCTGCAGAGAATATAATCAATCTGATTTCGGTATTGCCCATCTGGTGATTCCCATGTGTAGAGTCGCCTCTTGTGTTGTTGGAAAAGAGCGTTTGTGATGACCAGCTTGTTCTCTTGACAAAACTCTATTAGCCTTTGCCCTGCTTCGCTCTGAACTCCAAGTTGTTCTTTTATCTCTTGACTCCCTACTTTAGCATTCCAATCCCCTGTAATGAGAAGAACATCGTTCTTTGGTGTCAGTTCTAGAAGGTGTTGCAAGTCTTCATAGATCGGTCAATTTCAGCTTCTTTAGCATTGGTGGTTGGTGCATAAACTTGGATTATTGTGATGTTGAAAGTTCTGCCTTGGATTCGTATTGAAATCATTCTATCATTTTTGAGATTGTATCCCATTACAGCTTCTCCCACTCTTTTGTTGACTTCATGGGGATACTGAGGAGAAAAATGTTTCTCTGGTGTATAACTGCTCCCAATATGTTCTCTCTTTTTTTGACAACATAAATTCAAATGTCAAGGCAGTCTCTCTGTGCCATTTAAGACATTCCATATTGACTCAATTTTCTTAAATTTAGAACCACTGAAAAACTATTTATCCCCAAAAATGGATCTTTTTACAAGTATGATTGTAAGACTGGGGTATTGGGTAGACTGATGGACTGGGACTCTGGAGACCAGGGTTCAAATCCCCACATGGCCATGAAAACTCTCTTGGGGGTGTGGGAGTGGGACCAATCCTTAAATATCTCAATTACCTTGAAAGCCCTACTGGAGTTGTTTTAATTCAGTTCAACTTGACAGCACATAAATAACTACGTACTGTGAAGACTAAAACCTCTTTCATTAGACAGTTATTAGTATTATGCAGTGAAATACTATAAAGATATGACATTAATTGTCTATTAAATAGGCCAGTTGCATAGCTAGTAGAGTTAAATTGAGCCTTGTCAGGAGAACAGGATTCAATACATCTAAAGGTGGCTCTCAATAACTATTGCTGTGTTCTCAGAAAAGCCCACCCCAAGACTACACACTGCTGCCAAATTACTGTAGCTGTTCCACGAACACAGCAGAGGCCTTTCAATCCTAACCTGTTGCAGCAGGGGACATCTGGGGATTAGGATTGCTCTCTAAAATACTTTGTCAGAAGATCTCTGATTAAAAGAGTGCCTTCTTTCATCTTTAATTAAAAGTGTGGCGTTGTCATTTCAATTAAATGAACACAAACACAAAAGGTATGCTTATATTTTGACCGCTCTTTCACTTAAATAATTTTTAAGAAGCAATAAAAACAGGTTTATAATACAGAAATGGAAATATTTGCATGACAAAACATAAGCATACTGTATTTTATCTACAGATTTTGACAGACTTCAAATCCAAAATAATTCTAAGAACAAAATGCACTTTGTAGAGAGAGCTTATTTCAGGGGGAAAGCTAAATGCATTTTCAGTAAGGATTACATTTTCTTTGGCTATTTATTTTATTGACAAAGCATATTTCATCAGATATTGCATTGCATTTTGCAGACAAATGTGTGTTGTCAAACATACTATTGCTTTTGGCGGATGAAAAAGATCTGAGTTTTTTTCATGTCCTCCTCTACACTGGTAAATTCAAAGAATGCTATAAAATAGTAGGTTATGCAGAACAAATGCTTTATTATAGATTCTTACATTGCTGGATAGATACAGGTAGCATACTGAAGACAGCATTTAGAGGGGGTACAGTTCTGATGTGCTTTACGGATATAATGCTATTTGAATACAGTGAATGGGAGTGGCTTATTTCCACTTTAGTTTTCAACTGGAAGCACAATGGAGTTGGACAGACATTCTTGGTCCCCCCACAAATAGTAGGAGAAACCACGAACAACTGAAAATATTCCGAATCTGCTTGTACTGTAATCAGGCAAGAGTAACCCTGTTAAGGGTTAACTCTTACATGTCATGCAGTAATTTCAGTTCATCATAATATGCAGAATTCAAATGCAAAGGAGAAGGCATATTTGTAACAGCCTTTATTAAACATTCTGCAAAGAAATTACAGAATTCTTTACCACGCATACGTATTTTTCACCACATTTATCAAATATATATCTGTATTTTGCAATTTATCCACACATATCTATACAGTATATGTGTGTATATATATATATATATATATATACAGTATATACTGTATATGTATATACTGTATTCTCCTTAGTGTTTGTCATTGGCTAAGCAGAAAACTAAAAATAATTTCTTTCACAAAAGTATTGCTTCATTACTGTAAATAATTTGTTCAAAAAAACAAACCTCTCAAAACATGACTGAAACTCTTGCATGCACATTGCCATATTAATAATATTGGAACTGCAGAGTTGGAAGGGACCCTATGGATCACAGATTCCAGTCCCTGTCAAGAAAGCACAGCAGGGTTTTGAACTCTCAACCTTTGGCTCCGCAGCCAGAAACCTAATTGAACACTTGATTACTACTTCACATATCCTGTACATTTCTAATTGAGAATACTGGGATTCTTAGTAGTTGTGCTTCAAGTCAGTGATTTCTCTTTCTCTAGCTGCTAAGCAACAAGCATGCTGTGAAGGTACTGGTAGGTCCTTGCCCAAACATCTTCCACTGCTTCTACAACCAACCAGCTAGTAGTCTTCAAGAATCAGCAGACCAAGAGGAAAGGAACAGCCTTTTGTCTCTCATTTCTGGACCTCTCATGAGGTTCTTGCTACTTATGTTTGCAACCCCTTAACCATTTTGTGTGTGTTGTACCAAATCACTTTTTACTAAAGGGTAGTTTCTGTTTCTTTAGTTCAACACTGGAAGTTAGTTTACTAAATAAATAAATAAATAAATAAATAAATAAATAAATAAATAAATAAATAAATAAATAAATAAATAAATAAATAAATAAATAAATAAATAAATAAAGCATCTCCCAGGTGTGATTTATTCTGGCAGCCTTAAATTTCTGAATAGTTCCTTCTTATAGTTGCATATGGGGTTTAATCTTCTGATATTCAAGTCTTTGAAGGTGAATATTTTCTAGCTATATGGTAAACGTCTACAAAAATATAACCAGTTACTAAATCAGAAGCAATGACGAATCTGTTCCATTTGTGTACCACAGTAAAATGCATACTGATACTGGAGATGTCCAATAAATATCAGAGCAATTCAAATCTTATTTATTTATTTATTTCATTTATAACTTAGTTAGTTAGTTAGTTAGTTAGTTAGTTAGTTAGTTAGTTAGTTAGTTAGTTAGTTAGTTAGTTAGTTAGTTAGTTAGTTAGTTAGTTAGTTAGTTAGTTAAATGCTTATATTTCACTCCTCCTTTCTCCACAGTTGCCAAACATGTGGAGAAAGGAGGTGGTCTTCACATGCCCATGAACAGACAGCAGAAGAGAAACACCTAGTCTCATGTGGACAAGACTATCACAATCCTGGATTTCGCCACCAAAACAGCACTCAGCAGATATGCCTGTGATATTTGTGGGACTGAAAGAAGCACCTCCCTAGAAGATAACAACACTTGAGAAGGCTATGTAAGGAGTTGCAATACATCAGATGGCTTGGATCCAAGTCATACAAGACTTTATCATAACCAGCACTTCAGACTGGGCTAAGAAGCAGGCCAGTAACAGAGTTATCTTAACAAAGAAATTATATACACCTTGTAAACATTCCCAGTCAATAATATGGCTGCAGCACTTTGGAGTTTATTTATTTATTTATTTATTTATTTATTTATTTATTTATTTATTTATTTATTTATTTATTTATTTATTTATTTATTTATTTATTTTATATCCCGCCTATCTGGTCGGACGAGGACCACTCTAGGCGGCTAACAATCAAAATGATACAATAAAAATGTAAATAGACAATTCTAAATCAAAAAACACTACATTACGATGCACAAAACACAAAATATAAAACAGTAAGGGAGAAAAGAAGGGGTCATGAGTTATGTGATGGGAAGGCCTGCCGAAACATCCAAGTCTTTAATTGCTTCTTAAAGGTACCCAGCAAGGGAGCCCCGCGAATCTCAGGAGGTAAGTTGTTCCAGAGGCGAGGAGCCACCGCCGAGAAGGCCCGATTTCTTGTCTTTTTCTTCCGGGCCTCCCTCAGCGTTAGGCTCCTCAGCCTCACCTCCTGGCTCGCACGTGTGACATGGGTAGATCTTGGTGGAAGTAGGCGTTCCGCCAAGTATCGAGGCCCTAAACCGTTTAGGGCTTTACAGGTAAGCATCAACACTTTGAAGTCGATGCGGAATCGGATGGGCAGCCAATGCAATGCGGCCAGAGTGGGTGAAATATGTTGGAATTTTTTCACTCCACTAAGTAATCTGGCCGCCGCATTCTGCACCACCTGTAATTTCCGCAGCTGCCTCAAAGGTAGCCCCATGTAGAGCGCATTGCAGTGGTCTAATCTCGAGATTACGAGCGCATGCATCAAGGTAGTGAGCGCCCCCCCCATCAAGGTAAGACCGCAGCTGGGCTATCCGCCTGAGGTGAAAGAAGGCGGTACGGACCACCGATGCCACCTGGGATTCTATAGTGAGCGCCGGGTCCAGATGGATCCTCAAGCTGCGGACCCCATCCTTGGGGGGAAGAGTCACCCCCCCAAAAGTGAGGGAGTTTCCCAGACCCCCAACTGTGGGGGCGCCCACCCTCAGTACCTCCGTCTTGTCCGAGTTCAGCCTCAGCCCGTTCTCCTGCATCCATTGCAGTACAGTCCCCAGGCAGCGCTGGAGGGACAGAACGGCATCTCCTGCGGTAGGTGGAAAAGAGATGTAGAGCTGAGCATCATCGGCCTACTGGTGACACCGGGCTCCACACCCCCTGATGACCCCACCCAGCGGCCTCATATAGATGTTGAACAGCATTGGTGAGATAATCGATCCCTTTGGAACCCCACAATTGAGGCTCCACGGGGCTGAGACATTCTCCCCAAGCTGCACTCTCTGGGGGTGGTCCTCCAAGAAGGAACGGAGCCAGGCCAATGCCAAGCCACCTATTCCCAACTCGGAGAGCCTCCCCGGGAGGATACCGTGGTCAATGGTATCAAAGGCCACTGAGATATCGAGGAGGACCAGCAGAGACACTTTGCCCCTGTCTGCCTCCCTCAGTAGGTCATCATACAGGGCGACCAATGCCGTCTCTGTACCATGGCGCGGCCTGAAGCCTGACTGAAATGGATCCAGGGCATCTGTTTCATCCAGGAGCGCCTGGAGCTGATCGGCCACCACCCTCTCGACCAGCTTGCTTAGGAAAGAAACGTTGGCGACGGGCCTATAGTTGCCAATTTCGTCCGCCGCCAAACTAGATTTCTTCCTAATGGGCCTAATGAGTGTGTCCTTCAGGGCGGATGGAAATCTGCCCTCAAGGAAAGACCCATTAATTATAGCCGTGGCCCATTCCGTTTAGAAGGCCTAGCTGATTTAATTAGCCAGGCCAGGCAAGGGTCCAAGGAGGAGGTGGTGGCACGACAGCGATCAAGCACCCTGGCCACAGAGTCAGGCGTGACAGGCTGAAAGGAGTCAAGAATCACCGTGCAAGACGGAGCGGTGGACATCTCTTCTCGACTCACTGTGTTCAAAAAAGGAGAGAGGTCCCGGCGGATGGCCTCCACTTTTGATTTTAAAAATGCTGCAAATTGGTCTGGAGAAAAACTAGGGGGAGGCCCATTACCCAGACCAACTCTGGATAGGTCGCGTACTATACGGAATAACTCCGCCTGCTGGTTGGACGCTTCGCTTATACGGTTAGCGAAGTATGCTTGACTGGCAGCCTTTACCTTGGCCTTTACCTAGACCTTAACAGCTATCCAATTAAAATCCGTCGGATCCTTTCTCCATTTGCGCTCTAGCCGTCTCCTGACCCGCTTCAACGCCCGGAGATCCTGGTTGAACCAGGGAGCCGGGCGGTCTCTACGGTGGAGAGGGCGTTTAGGAGCGATCATGTCTACAGCCCTAGCTGTGGCTGCGAACCAGCCGTCAACCAGAGCCTCGACAGGAGCACCAGCCAGGTCAGCTGTGACACCTCTCATGGCATCCTGGAATCCAACCGGATCCAATAGCCTTCGAGGGCGGACCATGACAATAGGTCCCTGCTCCCTGTGAGGGGGGAAAGCCATTTTGAGGGTGCATTTTATTGTTCAAGTTTTCTAATTCTCCTCGAAGGCAGCCCCACACAGAGTGTCTTACAGTACTCCAAAGAGGATGTTATTAAGGCATGTGTCACTGTAGCTAGATGACACATCTCAAGAAACTGGTGCAGCTGGCTCTCATACATTAACACCACTACTCATGGAAATCATTTACATTATTTTGAAGCAACTAGTTTGAATTTAATGCCTAAGAGAACATAAGCAGATGTCTCTGTTACTAAGGAGACAGAACAAAAAACAATTAAAGCAAACCATATTCTTAAAGGGGGAAAAAGTATCAGATTTTTGTAATAACTGTTTATTTCTTATACAACAGCCTGTTTGCTATAGGCATTTTTTTTCAATTAATCCTTTTGTTTATAATATTTATTTGTTGTTCGGTCTTTACAGCAAATAACTCACATGCATCTGCTGTAACATCAAGAATATGTGAAATTGCTTGTAGTCAGAAGAGGATGACTATTTTTCAAAAGTTAAGTGCTATTCAAAAGGAGTTTTCCTCTCCTCCAAAAAAAAAAAAAAAAAAAAAAACTGCAGAGAGGCAAACTCCTAATTTACATCAGTGTTGATGAGCATAAATTGCCTGTCAGTGACTAAACAGGAAAAGGTCTTGGTTCCAAAGCGTGCATCACTTTGCACTTAGATTAAATATCATCTGCTCTTTGGTTGCCCACACACTCAAGATCCTTTCAAAGAGCTCTGCATCCTCTCTTACCCTTTCTTTAATTATTGCATGTCTTTTGACGAAAGATTTAGATTGGTGTAGGAATACAACCTGCCAGTGCTACTTCAAATACTAAGTTGGAGAACCTGAAGCTACAGGTATTCCGGATGGACCATTTGTTCTCTGTTAACCTCCTGATTTGTACTGATGGTATCAGTATTTTTTTTCCTGCCATCCACAGAACAAAAATCTTGTTTCAGTAAAAAAAAGTGGCAAAGACTAAAATCCTGTTACTTAGCATTGCAGATTGAACTATAGTACAGTGGGGTCTCTACTTAAGAACTTAATCCGTATTGGAAGGTGGTTCTCAAGTTGAAAAGTTCTTATGTTGAATCTGCATTTCCCATAGGAATGCATTGAAAACCATTTAATCCGTATCTGCTCTTTTCCGTCCATAGAAACTACAGTGGAACCTCTACTTAAGAACTTAATCCGTTTTGGAATGGTGTTCTTAAGTTGAAACATTCTTAAGTTGAAGCAAAATTTCCCATAGGAATGGACTGAAAACCAATTAATCCGTTCTGGCTGTTTTTTTGTTATGTAGAGGTGCGTTCGTACATTGAAGCATTAGTTCCCATAGGAACTAATGCAAAGCTGGTTAATAGTACTCTACCACTAGGGGGAGAATTTTTTTTTAACCTAAGTTGACCTAAGGTTAAAAAAAGAGCAGGAAAGTTTTTTTTTCCTGTTCTTATCTTGGATTTCTGTTCTCAAGTAGAAGCAAAATTTAGCAAATGGAGCTGTTCTTAAGTTGGATTGTTCTTAAGTAGGGACGTTCTTAAGTAGAGACCCCACTGTAGTCCCGCTAAATGTATGGAAACTTGACGAGTCTTTGATCTTTGAACTGCTGCCCTGCTGCCCTGAATTGTTATTCCTACCTATTCTGCCCCGAGTCAATAGTGAGAATTTATTGGTTGTTGTGGGTTTTTCGGGCTCTTTGGCCGTATTCTGAAGGTTGTTCTTCCCAACGTTTCGCCAGTCTCTATGGCCAGCATCTTCAGAGGACAGCACTCTGAAGAGCAGAGCACAGAGTGCTGTCCTCTGAAGATGCCAGCCACAGAGACTGGCGAAACGTTAGGAAGAACAACCTTCAGAACACGGCCAAAGAGCCCGAAAAACCCACAACAACCATTAGATCTCGGCCGTGAAAGCCTTTGTGAATACAGTGAGAATTTATCTTCAGGTTGGACTTTTTCTTTTTTCTCCCTGCTTTCTTACTGTATGCAAGTGACTGAGTGAGACAGCTGTTGTTTCTGCTGCTGTTTTCTTCTTCAACCCCGAACGTACATAGAATGGTTGCCAGGATATCTTCTATTTTATGCTGGGGTTTTTTTTGGGCATCATTGGTGAAGTCCATGTGAACAACTCGGGTTGGCAATGGAGTCCCTGCCCAATACTGTTGTGAAGAGATTCCTACTGACATCTGAGCGATAAAAATGTTATTTTGCTTCACTTGCATTAGAGATGATGAAAAGAAAAGGTTTAGCTTTCTTACTGCATGCAAGTGCCTAATTCCACTGATTAAGCTATGCTCTGCATGATCCAGACAGCAGGCAATTGTGTGCACTGACATCATACTCAGGACTATTTAGTCTACAGATTTTGCTGTTACAGGACAACAATTCGAGAAGTGGTCAATGTGAGATCTCACACCTGCTGACCCCATTGAATCTGTTCTACGTATCTTACTTCTGCCGGTTTTGGGCTTGTTTGTGAAAAAAGGAGGGGGAATGGTGCACATGAGGAAAAATTATAAAGATCTAGGACTCTCTCCCATTTATCTGCAACAACCAGTAAAATCCAAGAGTCAAGTTTTTAAACAGACTAAAATAACGGCTTTTCTGTCTAAATCAAAACATGCTCACTGGATTCAGTCTGTTTTGATGTAATGGGGACACAAAACATGCTATTTGCAAATACAATACAAATCCTCTTATGAGATATTTCAGCTATCAAACAACAAATTGAAGAACTTAAGCAAATTAACCATGAATCAATTAGCATGATATTGAATCCACCCTTGAATCCAGCTCTAACCAGCATTCCAATCACAACAAAATGTGACTCCTGTAAAATACCTCATCTAACTGCTGATGTACAACTTAATGTCAGTACTCAAGTCAATTTTTCAGATGTCGCACTAGAGGCCTCTGACTTAAGTGAGAAGGTATTGAACAAACCTGAAGAGCCAGGATCCCACCTTCATAAAGATGAAAAGAAAAGAAAGAGAGGATTGGAAGGAAAAAAGAGTAAGACGGCCAAACAAAAAACCCAAAATCAGAAGTGCCAAAATAGAAAATATAAACCATCCAAGAGGAAGCTAAATAAGCAGACTCCTCCACATTGTAATTTCAATTCTAAGAGTCTGTTCCAGCTGCTGGAGGTATAGGATAAAGAAAATGGAAGGATAAAAACCACTCCAAATCAGACAAGAAAGCTATCGAAGGCACAGATCAAGTCAACTGAAGTGCCATTTACGGCCTTATTTCCCCACCAGAATCTGGGGACCTAAATTTACATACAGTAACTATGGATTTCCTGCCTTCCAATTTACCTAACTTGGAATCCAACTCTGCATCTCCCGCTATAAGCCTGGAGGCAGATGAGACCATGTTAAAGGCAAATTAAATCAGCAACTAAATACTGTGACAGCTACCCTTACTTCCTCCAGTAAACTCAGTGGCTGGAACGGCAGACTTTCTGTCTCTCAAATCATCCAATTCGGAACTTTTACCTAGCACTTCGTCTCTGGCCATCAATATATAATCAGATAAGACTCCTGCTGAAGGTAAACCTGTTCAGTCACCAAAAGTATCAATGGTGCTTTCAACAAAGGTGAACGATAAAGGTTTCCCTTGACAAATTGTCCAGTTGTGTCCAACTCTAGGGGCAGTGATCATCCCCATTTCCAAGCCGTAGAGCCAGCGTTTGTCTGTAGACAGTTTTTCCATGATCACGTGGCCAGTGTGACTAGACAAGGAACACTGTTACCTTCCCACCGTGGTAGTACCTATTTATCTACTCGCATTTTACATGCTTTCAAACTGCTAGGTTGGCAGGAGCTGGGACAAGTGATGGGAGCTCACTCTGTTGGATGGATTTGAGCTGCTGATCTTTTGGCCTTGCAGCCCAGAGGCTTTGCAGTTTAACCCCCAGCACCACCACATCCCTTGATTTGAACAAGAATATTATTTTTTTGGAGGAATTATGTTTTGGAGGAACTATTTGCCATTTATTACTCATTAACCAGCTGAACTTATTTGAGCCCTTTTAATTATATGATACATATTTCATTGAAGCGTGCATTATAGTGGACTGTAGTAATAACCTTCAAGCTCTCAGAAGACATTTGACCATCCTGTTTCTCCCCTTCTCCCCGTTTTTGAGAATCGTCCTCTTCTGGAATTAAATCTGACTGATCTGGCTTTTCTAGACAGAATATGCTCAGGTTTGACCAGATCCTAAAGTGAATCTAAGGAATTCAAAGAGCTACAAGATGTACAAACTGAAGCACAGAACCTCTGAAGTGGACCAAATCTGAACATTCATATAATGTCATTAGCAATCCTGGAAGAACCATAGACATGTGGAGGCAAATAAGACACACACTATTGAAAGCTGTGTATACACAATCTGTGTAAGAGAAACATGAGGGAAGGAAGAGATGACAAAGAGAAGGGTAGTATATTTTTATGACTGACAGCTTTAGCTTCTATACACTGTTGATTGTGGTGGGCAATATGGGGTCCAAAGGCTATATCTGCAAATTTTTTTCCACCTCCAATCAGTACCCCCTCCAGGTATTCCAAAAATTTGTTGGGAATAGACTTCTCAAAGACACATCTAATGCAAGCACATGCTTTTAGGATGGACACATTTAAGAATATAAAACTACAACATATATTTCCCCCCTTCAAACAAATCATTTAATAAAGTTTAAACAGACTCCCATGTGTGAGCACAGGGTTGGAAAACACTGCTTGCTTTTAGGTATTTTTCCCCAAAGCAAAAAAGATTTATTATTTCTTAATGTAATTTCCTGCAGAAAATAGGAAAGATAATAAATGCTTATGGAGAAACAATATGAAGAATTAATGAAGCTAAGTCACAAAGCTGATACCACTTACCAAAGTGGTGAATAACCCACACACTTCTTAGGAGGCCTCACAGAGGTTGTCCAATCAATATAAAGTGGAAAAGAGTCCAGAGTCAGCGGCCGATGAAAACGTGTAACTGTGAAAAAGAAAATAATAAATTGTAAGAAAAAAGCAAATAACTAATTACCAATATTTCTAATTATTATTTTCAGAAACAAAGGTATAAATCCAAAGTTGTGCTGGCATATATTCATCAGCTTAACGTGGCTTTCTTCTCTTTCTCTCTCCTTCCGCACCTTAGTTCTCCACAGTTCCTGAAAACCTATTTGCCCAGCTTCTCAGGGCAAATTTTAAGGGAGCATGCATTTAGCTGAGGGGATTTGTAACAGACACCAACACAATTGTACTCAACCTCTGAAATTATTTTTAAATAAGATTTCCCTCCACTCATGTACTCTGTGGATCAGAAGTGAGCACTTGTGGCTCTTCACAGGTTTTTGAGCAACAACTCCTATGATTCCTCACCACTGGCTATGTTCGACGATTGCTTCAAAAATATAAGAGCACTGCTGCTGACCTGGTGTAAAGACTATAAAAACAGGCCATTTATATGACTTCCTCAGACCTTAGGAGGAAACAAAATTCAATTCCACACCCTCTCCATACATAAAGTACACATATACTGTATTGCACAATGCTATCTATCTTCTGCTTGCAACACACACACACACACACACACACACACACACAAAGTGCACATAGTGAGATAGCTACATATCTTTTTTTACCCATCTGCAGCATACTTATGCTTAAGTAGAATATAGTACTACTATGAAGAGTGTGAATGATGGTATGTTATGCTACATCAGGGTATTCTGTTCCATGTAGTTACTTGAATACATAATAGAGGTGAAAATAATGCAAGACTTAATAAACTGAACCTACAGAATAAGCTGTCCTTGAATGGAAAGTGTCCACATCACAAAGATGGTTATGACAGCAGAATGAAGATGTTATAATACAAAGAATGCATACTTCAAAATAAAAATGGCTATGTGTTTAGAGGTAATTATGACAAACACACTAACCACACAAAAATTCAGTACACATCTTTATTCACATGTGGAGCATAGAACACAGTTGAAAAGGAACATGTACATGGTTGAGTGTGTGTGTGTGTGTGTGTGTGTGTGTGTGTGTGTGTGTGTGTGTGTGAGAGAGAGAGAGAGAGAGAGAGAGAGAGAGAGAGAGAGAGAGAGAAAGGATGAGTGAAGTGCCACATGATTGGAGGAGGGATAATATTGTCCCTATCTTCAAAAAGCGCAAAGACGAAGAATTGGAGAACTACAGACTGATCAGCCTGACACCAATCCCAGGGAACATTCTGGAGCAGATTATAAAGCAGTCATTCTGAAAGCACCTGGAAAACAATTCAATAATAACTAGAAGCCAACATGGATTTGTCAAGAACAAATTTCACCAAACTAATGTTATTCTCATTTTTTAATCAGCCAGCCTCTGTCTTTGATGGTGGGAATGCTGTAGCTATATCTTGACTTCAACAAAGCCTTTGACAAAGTATCTGTGGGGTGCCCCCACACTGCTTTCCATTGAGAGGGTCAGTTATGGTCAAATAAAATTTTTATTTTACAGAAACTCACATAGTGTCTGCTTTGCTTATAACAGAAAGTGTCTCCTTAAGCCAAGAACAGTGGACTCAGGACAGAGCCTTGTGATAACCTATTTGTTACCTCCTCCCAGTTTGAGAAGAAACCATTACAGTAATAAGCACTCTCTGAGCACAAGCTTGTAACCAACTGTATATCCACTTGACACTTGTTTTATCCAGTCCACACCTAGTTAGTTTGCTAACGAGAATATCACGGGATACTGTAAGCCTGATAGCTCTATCCCTGCTGGGGAGTGTGGGCTTTCAACCTCCGCATGAGCCAGCTCATGCCTACATACCTGCAGTTTGCCTCTGGACTGGGGAGGAGAGGCCAGCAATGCCCTTGAAGGTTTGCAGGTGTGTGCTGAGGCAGAGGAATTTAAGGGACAGAATCAGAGAACAAGAACTCTTGCGCTGACCCTATGGTGGAGCTTGAGGTCCAGAAGAAAACCACGATGGCTGAACTCTCCCAAGGAGGGCTGAGGGACCATCTGTTGATATCCAGACTCTGAACACTGGGTGGAGTTTTGTGTTCCCCTGGAGAAGGCCAGGGTATGCCTTGACAAGGGAAGGTGAGGAGAGGTGAGGTGTTGGAGAGATCAGTGCTGGGCACACCACTAGCAAAGGCAAACCAAGGGACACCCTTTCCTGGGGCCAGATTCCAAACAGGGGCATACATGGGTTGAACCCGCTACACCTCGCTGTCGCTGCGAGCCTAGCATATGTAGAGTGAGGCTTCCTGCATCTGGCTACACTTGGAGCATGCCTTGGAGAGATGTACTGCTTCTCAGAGACACTCACATCCTTTTAGGAGTATCCAGGACCCAGCAGACTGAGTGCTGAAGCTACCCAAGTACTGTGCAGGGAAAGCTACAAGCATGTATTCATTGGTGTACTACCCCATGTCTAGCACATCTGAGTGATATGCTGGACTTGGTGGAGGAGGTGGGGTTTCATCCTTTACAGCTCTAAAGATGGAAATTTTAGCTCATTTGGGAGAATGTGTTATCACAAGGCTCTGTCCTGAGTCCACTGTTCTTCATGTTTGGAGGCAGGCGTTGCATCATGGCCTCTCCCAATTTGAAGAGACCCTTGTCCAGCAGGCCGAGGCAAAGAGGAAGTCACAAAAGCAGCAAAATCAGGGAGCTGGACAGGGGACAGATTGGATTTGTCTTGCGTGTGGAAGGGATTGTCACTCTCGAATCAGCCTCCTCAGCCACACTAGATGCTGTTCCAAATCCTCCATACAGAGCACGTTACCATAGTCTTTCGAGACTGAAAGATGCCTAACAAGGGGGTAGAGGGAATATTTCTCAAATTTGCAAATGATACAAAATTCTGTGGAACAGCTAAAACCTTGGAAGACTGGAACAAAATTAAAAAAAATGATAGGCTTGAGCATTGGTCTGAAAACAACAGAATGAAATTTAACAGGAGTAAATGCAAAATTCTACGCCTACAGAAAAAAAAACACCCTAATGCACAGCAACAAGATGGAGGATAATTGGGTCAGTAATACTAGAAGTGAGAAGCATCTTTGACTATCTGTCAGATCTGCTTTGATCTCAATTCCTCCACTGAACAGGCATTGGCCTTATAGGTCCCTTCATAATCTATGATTCTATGATAATTTTTATGGGATTAGGGCATATTTAGGACCATATTCAAAATGGGAAGTGGAACTGGAATTATCATATTTGACTGGTCCTTGCTATAGCTGTGAAAAGAGAATGACAACATTCTTTTTAAAAGGAAAGGTCACCTTGGCTACTATATAAACAAATCTAGACTCTCCTCATCATGACATCTCTGTTGCTATATACATATTGGCTATGGAATGTCCAGCTCCCCAAAATGAAGAGGCCTATTGTGTGGAAATAATTTTGTTTTACATTAATAAGGATACTAGAAGAGTATCCTTATTAATGGAGGAGAGCCCAAGAGTAGTACAACCTTTCTGGAAAACAACATCAACTCTGTGTCAGCCCTTAAAGAACTATTCAGAAGCCTTTCTGCTGCTTTCTTGCAAGCATTTACCCTCAGAAAGAGACAAAAATACTCTATTTTCAATAGAGACTACACTGCATTAACCCTGAACAGGAAGATGGTTCTCTCTTTTTAATTTTTTTAAATGTAATATATTAAGTAGCAATAGCCATAAGTGGCTGCTATTCACACAACACTGCATCTTCCCCCACTGAGATTTGTAGAATTTTTTTTAAAAAAATGCAACACCATCACACTGAGGCTAATACCACTGACAAATAAGCTTAACTATACTGTAGTTTCTTTAATATTTACCAAAACAGATCATAACTGTTTCTGTCTCCAAATTTGATCTCTAGTCTTGAATGGAATGAGTAGTCCATATTGGAGTTTTATTTGCAACCTTCCATTTGGCCTGTAGTTTGTTTGACTGGGAGGACTCCTCTCGACTGCAGAGACTATTTACCTATCCAGTCCTGACCAATTTTTCCTCCTACCCATTGATTTTAAAGGCAGCCCCACCTTTTTGCTGAGTGTTTTTCCTTACCCTTTTTTTTAAGTTGGTGGCAATAGTCTGATCAAATCTGTTGATTTGTTCTGTTAGTTGCTACATATGAGAACAGCAAAGAAAGAAGTATACACAATTTTTTTATTCTATCCCCTATAGTATCTCAAAACAAGTTATTGAGATTTCAAGTGCCAGTAAATGAGAAAGGATGGCACTTGTAGCTATTCTCCTCTATATTTCTACTGCATTGTAAAAAGGGAATTTGATCAGAAATTCCAAAATTTCCAGCAAGCGTTTTGGTTCCCATACTGTTTCCCACACTGCTTTCAAACCTGGAATAGTTAATTTCTTCTAAGAGACTTTTATTGATCAAGCATTACCTCTTTGAACAGTGAGATATACACTAATAAGATGCTAAAATGGTGTATAGCGTCATAATACCTGCTGTTTGATACTGCTCAGATTAAAATGTAAATTTTGACAAATCTGGAACTATAACTCAGTTTGATAATTTATATTGGATTTGCTGCTTGGTAAGTGGCTCAATTTTAGTGAAAAAATCCTAAAGAGTACATAAAGGGTACATGAATTGTAGTTTCTTGTGTAGACTATAGAATAATATATATATAGTATGAGGGCTAATTGTTGTAACAATTACCATATTTTTCTGTGTATAAAAGGACACCTATTCCTTAAATAATTTGAAAATAAATTAGGGTCTTTTTATACACTGAAGGCATCTCTTTACCACTGTGTTTTGCGAAGGCACGGGGCTTAGCAGAAAGGAAGGGGAGGGATGACTTCTGAAAAGGCAAGGAAAAGCAGCAGTCACTTCGACAGCTGCTTTCCTTGCCTTTTGGCAAGGCACAGGGCTTAGCAAAAAGGGAGCCATTTGATCCCTGCTTTTTCTAATTTGGGGTTAGAAAGGGGTGTCATCTTATACTTTGGGTCATCTTACAAACGGAAAAATATGGTATTCAAAATTTGGATTGTAGAAAACAAAATATATACATTAGTAATATTTTTAATTATGACCAATGCAAAAGTAGTGAACATTAGAAGTTCTACTGAAATTTGATCTAGCTTTGCATTAATCCATTGTTTTTATCACTCTCTATATAGAAAGTGGTTCTCCATTCAACAGAAGAACAGTTAGAAGGAATACAGCTGCTCTCTGCAGGAGATAGCATGTATATATACTATCGTATAATGTATCAAAAACACAAAGGGCTTGATTCTTTTTAATTATAGCCACTCCACACCAGTGCAGTGTCGGTGCCTTCATTTTAACTACCCCAGATTTATAATCAGGGCATATCTGAGGAAAAATAAGCCTAATATAGTGTAATAAAATTTGTCATTTACTGTTAACGGCATTAATGGCAGATATAATCATAAGTTAGCATTGTATTACAAGATAACAATATCACTGAAGATTAAAATAGAAAACAGAGCTATTCTGTTGTATATGATTTAAATAATCATTTTAAAAAATAAGTTAACAGTTTGCAGCATCCTCCAAGCTCAGTTTCTTTTAAATTAAAATAATAAATTCAGATATCCTAATTTTTAAAAAGTCATTATTGGGAGAGGATGATGTATTAACTGGCCAATTTAACTGTAAATGCTTCTTCGGCTTCACAAATGTAAATTAATATAAGAACTGACTTTTATCAACTGAGGCCTCAAAGCTTGAGGTAACCCTTCAACAAAAATCCTAGAAATTTCTAATGATTAAAACTGGATTTTCCCCATTTAATTTTGAGAGTGAGGGAGAGGTTTCATGAGGCTATGAAATGTGCCTAGCAAGAAAATTCTAAACACACCATTTCTAGATTTAAATTATTGTTCTCGTATACTGCCATATAAATGTGAATTAAAACATCAATGACGACAAAAACACATGAATAATAAAAAAAGGGTTCTTTTGCCTGACTTGCTAGCATGGGATTTCCTCACCCATGTGAAGACATTGCCACTGTCCGTCCTTAGTCATAACATTGTCCACTTGCTCTCTCAATCTTATATCTGATTAGGTGGATTGTGCAGCATTAGAACAGTGGCACCAGTACTCAAGAAGCAGCAGAAGAGTGGAAGCAGTGTTCTATTTTTGCAATTGCATAACGGCCAAGCACATTTACCCATATTTACAAACCACTGAAAGGTGTGAATGCAAAAATCCAAGTTTTATTTTCATAGCATTTCTTAGATGCAGTTACCCATAGTATTACTGCACCATCCATGTTCTCTATTGCATTATGAAACTTTTTTCTTCCTGCAGTGAATTTCAAGCATATTTTTGTATACGCATTGACTACTTTTTAAACACTTTATGTAATGAGCATGCTTTTCTCACACACCTGAACACATTTTTAAAGTATACAGATTTTTACTGCACAATTATATGGTATCATTTGCAAAAGAAAAAAGAACCTGATTCTTGCAATTTCCTCCTGATGACAGAAAATGGAAATATAATTTAATTGTAAGACCACAAATTGGATAATTTCTTTTACAACTTTGGTGAATTCATAGTTCTCTTCCATCCCTACTGAACAGTGAGACACTTCACAGTGCAAAAGTTGTTGAGAAAAGTGTTCTCTGTTTTCTGCAAGTAATCATTACTGCCAATGAAATTACTGTAAAAGCAAATTTACACAAAGACACCTATTAAGTACAAACAAGTACAAGTTGGCTGTTTTGTTGTCAGTACAATTTTACCCCTTAATATTCCATTTTCTTCAACAATGCATTATTCAAATCTATATACCGTATTTTTTGTGTATAAGACATTACTTTTTCCTAAAATCATTACACTAAAAATTGAGGTGCATCTCATACACAGAAGTAAGCTGAGACAGCTGAGGAGAGAGTAAAACAGCACATACCTTGCCTCTGTAAACAGGCTTCCTAAAGTCAGGAGACTTAGCTTCCTCCAATTACAAGCCTTATGGAACTGATGTCAGCTGATGCTGAACAAACCAATTGGAACACACCTCCTTGGAGGTGGAGCCTGCCTGAGCGTTTTGAGCCCAGAGGCTGAATCCTCAAAGCTTAGTTTTCTTAAATTTTGGGTCAGAAAAGTGGGGGAGTGTGTGTATTATAACTGAAAAATACGGTAGATGGTCTACTTTGGCACTGTTCTTATTTTCAGGTTGAAAAGCACCTGCTGGTCCAATCTCTCAGCCATAACTTTAAAGACATCTCTCCTGAAAAATGTATTTTTCCAGGACATTATCACTTATGAAATTAAAAATGCAAAGACAGATGAATGCATGTATAGATACATCTGTATATTTAGGAAAATTCATAACAACAAATTAGCATTAGAGTACAGCTATTTAAAAAATTACTTCTCATTTGTTTGCATCTATATACGAATACCAATGTCCCACTTCATTTGAAAGTCAGGTTAAGCAACTTAGTATCGCTTAATTTAAGTGGGTCCTGCATATGTAGCATTCCAAAGAAAAGGTACCCCAGGGTCAGAAATAAGAAATGATTATCAGATCAGATGGATCATGCAGCACTAGAAGAAAGTGGCAATGGTATTAAAGAAGCAGCAGAGGGAGTGGAATCAGTGGTCTTTATTTGCCCATACATAATAGCTAGGCACATTTACCCATAGTCACAAGCCAAAATAAGCACTGAAAGGTGGGAATGTGAAAATCTGACAGCTTTGTTTTCATTACATTTCTCAAATGCATACCTCAAAACGTTCAGTTCAGTGTAATTATGTCTCAGTATCTAAACAAGATTTTTCCCTTTGCTCCTTATTTCTTACAAGTCACCACTGTATCAGGACTGAAACCCTGTTACACTAGATACACCACATTACACAGATCAGCCAGGATATTATTTTTTTTTTAAACATGCCGTACTTCTGTTCTGAGGCAGCTGCAGCTCCTACGTAGTCCTTATTGTTGGGAACCTGTAGCTATCATGGAAGTGGATATTTTAAATTACTGAGAACTGCCACCACGGGTCAAGTCCTCTTGTACAGTTTATAACCTAGGCAACAAGATACCAGCCAATGTCTCTAACTGAGACATTTCTTGTTTTGCCCCAAATAATGAAATCATGATTGACAGCATCAGAAAAAAAAATGAATGTTCTACAAACTTCAAGCAGTTGTTTAGGATACTGGTTTGTTCCAAAGATGGAACCAATATTTCACTAAGAAGTACGTAATGGGAGACGTCAATGTTTCTTCCCAATAATGCTCTCAAGAACAATGCTATGACAGCTTGCCATTCTAGTTGAAACACTGTGTCCCAAAAATGACTGATAGTAATTGTTACCCTTAAAAGATTCATGTCTCTCACAGCTAAGGGACTGCCCTGGGAATCCTCAAAGGCAGAGTCTTACTTCCAAGCACCTCTGGATTCCTGTAGCTTGCATATCAGGCTGCATCAAGTAAACCATCAGGAATCATAGAGGTCATAATACAAAATTTTACTGAATTATCACAGTTACAATCGCAGTACACTATAGTCCTAACTAAATAACAATCTTGCCCAATCGCATAAAAAATATGGGAAACTTTTTTAAAAAAATAAGACAATGTCTACTGTTCACTGTGCTTGCCACGAGATTTTGGCATGTTTTGATTTTAATGCAAAATATATTTAATTCCAGAAGATATTTCTGCACAGTAATAATCAGAATGACCTTCTCCTTAAAATGCAGCCATTTATTTCCCTTACGGCTTTCTGACTATATAGTTCCCTTATGGTTGTCTATATAGTGTTTATCTTAAGATTACATATTTATACTTCTCATTCTCTTAAAACTATGCATTTTTTATTATTACAAAACTATGCAATTATACTTGATCTTCCAATGGCCACACAGTGTTTTCTTTAAAGTTCATTCCAGTTTAAAACCTTATACACAAGTCAAGCAACTGAATTCTCTGAACTCTCTCACTGGTGACTGTGAACACATAAAAGTAAATTGCAAAGTATATAGATTGTAAGTATATAGATTGTAAGCAACCCAGACACACAAAAAATGAGGAGTGTGTCTGAAACTTAACTCATCTTTAAAAAATGCATGCACTCAAAAATACTACTCATAGTGCAAGATAGTATCTCTTAGAAGTCATTTTATTGACTTTATTGACAGTAATATAAATGTTTGGTCTTACTAATCCCCAAATAAACATCTTGATTATTTGAGTAAATTGATACCATAAAGGCATAAATATAGCCATGAACATTATCTGTCATGTTCTTCACTTATTTGCTCTGTAGTTTTGCCGCTATAATTCTGAGTAAGAACAAACAAACTGTTATTTAAAGCTCCTTAGCTCTCATTGATCCATTTATATAAAAATATCCAAGTTGGGCAACACCTTTATGGGAGACTAGAAAAGGTATGAATAAGATGACATTTGAAGTTCTTCAGAATTCATCATTAGGAAAACATGATATAAAACTGGGGATTAAGGCAGAAAGTTTGAAAATTGGTCTGGATAAAAGACCCCAAGCCCATGATGTCAGGCTGCCAGCCAAAATAATAATAATAATAATAAAATAATAAAATAATAATAAAATAAAATAAAATAAAATAAAATAATAATAATTATTATTATTATCATTATCATTATCATTATTATCATTAGAAGAAGAAGAAGAAGAAGAAGAAGAAGAAGAAGAAGAAGATTTTCATGAGATCAAAATAACAAGTTATTTTGCAGTTGTTCTGCATGCAGAAACTAACTTAGTCCCCTACCCCAGGTCTCCCAGTTAAATTTTTAAAAAGTGCCTGAAAAGGGCAAAAAGATGCTATTCGTAGCAGTGTTGTCTCCCCCCAACATGCAAATAGAAGCCTCAAGCTTCAGAGGAATGCAATAGGGGGAAAGAGAGGGAGATACAGACTGCTTGGTAATTCTTAGAAGAGATATAAGATAAATTCCAAGATGCTCCCTGAAGAGGAGTTTCTACCCACCAAATCTTTGCAAGAGTTTTACATGCTGCTCAAGAATGCTTGTCTGGTATGAACAACAACCATGCCATAAAACTTTAGGACATAGCCTGATGTAATTTTCACCTGTCCTGTTCTCATACATAAATACGTAAGAGCAAGAAACCATAAAATATTTCTCCTCACTTATTTTCCCATTCTCCTAATTACATGCAATTCTGATCACTCTTGTCATGCTTCATTTTAATGATTTGGCTACAGAATCTGCCCCCAAAACATTTCATTCATGTGTCAATGAGAATTACTTATGTGTCAATGAGAATTACTTATGAAGGTGTTAACTGAATAATTTTTTCAGTGAACATTTTTAGGGTGGAGACTACAAAATAATCAAAATTCAGTTTGAACTCACTAGACTTTGAAGGGTATGCAATAATATTGTTAACATTTTCATCTTACCGGATGAATCTTTAAAAAAAAAACTATACTGCATTTACTGTAGAAAGATAATGAGAGTAAAATATTATATACTTGGATAGGCACCACCTTATACCCCCCAACCAATAGTTTTACATGACTCCAGCTTCCACCTCAGACACTTTACATTGTTCGTTGTCTACAGCCAAGCTATGCGATGCAACTGGATCTTCGTGAATCTATCTGACAGAGATTCTCTACAACATAAAAACTTAAAACAAAGCATTTATTAGTTATGCACTGAGTAAACTAAAAAAAATAGATCAGGACAGCTATACTGATATCCAGAAAAAATCTTCTACACCAGTGATTCCCAACTTTGGGTCCCCAGGTGTTCTTAGACTAAAACTCCCAGAAGCCTTCACTACTAGCTGCACTGGCCAGGATTTCTGGGAGTTGCAGTCTAAGAACATCTGAAGACTCAAGGCTGAGAACGACTGTTCTACAGGATAAGCCCAGTGTGGATATCAACAGAACACTGCTAGTTGTAATCTACATTTCCCAGCTAAAATCACTCAAGTATGTTATCAGTGATTTACAGCCCATTCCACACTGTGACACTTACCTTCTGCATTGGAAGGCTACATTTGCCAGCCAACCTGAAAATAATACAGTGCTTACAGGTGACAGCAACGTTTGAAACAAAGACACTGACATAGAAACCAGACTGTGCTGCAGATGTTAACTTTGCCTCCATATCTACATAGGAAATGTCATTAAAGGACCGTAAAATGTAAATCACAACTTCAGGTGTTTCTGTATCTCCTGATCTTCCCATGTGATATATATGTCATACACCAGTGGTGCCCACAGTATTTTACGTAAGACAAATGGTTCGGTCTCTATACAAAAGAACAGACATAAAGCAGACATTGGAAATAGCAACATTCAGAATCCAGGAGCAGAACACTTTGGACTCCAAGGACAGTCTGCTTCCACCACCAGGGCTACCATCCTTGAATAAAAAAACTTCAAAGACAGACAGAAAAATGACTCCAAAAGAAAACAGCTGACCAAGAATATATAAAGAGGTCCAACTCTATCTTTCTTGGCTGAAAGGTACAGGCTTCTTACCATGTACATATACAGGCTCATCAATGACCATTTATCTGGTACTACCCTACTGCTGTATCTTATTTCATGTTCTCCCTACCCCACTCCTCACATTAAGACTGTTACGTATACAAACCCATTGAACTATGGGCCATACTCTTCTGTAGCACAGAACTTAAACCAAGACTCTTCTCCACCCCTGTTAATCTACTTAGCTGTGCTTTAATGGATCTGTCACCCATTACTGACCTATGAATGACTTGACAATCACCATTTATTTCTCTGTCATTCGTAGGTTCCCTCAGTTACACTTAATGACCCTCAACATGCCTGACCCCTTGTATTTCCATTCAACTCAGTCTTCTGTCTTCCCTGTCACTATGTAAATGTCTATTGAGACTACACTCCATATATATGAAGGTGTGTGAGCTGCAGTCCATGAAAACGTATGCCAGATAAATCTTGTTAGTCTAAAAGTACTGAAGAACTCTGCTGTTTTTGCTGCAACAAACTAACTTGGCCATCTTGTTGACTGAAATGGGTTTGAAATGGGATTTTAGAAAGGTGCTATTTTTCTTTATACGTAGGTATCCAGATTTCATAAATGTAACAAATGGCAACTGTTTGGAGCATCTAACCCTCTGTATTTAGTTCTGGGAGGTAAACAAAATCTCAAGAGTATGAATTCTTCATGCATCTCTTCTGTAAATCCTATCATTGTACTGAACTGACTGGCTTCAATGCTTTGCAATGCTTGTTCTCTTATTATGATCTGTGGTGAAACAGGTTTTGCAAGGTTCTGCAGCTCTTCAAGTTGCTCTGCACGAAAGCTGAATGAACCCTCTCCGTGCACGAAGTTATATACACTCTGATGTAATCTATCTCAGCAACAATGTACTATAGTCATATGTCAGAATCCACCTGTGTCATTCCTATGGAACAAATACTGTAATTCTAGCATAGTTCTAGACTCTACAGAAAGCCAACACATTTGTATTTCTCACACAACTTAAAGTAGTGCCTCTGTTGGCTTTTTAAAATATACACATAGTAAGCATGCTTTTAACTCCTTTCACAAGTGGGGTAAATGTGAGGAAATTAGTTAAACAAGCTCTAACTTGGCATAATTAAAGTGTCATGGCCAAGTTTCTCTCAGGACACAGCATTTGAATCCAGTTTCTCCAAAGCCACCTTCGACTAGCTCCTCTAACATCCTATTTTGTTACAGGAACACCGCCAACAGTAAACAGCAGCAGAGCTTGTGTTTGCCCACAGAGGGTAGCCCACATCACATGCTAACCAACCCAGAGTCAACGAAAAAGTGATCAGTTACAGACTGTTGCTTATACTATATTAGTTTGAATGTAAATTAAATTCCTACCTTATTCTTAAAGCCAACATATTTCAAAACAACAAGCAAGTTATTTTTGTATACTCATTCTACAAACAAATCAAAGGAATTTCATCAAGTGGTAGCAGTGGGCAGGATATATCGCATTTGGACTCTTCTGTGCTGTGGCGATATCTACGGTATACACATACAGGCTCTACTGTCCTGTCATCCTCCACTTAATAAAGTTTAATTAGTCTGTCAATAGCCATTTAGGTTCTCCCCCCCCTTAAAACTGTTCCCAGTTTTGAGGGCACCATTATTCTCCTTGCCTACCCCCCATGTCAGTCAAAGATGGAAGCTCACAGTGGAGAACCTTTAGCTCAGTATAATTTAGTCTCCATTCTTGCTTGGATCATAATTTATACACTGCTTCCTTATCAAGATATGGGTTATTTACACATTATCTCTCTTCTGGCTATATCTCTTACCTTACCATGTAGTGCACTATCTATAGTGTTACCACCAATTTGCTGTTGCACAAGAATACCGTTTTTCTCATCAATATCTACTACAAGGACCCTTTCTTCTTTTTATATAAAAGGCAGTAATAATTCCTAATAAACCTGTAACTGTAATTGGGACATTTAGTTATAACAACAAATAAGGGTTTTCTGTTCTGTGAAATAAATAATCATCAACAATGCCTACTTTTCTGCTCTTCAATGTATCAATTAGGTTTCAGAACTACCAGTGCCAAATTAGTAGCATTAAGAGGGAAGCTGTCCTTATCACCGAAGTAGTCGACTAGGACTAGGTTTAGGTCTCACTGAATATGGGAAGAAGATGCACTGTCTCCTCTCTGCGTTGTCACAATGTGTTGACTTTTCCATTAAACCTAACACTGTCTTTTGCAGTGTGGCTTCAAGGGGCAATTGTATAATACAGTACAGTAGTTGGGTGTGTCATTGGCATGGGTTCCTCATTCATACCAACAGTAGCTTGCAATAAAAGTGTATCCTTTTCTATTGATTCACAGTATCCAGGGGACTTAAATCAATTCTGAAGGCCACTTTAATGTTTCTATCACACTGCTTAAATGCAAGTGTCAGGACTTATGTATAGTAGCTAAAATCGCTCATGCTTTGCTGTCCTAATTTGTGTCATTTCGGAAGCCTTTAATTCAATTAAAACCTTGTAGAACTAAGCAGAACTAAGCAGGTTTTGATTTTATTCTCCATATTTGAAGAAGTATTTTCTGCTTTGATACTTTATTTTTAAACAACTCATTTCAATTTTATTATAGTTCATTGTCGACAGAGAATAATAAAGACGTATTTTTAATTACTTGTACTTGTAAAAACTGGCTGATAGATATTCCATCAATGTTATGATCCCTTTGGATGAAAAACAACAACAACAAAGAAGCTAAATGCTAACCCAAACAGATTTTTTAGAGTGATAATTACTTGGTAAACAAGGGAATTGTAGCCAAACAATTATCTATGAGGTCTGATTAAATTAATCTGAACGAAATTAAAATAAAAATTGTTATCTCCTTTACCTCTGTCTTCTATGGAGCATATTGTTATCCAAGGTTAAATATCAAAATATCATTAAATTGCATTGTTTTCAAAATGAATTTTATTCAAAGGAGGCTGAGTAGTGTACATACTCTGGAGCTGAAGTACAAAGCTAGATGCATTACTAGCTTATATATGCCACATTAGGCATGGCAATGTTGCACTGTATAAAAGGGCCCTTGTGAAAGGCAACAAAACAGAAGGTCATCTGATGAAGGTCACAATAGAGAGATTATTTCTAATCTGCTTTAGGAATATTATCGGGACTTTGTTATAATGTCTAGAAAAAAACTATTGCCTCACTGAATTAAACCCAGGTGCTTTTTTTAAAAAATTGAACTGACAGATTCTCACTGGAATTTCACATGCTGTGGGAATTTTCCAAGAGATAGCCATGTTGGCCTGTTTCAGCACAACAAATGAGGAAAAAAAATGTATTGTGACTCCTTTTAAAATGAATTTACAGTAAGACCTAAAATTCTAAGAGAACACATTATTTCCCTTCATTTAGCTATTAAAAATAATGAATCTAGAAACTCAAAGATGGGGAGATGTCAAGAATAATACAACCAATTATGATGGTATCACTGTATACTGGAAGGTGTTCCTTCTGCTTAGAACAAACATAGGCTTCACTTTCCAGAAAGCATGTTTCTGTAACTATAACTATGTACTGTACGTCTGTCTATACAAGAGCCAACAATTGTGGCTACTATCAATGTAGATGGCAGGTTCCCAGTGGTGAAACCAAGAGGAGATGTAGAGCTTTATTTTCTGAATCTGCCACAGCTTACTGGTTAGCTCAATGAGTTAGGTATCTGGCTGTAGAGCCAGACGTTTGGAGATCACTTTCTCCCTTTGCCTCTTGGGAGAAGAGCCAGCCTGTGCAGCCTTGGGTGAGTTACACAATTCAAGGGTGACCCCATAAGAAAGAAATGGTAAACCACTTCTGGATACTCTAGACCTAGAAAAAGGGTGAAAACAAAGCTCACATGGCAATATCCTCCTCCCATTTCCTTCCTTCCTTCTAGATGTCCTAATGCAACAACACTGCCACCAAGCTTTAAAAAAATGATATGGTATTATTCTGTCTGGAGAGGATCAGCAGAGAGCAAGGTCTGTGCAGGATCACACTTTCCTGCATCAGTTCAAATAATCAAACCACCTGAACTGATGCAAAAAAAAATTTTAAGTAGCCCCAGCAAAAGAGGAAGGTGGGGTGGGAAAAGAGACTCCAGGCTTATTTACATTTGTTTTTACATCATGTGCTCAATGGGGAAAACCGTTAATCAGAAAGACCCAATCCTGTAGCATTTATATGTCAATGTAATCACTGCATAAAGTCTGGTTTCTAGTCAGCTTTTCATCTCCATCCTTACAATCTCCTTTTCTTTTTCCTTGTGTCTTTTACACTGGAAACATGAAACAAGAGACTTCTTTACTAGTACTGATCTTTGCAACCACTCTAGAAAAGTTTATTATTATTATTTCTAGGGAAAAAGTTGCAGATAATACATATCAATCTTAACTTTTTGTTGCAAATGGCTACTAATTGGAAGTTAAGTGACACCGATATGGAATCACATGTATCTGTTACAATGGACAATATATGTTTATTTTCCCTCTTTCACAGAGGCCACAGGAGAATCTGAGCTTTTAAATTTCAGTCTGTCCTGCTCTGTCATCTTTTTCTTAGCCTAGGGTCTAAAGCCTTTCCACTGATCTTTTCGGATTGGATACCCTGCCTTCTGTTCTGGGTGACAGCCAGAAAGGAGATAAAAAGCAAGTGATTACTGTGCTTCCTGGTAGGAGGGGAGGAAAGAGAAATAGACATATGATCCAGCAGGCAGGCATAAAAAAAATGGCAGGTGGAGGAGAGGATTTCTGCAGTTGCTAAATACCAGTGTTTGCAGGTTTTGAAGAGGCAGAAACCATGAAGGAATCAATGTAAAAACCCCACAGAACTGTCACTCAGCTTGAACAAAGCTTCCAAAGAGTTTGAGAATTGAACTCTGATAATCAGCACTTCATGTACAGCGATGTAGTGTTGGCCTTACAATATCGTGGGTGCATGGACAGGAATCCAGATAGAAACTAGCTAGCTATTTGAAGTCCTTGCACAGGCACTGTTGACACAAGGCCTCCAGAAGAATGAGGTGGGCTCTGACGACCTTTTGGAGCAACAAAGAGCAGATAGGAAAGTGCACCAAACAACCAGCAGAAAGCTATGATGAGGGACAGAAAGAAAATTCTATTATTTTTTTTAAATAGAAGCCAAACTTAAGCAGAGAAATAAAAAGGCACTTCCTCCCAAATACTCTCTCTCTCTCTCTCTCTCTCTTTCTTTTTCTCTCTTTGGCAACACCCCATCTCTGTTAGGAAATGTTATTTCTTTCTCTCTCTCCACAGAGATACTACCGGTAAAGTTCTGGGATGAGCTCTGTTTTGAGAAGGAAAACATGGATGGGTCTACCATTGGAATCTACATGCAATATTTGCAGGTGTCAGAAATCCTGAATGCAAAATACAGTGTTTATTCCATTTCAGGCATCATAGTCTCTCAGGGAATTTTAGACTTCAGTCCCATGCACACTTTCCTGAGGGCATGCTCTACTCTCTGAACACAGTTGAACTGATATCTTAGGAAATATTTCAGGAGAGGCAGGTTGCTTCCTTTACTTCCTGCTTCCTCCCAATAAAATTCCAATATACTGTCTGCTAGAATATATAAATGCAATCCAGTTATGGAAATAATATGAAAATGTTCCTACATCAGCTATGCTACTATAAATCAAAGTCTTCCTGAGCACTTAAAAAAAAAGAGTTAAGCACCAGTCAATTTAGTGGGACTTACTTTGAAGTAAATATGAAAGGGATCAGTATGACATTTACATGTACATGTAAAGGAGACCACAGATTTGGACTGACAGGCCTTGCATTCCTTCTGTAGCTCCCAGGCTTTTGTGACAGGTCACAGCATCTCCTTTTGTGGCATATATTGTCCTTCCCCTAGCAGTCATATTATGACTAACACCAATTACAAAGTCTGAAGGAATGCCAACTTGGGGATTCTGCTTTAAACAGGATTTGGATTTGCTCTTGATAAATCTGAACTCCTGTGACTTTGAGTAATCTAGCCAGTTAGATATACAGTAAGTAGTCACTTACATTGCATTAGCTCCAGAAATAAAGATTTAGTTATATGCAAAATTCTGCATTTGATTCATAGGAGTTTCAAATTAAAGGAAGAAAAGCATTACACCTTTAAGGATTAAATATATATTTTAAAAATGACATTGATTAACCTTTAAAATGGAACCATTTAATCAAAGTGAGAAAATGTTTAATGGGTTTTAAATGAACTAATAAATCATGAGATTTTTCATGGAAGAAAACCAAATGTTTAAAATTAATTCATCATATTCTCAGTTTGTTGTAGCTCCAACAGAAAAGAAAGATATCAGATGTACAAAACGTCAATATGGTGTCATTTGCCATCACCTTCTCTGCAGAAACCAGGCAATATAAAAACTATGTTTGCTGATGAAACTGAGCCAAAAACAATAGCTCTTTTCTTAAAAGATGTGATAATTTTAAAATGAACAAATCAATCAACAATTTAAGGCACAATCTTTTATCTGAGATCTATCAGATATGGCAAAATGTAGTGAAATATAGAGCTGAGAAAATCCACAGTTCACCTACAAAGAATATTTTTAGTCATCGTAGACTAACACAGATTTTAGACCAGCCCTTTCCTCCTCTCTTCAAAGAAATACCCTTAACATTGAGGTTTTTTTTTCCTGTTTGAATATCAGCTAATGACAAACAGATGCCACCAAGTGGTGTTTATTTTGTATCATTTTAAAAGCTAAATATTAGATAGCATTTTTCGTGTGTGGGGGGTATATATTATCTTGGTATACATATATTATAGCAAACAAATTTAAACTGAAAACCAGTAACAATGTGCCATAAACCAGGAACCAAATAGAAACAGTAAAAATGAAAGGAAAATATCAAAGTACAATCCCATACAACTATAACTGCAGGGACAAAAGGGCATAGTTGCTTTAATAGAGAAACATGCTATTTCTTTAACAATAAAGAACAAACTGATGAAACTACAGCAGCTACTTCTTATCTTTGAAAGATGAAAACTAACTGCTGTATTTCATCATAAAACAGGAAACGTTCATTCACCACCACTGGGCATGTGCTCAATCCCACACTCTTGCCTCCACAAGCAATTTGCCATGACTAAATGAATGAAAGAGGCTTGGATGGGTATATAGTTTTAGTACCTGTTATGGGAATGACTACTTTAGCAAGATCAAATTTAGTAAGTACTACAGCTATAGCCCATATTGATACCCACAAACTTTTAAACTGGAAATAAGTCCTCAGTCAGACAAAAAAAACAACAACTGCTTATCAAAACTGGTGGAGAATTTTTTTTATTCCAAAATTTCTCACAGATCTCTAAACAAAAGCCATGGAAGAAAGCACAGAGCATCTCACAAGTGTTAAGCCAGAAAAAAAGGCAATCAGAATACAAAACACAACTTTACTTTTGTGTTCCAAGTGTTCCTCCTTGCTAGATGTAAAAACCAAGGGTAGATTATGGCCAAGCAAAGGGGGGGGGGAATGTAACCCCACAATCTCCAGATAATGTGCTCCACACTAGAACACAAACTGCCTATCCTGAGAAAACTCATGTTGCCTTAACTGTATTGGTAAATAGTCCTTCTTCCTTAACAGCTGTGTGTCTGAATCCAATCTTATTTTAGGCTTTGATGTTATTATTACTGCATCCCATTCATTGGCAGCAATAGGCAGCATCACTAAAGCAAGTAGAGCCACTTTCATTACACTGAAAATCTCTGGGAATGAGATCATGTTAAAAATGGCATTATAGTTTGAAGTGTATGACAGTGGATGGATGAGGAGGCTTGCAAGAATACTACCCAGGAGAGATGTTCTATGAGAGATGTATCTGTGTTTTAGTTACTCAGGTTGTCCGGTAAAGGGGCCAAAAGAAGTACAGGAGAAGAGGCTGAACATCATTGTTGTTGCTTTGTTGGAGCTACATGAACTGACTCAGAATAAGAAAGTGGAGTATGGAAGAGATAATCTGTGACAGGCTACAATACGAGCAGATTTGTTATTTCACTGTATCTGGTATGTTGGGAACTGTCGTTTGTTTTAAAATATGACTGCTGTGAGAAAGTTTGATGTATTTGGTGCAGGCTTATGTATGACTGATAAATAATGTTATCTGAATAATGTTTGATATTGCCTATTTTGTATGAAGTGTTACAGTGCTATAATGAAATGTTTGGATAGTTTTTATTATAATTATATTTGACTGCAATATTGTATCAATATCATTTTTGAACAACAGTTTCCTTATGTTATAAGCCACCTTAAGTGCCTTGTGTGGAAAAGCAGCTATTTTGCCATACACTGCTCCATGGGATTGGCTCAGATAATGTCCGCTTCTAGAAAGATATCTGTATTTTTCGTAGTGAGAGGATATATCCTGGAGTAAATGTAAATCCTACTGCATGTGAAACCTGAGTTATTCAACAAGGCTGACCCATAGCTCACGTTATTCTACTGTTTGTCTGAATGTGGCCAAAATTCTTTCATTAATCCTGACGAGTAGATACATTTAATCACTTACATGTACAGAAGTGTTGACTTAATAGGTTCTCACTGATTCACTGGGTCTTATCAGAACCTAATTAGGATAGTTGAATCCCCCAGGAGTCCCACAAAGATTTATAGACTTCCCAGGCAAAGGGAACAGATTCTATGAGTCATTATAGCTGACATTATCCCAGTAAAGGGTTAATCCCAAAATAAAACCAGACAGTGATAAGCTTTTGCATTTGGGCATCTGATTATAAGTGTCTTCAGTGTTGCAATAATTCTAAGCAACTCCAGAACTTGTTAATTCTGTATGAGTTCTATTTATTGACATCGTTTCTAGGTTCCATATGAAAAAAATCCAAAACTATTACAGACAGCTAACTTTTGAGAAATCACAGGCATGTCGCAAAAACTCATCCTTGTAGGTATAAATAATTAAGCACTATAAAAGTGAACTTGAGTTGTACTTAAATACAAAACTTAAGAAGTTCTGAAATACAGAAACATCTTCATTAAGAATACAAACTCTTTCAAGGGGAAAAATGAACAGTAAGAATTTATAATCTAATAAAGCAAATAATACTTCTTTATATTTAATTTAATTTATTTATATTTAATTTTTAAGGGACGTGGTGGTGCTGCGGGCTAAACCACAGAAGCCTCTGTGCTGCAGGGTCAGAAGACCAAGCAGTCATAAGATCAAATCCACGCAACAGAGTGAGCTCCCATCGCTTTGTCCCAGCTCCTCGCCAACCTAGCAGTTTGAAAGCATGCAAATGCAAGTAGATAAATAGGTATCACTTCGATGGGAAGGTAAAATAACGTTCCTTAGTCACGCTGGCCACGTGACAACGGAAACTGTCTTCGGACAAGCATTGCCCCTAGAGTCGGACATGACTGAATTAAAAATGTCAAGGGGAGCCTTTCTTTTATATTTAATTTAAAAGAAATAAATAACTCCAAAAGCTTTAAAAGCATTCTTTAAAATATATTTAAGAACATCAGAGTTCTTTTAAGAAAATACAAAATAAAAACCACTACTTAGCTCTAAGCATGCTGTTAACACAGAGAGAAAAATATTTTCTCACCAAGCCTTTAGCCAGCTGGAATAAATAGTTGTTACGCTCATGTTATTTCCTGGCCCCTCTCAGACCATTTGCATCTTCCCTTCCATTGAGGTAGAGTGCCTCTCCATTTTATAGGACTGAAGGAGAGCTCTGTATTGATAATATGTGCCATATCATTAGTTTATACTTTTCAACCAATTAGAAGCCTACATGTCAGGAGGCCTCTTATCTCATGGCATTCTCCTCCCAGACCAAGATCAGCTCTGCTCCTGGCATCTCTAAGGCTTGGCTTAGCAAGCTCCTGGCCATCAAGGCTGGAGTAAAATTCCCCCTCCCTTAGACTGACGTTATTTACTGACATTACAATACAATGGTGCCTCGACTTAAAAATGTCCTGGCATACGACAATTCCGAGTTACAATCCGCTCCGGCCGCAAAATTTTGCTTCGACTTGCGGCCAGAGCTTCGAGTTACAACCACAAAAAGGCAAGGGGAAAAGACGGGGAATTCAAGTTGCTAACCGTTGGTGGTGAAAAGGCTGCTTCTTTGTAGCTCTTTCACCCCAACAGTTAGAGTGAGTGTGTCGGAGGAGACCTCAGACTGCCTGGTAAGGTAAGGTGCTGCTTTCTACTTTTAAAAAACTGTTCTGGGTGGGTTTTGCAGCGTGGTTCTGGGATGTTTCTGTGCTGATGGGTCTTGCAGGGTTTGTTTGTTTGGTTTTTGTTTTGTTTTGTTTTCTTTTTTTCCCCATTTCTGATGGGTCTTGTGGGGTTTGTTTACTTTTGGGTTCCCCCCTCCCATTTCCGATGGGTCTTGCAGGGTTTGTTTGCTTTTTGTTTTGTTTTCTTTTCCCCCATTTCTGATGGGTCTTGCAGGGTTTGTTTGCTTTTTGCTTTGTTTTTTTTGCATTTCCAAAGGATCTTGCGTGGTTTGTTTGTTTTCTGTATTGCTTTTTTTTTGCAGTTCTGTTCGTAGGTTGAGGCACTACTGTACATTGAATACAACACAATAAAATACGTCTATCCATTCGTAAGTACTAAAGAACACATACAATTTCATACTCCTTTCAAAACTCAACAACTATTAATCATGTGGCTAACGCCTTATAAAACAAATGATACCTTCTCTACTTGCTTATCATTTAAAGAACTGCTTAATATAACATTGTTCTCCTGTTGCAAACACTTCTATTTTACAATATATTGCTATTTTCATTTGTTTAACACAGATTTCCATGTCGATTTTGTGGTATTTCATTGTTAATTTACATTATAGGCAAACATAACTCAAGCAGCAAAATAAAATGCAGTCCATTTTTTTCTCTGTTGTTGTCTCTTTTTCACATAACTTTTTTCACAGCGGAAACTGGCAGGCAACTAAATATGCTGCTACTGCCATTATCTTATCAGTTCTTTTTCTTCCAAAAACAATGAGTTGTTTTGTAAACTGTTTCCCCCACCTGTAGTTTTTCGATAATACTTTCACTTTTAATGCATCTCTCTGAGGCACCTTTTAAAATAACTATTCATTTTAGGGCATAAATTCGATTTTTTAAACATTAACAGTATACTCTTGGTGAGTATTCAATTCAGGTCCACGTCTGCAGGCTGGTAAGTTAGGGAAGGCAATTTCCCCGAGGGTTTTTTTTTCTTGTCTGCTCTTGCATTTGCTGACTGGTTAGGAGTTTACAGTACTGCCTTCAATCCAAGAACTTTTTAACCTCTAATATGACTGTTGCTGGCCAGGAATGCAAAATATGAGCATGGATTGCTGCCTTTTGCCATGTTGAGGCTGGATCACATCCTGCCTCTTAACCATTACATTCTGCACAGCAAATTAATTAAAACTACTTCTAGGAGGCTCTGTTTCACAAATTCAGCCATGAATGAAGACACAAACCTTGAGTAGGCTTGCTTCCCAGGAAGAAATTATGCATGTATCTAACTACATCTGATACATAACACTGTAAAGCAAGCATGTGGACCACAACTCAGCGATGCTATAACTCCAACAAATTGTACAAAAATATGTATTGTATTTGCAGAATCAATTTTCCTTTGATAACAAGGAAATCAATTCACTAGTAAAGAGAATTGCAGCAGACATAATGCATGCTTTCTCCAAAGCATGTAGCTCTTCATGAAGAGATATTCTGGGAAAATATTACTATCCATACATAAGAAGTGCAGACAATTCTCAACACCAAAATAAAGGGAAAGGTACTGTTAATGGATTCCTAGTGTGGTATAATGAACAGAGTGATGGACTAGGAATCTGGAGAACAGGGTTTGGAACCTCACTTGGCTATGGAACCACTGGGGGAACAGAGCTTGTAAAATCAATCCTTAAATATCTCATTTGCCTTGAAAGCTGTATGAGGGTCACTATAAGTTGGTTTTGACTTGATAGCACAGAACACACACACTGTTAATGGAAAGCAATGTGCACATCAAAGTTCTGCTAAGCTTTTTCTAAAGGACAATTATAGCTTATGGCTTTATTTGTGAATTTTTTCTGTGGAAGCAATGTGCTTTTATGCCTCAAAATATACTGCTGTGGTGTACCATGTAATATTTCTGACAATATTATTGCAATGAGAATAAATAGAAATATTGTTCAAAGCAAATACTGAAAAGTAATACTAGTATATTTTAGAGAAAATGATTGAATACTATTTATAAAAGAATTAAAAACTAAGCTCTGAACAGAAGTATTACTATCATTTTGGAAAAAATGCTTTCATATGGCCCCTTAAATGTTGAATTCCATTTGAAAGGGATGCCCAGATAATTGAGTAATAACATTGATCTAACCCACATATTCTAATTTACTAATTCTCTGAAACTAAAGACTTTGTTGCAATCTGTAATTCCTTACACATTTAAATGTACAATACTCCATATAGTAATATCTTTAAAGGAAAAAGAATCCGTATATAGTAGGTCTATAGAAACATTGCAAGTATGTAAACAGGTCTCATCAGACATGGTTGCGGCCCTGAAAACATGAAGCTACCGAGTTATTTCAATTCAACTTTGAACAGAAATTTTGTCATGACACAGGAAAATGGTAATACAAACAGGGAGGTTTTTGTATAAAAATACAAACAATTGCATGTCACTGAGTGAGCACATTGGTACTTCACAACTGAAATCAGTATTAAATATATCCCTTCTGCTGCAGCACTTGCATTTCTCCAGTGGCAGTTCAGTGCTAAATCTGATTTAAGAGGTAGCTGAGCATCCCATTGCAACCAGAATGAAAGAGACACGGAGGATTGTTCCAGGTTTCAGAGTAACTACTTTTTTCTTCACAAACAGAAACAGTTGGCTAGATTATACTTACTGAACTGAGCTTTTTCCTTACTACAAAACACATACAACAATATGAAATGCAGGAAAGGGGGAAACAGCAAAAATACAGAGCTTCTCTGGAAGCATTCACCACAAGCGGAATGAACAAAATAGATAATTTATGGCAACAATACAACCTGGAAAAGATCACATCAGGAAATGTCTATGCATTCATACAATTTAATTAGACATAACTTTTAACCACTTAGCCTACATATGTCTCATTTTACACATCAGAGATGAGTGTTCTGGAGATTGGTAGCCACATAGATTTAGTAGAACAGTGTCAGGTCATATTTCAGGCTATAAAATACATAACTGAATTCCCTCATATATTTTTAAACCATTCACTAGTTTTCTGCAATTTGACTTTTACAAAGGACTTTGCCAGCCATATCTTGTAGTACAAATAAAGAGCAATGGGTAAGTAAAAAGGCAAGGCAATTAACAGTTCATGGCTTTCCTTTCCCTAATGCTGTGACCTCCATGTATCGTCTCATTACTAATAACAGTCTTATAAGTTAAAACAACTTAACGTCTTAGTGCTGTTTAAATTACAAGGGTATGGCACCTTTAAGATCCATCCATAAGAAGTGCAGGCAATTCCCAACACTGAAATAAAGGGAAAGGTACTGTTAATGGATCCCTTAAGATTAAGATCAGCACCATCATCTTCATCCTCCTCTTAGAATTCAGAGCTGGAAAAGATCCCATGGATCAGTGAGTTCAGCTCCAATCTGGGAGGCACAGTGAGGACTCAAACCCCCAACCACTGCCTGATGCCAGAATTTGATATATTTTATTTTAGTTATGTGCAACAACTCTTTCTGTGAATAACCACTGTTAGGACTGTAACTTCATTGTTTACAATACTCGAGGCAATGAAGCAGACTTTAGAAAAAGCTCGTACTAATGAATGTGTTACCCTGTTTCCCTGAAAATAAGACCTAACCTGAAAATAAGTTCTAGTATGATTTTGCAGGATGCTCGTAATATAAGCCCTACCCCAAAAATAAGTGGCAGTTGTGAAACCCCACCCTCCACCATTCTGCAGCAACCAGAAGAAGATGACATGGTATTTGAATAAATGTAGATTGTTGTACATGAAAAAAATAAAACATCCCCTGAAAATAAGTCCGAATGCATTTTTGGAGCAAAAAATTAATATAAGACCCTGTCTTATTTTGGGAGAAACACGGTAAGTCTTTAAGAAATCAGAGCAGTTATTAGCAGTTATTGCTGTAAAGCAACAAAAGAACCCTACAGTTTTAAAATATATCCTGGTATTAAGATTGCACTTATACTATAAGACAGGTTTACTGAGATTGCTTTTGGGGGCAAGATTTGTCCCAGTTCAGACTAAAGGTCACAAAACAGAACATAGAGTGAATATTAGTAACATAACCATAAACTTTGTTACTTTTGAAAGTAGGAAAGACATCAACAGAGAGAGAGAGAGAGAGAGAGAGGTGTGTGTGTGGGGGGGGGGGGGCTCCCGCTGAAAAATACTCTTTTATACTTCTAATTGGAATTTTCCAAAGTACAAGCTCAGTAGAAACAGGAATGCATAACACAAAACAATAGTATGCAACTAAAAGATCAGTTTCTCTGTTCAGGAAATGTATATCATGGTATCTCTGTTCAACCTGATCCAGTGAACAAAACTTTCCAGATTTGCTCTGATCCCTAAATATGGACACTTCCACATTCTTTCTCTTTCCCCTCAGCTTGTCCACCAGATTCTGTAAGACTCTGAGGGAGCACCATCTCAATTACTTGCCCATTATTTGAAGGACAGCACCACAGTCATAGCCAAAACACATCTATGACTGCCCTCTATTGAGAGATCTCTAGTGGACTGTTCTGTTACAAAAAACATACTGAGGTTATATATAGCCACATGTGCTGGGACAGCGATTTACGTAAGACAATCCCATGATCTTGACAGGAGCCAAGATGGCCAATCAGCGCACTGAATGCTGCTTCAGGACAAGTGATGAAGTAACTAAGCATTCTACTGGTGTGAAGCTCCAACAAACGTGCTACTAATTTAGCTGAGGAGCTATTGTACAGCAGAGTAGTTGGTATGCCTATTCTGCCTTTCTGGACAAGTGCAAGAACAGAACTTCAAACTTGTCAGGAGTATGAACTGGCCTTCTAGAAAGGACAATGGAATCTCTCTAGATGGCTGCAACTCTCTAACCAGGAGAGTCCATCTGAGTCATTCCACTATGTCTCAGTAATAAATAGGAGGATGCCAACTACTAAAACAATATGTTAAACTGAATTAAAATTCAGTAATTCAAGTTATCAACACTTTCTAGTATTTTCAAACTGATGTTTATTCAACAAACGTGAATAAAAATGTAGTATAATTTTGGAAGTAACCTTCTACATAACTAAGCACCATTGCTCATGAAGAGAGAAATTGTTTTTTTTTTTCTAAATTCAGCAAAGCACTGATTTCTCAAAAATCTGAACACTATGCTTTAAGTTGGCTGTTCTCCAACTAAAGTAAATCAAGACTGTGAGTTTTGCTGTGCTTGCTGCCTGAGTCCATAAAACACATGTGCCCCGGAAATTTTCTTGACTAGAAAAGAAATTACACTCTTTCAGCAGCTTTCAAGCAATTTCAAATGGGATAGCCTAAAATGGCAATGAAGATTTTGCAAATCCTTCCAGTTCTAATAAATTTCTACTTCATTATATGCTTCATTACATAGCTGTGTGAAATTGACATATTTCTAAATTAGTTATGGATTTGCTTTGTGCTTAGGAGTGATATAAAAGTGGTTCCGCAAGAGACTACACTTAAATTTTTTTCTAATAGTAATCCATTCACTGTTCATCTAGATAAATATATCATATTATCTAAGAAATGGATATATTTCCATTTCTCATGTTTCTGAGTAATGTTTGCTGGGTAATGTGCAGAAATTCCATGATGCATGACAAGATTACATACCTTTTGAGGAATTGCAAATACAAGAAATAGAAGGATCAATCACTCACACCCTTTTGTTTCACCATTGTCCCGACATGTGCAGAAGTGAATTTTCTATTTAAACCTGAAGCAAATGTTTCCAGGAAAACTACTCACTAAATTCATTGATTTAGCTATATCAAACACACTAAATCCCTATTGTGATACTGTATCTGCACTTATGTTTTCTCATCCCATATATTTTTTTACTTTGTTGTTGTTGTTGTTTAGTCATTTAGTCGTGTCTGACTCTTCATGATCCCATGGACCAGAGCATACCAGGCCCTCCTGTCTTCCACTGCCTCCTGGAGCTGGGTCAAAGTCATGTTAGTAGCTTCGATGACACTGTCCATCCATCTCATCCTCTGTCATCCCCTTCTCCTCTTGCCTTCACACTTCCCCAACATCAGGGTCTTTTCCAAGGAGTCTTCTCTCTCTTCTCATGAAATGGCCAAAGTATTGGAGCCTCAGCTTCAGGATCTGTCCTTCCAGTGAGCACTCAGGGTCGATTTCCTTCAAAATGGATAGGTTTGTTTTCTTTGTAGTCCAGAGGACTCTCAAGAGTCTCCTCCAGCACCACAGTTCAAAAGCATCACTTCTTGGGCGGTCAACCTTCTTTATGGTCCAGCTCTCACTTCCATACATCACGACTGGAAAAACTATGGCTTTCACTATGCGGACCTTTGTCGGCAAGGTGATGTCTCTGCTTTTTAAGATGCTGTCTAGGTTTGTCATCGCTTTCCTCCCAAGAAGCAGGCGTCTTTTAATTTCATGGTTGCTGTCATCATTTGCAATGATCATGAAGTCCAAGAAAGTAAAATTTGTCACTGCCCTCCATATCTTCCCCTTCTATTTGCCAAGAGGTGATGGGACCAGTGGCCATGATCTTAGTTTTTTTGATGTTGAGCTTCAGACCATTTTTTGCACTCTCCTCTTTCACCCTCTTTACAAGGTTCTTTAATTCCTCCTCACTTTCTGCCATCAGAGTGGTGTCTGCTGCATATCTGAGGTTGTTGATATTTCTTCCGGCAATCGGCTTGGGATTCCTCCAGTCCAGACTTTTGCATGATGTTTTGACTTGGACACCTCCAAATCTATGTCCCATAAAACCTGCTGTAGCTATAAGCATAATTTGTCACAGTAACAGCTAGGGTACCATCCAGACCACATATGAAACAGTACAGTTGAGCATTGTGCTACTTTCTTACTCTAACAGCAATTTAATATTTAATCACTCCATGTTTTTCATATAGACCTAATAAGAAAGTATGGTATCTGGTAAACATCTACAGGTTATCTAGGCTGTAATAAACTCTTGATGATATTACTAGAAAAATAATAGATCTACAAGCCTCTCTAGTCTAGACTGGATCCTTTCAGACATCTATTTCAATTTAGCAGTGTGACAAGCCCAAATATGATCTGTTCTGAGAAACTACCACAGATCAAACCGGGGCACACTCAGTGGCCTCCTCCTAAAAAATGAAAAGGTTGATGTAGTTCATGAATTCAGTAGAAAATATTTCTATATAGGTATGTTCCATACTGGACAGGGCAAAACTGTCTTCCATTTAACTCCAGATATTTATATGTGGGGGATGGGGAACAAACCAAATATATTCATTTGCTTTCAGAAACAACAGAGTAACTGAATTGCTTCACGAGTTAATTCTGTAAGGCAGTATTTTGTGTTCAATCAATATTCACATTTTGTCTTGCACGTCTTTATACAGAATGACAGCCTATGGCACATGCAAATGTGCAAAATTCCCTAGAGCACTACATATCCAAAAATTGATGAACACATTACGCTCATTCATACATGTAATGTTTTCATTTGTGACAAAAACATAGATAACATCTTTCATTTATTAAACTAAGTGCAATACTAACTGCATTTCATCAATACAAATCAACTTCACACAGCTTTGGAAGAGAACAGTAATTGTGACAGGGTTCATACCAACATAAGCGAAGAAAACTGTTTATAATAAATTGCAGCAGTTGTATGTCTTAAACTGACATTTACATGGTTCTCCACACAAATATTCAGATATTGTTCAATTGTTCTTATTGTGAAATGCAAATGAAAATAATTGTGTTGGTATTCTTATTGTGCTGAGAGTCTGTATATCTCTAAATATATTCTACCCTATATGCATAAGACTGAAGTGCAGAAACTGTTACCCTCCAGATGTTTTCAGATTTAGCTCCAGTCAACATGGACATTATGATCCAACAATAACTGGAGGGAGATAGGTTTTCCACTCTTAAGCTAATGATGAAGCCGCTGCGGAGCCACGCTTCAGCAGCGTGGTTTGCCTTCACCTTCTTCCCCAGATGAGGTGAGACCTCACAGTCTCGCGCGAGTAATTTGGGGGAGAGTGGGGAATGGTAGGTTATTTAAGGACCATTTTAGCCCTCCTCTTCTTCTTCCTTTGATGGCGACCCGCCTGCCCGCCCTATATTCTAGTGTGAGTTTAGCTGGTCGCCTTTGGAGCCGGATAGGAATTTTTGACCAGTTTCCTGATTGGCCTTTGGAGGTGGGGATTTTTCACCTATCCCACACTGGAAGCGGTGCGCAGGCACTTTGGCAGGGGACTTTCGGTCACACTGGTGGGTAGTGTGGACTAAAAGGGTATTTTGGTGAGTCCCACAGCAATATCAGGTAATTATAGCTCATCTGAACTCCTAGCACTGCGGATCATGCAATTACGGTGCTGGGGGGAGGAGAGATGCGCTGGGGCCACACCCGGACCAGCAGTCAACAAGCAGAGGGTGGCTTGAGTTCCAGTGATGGCCAAATTTTGGGCAGCCTGGTTTATCGCAGTCTTCATGGCTGTGAAAACCTGGGTCAGGGACTCGCACAGTTTGTTTGTTAAAGGGTTCGTTCAGACCTGAGTCCGCACTACAGCAGGACCCCTCTTTGTCAAAAGATTGGCAACACTGATTGTTTTCAATAAAGTGTGGCCTGTGTTTAATCCATACTTCTGGTCTCGCATCTTTATTCCAGGGTAGGGGGGCAAAGGTAAAAAGCTCCTGCTTTTATACATCACCATATAAACAAGTAGAAGTCTTGGCACTATTCTTTCTTACCCACTGAACTACACTATATTATTTTGATACACAATATACCAGGTAGCAGTTATCTTCTTCCTTAAAGTAATTCTTTGTGTTGAATGAGATTCTGGAATGATTATTATTTTCTTTTCCTGAAAGGATAATTAAGGCTTATTCTCCAACTAGCCATACAGGCATATCTCTGCCACCATATCTCAAAATAAATGTGGTGCTGTTAGCATGTAAGGCTGGTGGTGTCATCAGAAATGACGGGTTTTTAGAAATTAGGCATTTCCTACAGCAGTCCTAAAGCTTCCAAGGCTCCAGTGTAATCCCTTTCACTGTTGGAAAGCTGTGGAAGGATGAGAAAAGGAAGTTTTTGATTAGAGAACATGTCTGATACTGGAAAAGTCATCCCACCAGAGACCATTTTCAATAATTAAAAAGTTTGCCCACTTGTACCATTGATTTCACAGCTCCTGACAATGAAATATATTACACAGCAGCTTTATAAGCTACAAGACATAAGTAGGAAATGTTTAGTTTCCAAAAATTTTCACTGTTGATGTTATCTCCAACCATATATTGCATGAGTTATGCCAACAGGATTTCACCCATTGTCTCCTCAGGAATATTTAAAGAAGCTTATCTAACCACAACCACTGCCACCAATAATAATAATAATAATAATAATAATAATAATAATAATAATAATAATAATAATAATAATAATAATAATAATAATAATAATAATAATAATAATAATAATACCACCACCACCACCACCACCACCACCTGGTACTAGAACACTAATGAAGGAGCCAAATGCATTTCCCAAGGAAAGGTATCCAAAAAATTTGGTTGTACGTCTTCCTGTTTCAATGTTGATCATGCCTCAGATTGTGGTGGAGCCAAATAATGGACTCTCCAACAGATTTGGACTAGTTAAGATGGGAATAACCGCAACAGGTAAGTAGTCTCAACTAATTTCTTGCAACAAACAGGGCACTAATTTTATCTATTTTCTCAATACCAATACGCACGTGAATATGTTTCAACAGTTCTCCTGAAAGCTAATAGAAAATTCTGTCAAACAACTGACAGTGTGGCCTCATGTACATTAATGTCTTTCTAATTAAGTGGTAAAAACGTCTTAAGAGAATGAGATTCTGTGTAATAAGAGGCACATAAATGTAACTTCTAAAAGAAAAGCAATGTATTGTAGGAAGTTGGAGAAAAAACAAAATGAATGAAGTAGAAAGGAGAAAGAGACTGATTTTCTTCTTTATAAAGACATAGGGCACATCTACATTGGTTGGTGTGGTCTAAATAGGTTGTTTGATGTTGGAGGGAGGAGTGATATGCCATTTGGCACAATCCTCATGTCCAAATGGCATATTGACCTCAAGTGACCCTCCTGCTCCAACACTGTCAATCAAATACTTCCTCAGCTTCTCACAGAGGAGCAGAGGATGTGAAATTATTCTTTTTGCCTGTGCTAGATAATCACTGGTGTGTTGAATCACTTGAATTAAATATTTTTCTAAACAAACCCCATGCCTTGTGTGTAATGCTGATCAAGAAACTGCCTTCAGTCACTGTTTCAATTGGTACTCCAAAGACAAAGAGGAAAATAATCTAAGTGGTTCAGCATTAACAGTGAAGGTCTAGCACAGCCATTCTCAACCTTATTTTGGCTACAGTCAAAAACATGAGATGAAAGAAATATAAGCTGAATCAGGATGGTATAAATCATATAACAAACCTTATAAAGTGGTGTGTTTCCAGTCTGTAGCCCCCTTCAAATATGTCAGCCCCCTCAGGGGGCCATATGGTCCCCGTTGAGAACAGTTGTTCTAGCAGTTCTTGCAACCACAGACCTGTCTTAGCCAGTGAAAAAGGGAGTTGTAGTTCCTTGTCAGCCCAATCAGAATGTTTTTATCATGACCCGCCTCCTGCGGGCTTGAGATACTCCAGTTCCTCTGAAGGAGGACAGCAAAAGTCCCTGTGAACTCAGGCCCCCTCCCTGGGTGGTCAACAGTCCAATCCCTGCCCCAGCCTGTCTCCTGGTCATAGTTCCAGCATTAGGTTAGCTTCTTAGTCCACCAGGAGTTACTTCACTCCTTAGGCAGTGTGGCTTGCAGAGAATGTCTATTTAGAGAAAGTTCCCAAGCCCCAACAGGAAGAAGTTTCTCACCATTCCCCTGCTCTTCCCTCCAGCCCTTGGCCTCTGCAAGAGTGAAAAGCTGGGTGGCAGGGTTGGGTCCCCATAACAGCAGCTTCCTAAACCAGCCAAGCTTCAGGTTCAATGTCAGAAACAAGCAGAGGGTGAGGACTGAAGACAAGATGGGAGGAGGTTCTGTTATCCCTCTACCTGTTGGGAGTTTCCCTGAACTTGAAGACGACCTGCCTCCCAGCCTTCGCTTTCTGTTCTTCTGAAGTAACTCCTGGTTCTTACTCTGATAGCTTCTGCAAGACAGGGCAAAACCCTTCCTTGACCTTCTCCTCGGTTTCTCTCCGGCAACATGTCTCCGTCCTCTGCTGCTGTTATCAGGAATTCTTGTGCATCTTCCCATTCTTCCTTGGAGTCCATCTCTCCCTCCCAGCTCTCCTATTTCTAGTCCAGCCAAGGCCACAGCTGTGTTTGCGGGGCCTTGACCAGCGCGCTCTCTGCTCCAGGGCCAAGGTGTTCTGCATGCAGATAACATTCCCCCCCCGACCTGCTGAGGGGGGGGCGGACCACTCTAGAAGTTAGCCACAGCCGGCCAGCTGACGGTAGCTGGCTCCCACACATGAATTCAATATTTTCTCATCCCTCCTACTTTGATCTGGAGAAAAAAATCTGTGTACATTTTATTGCTTGCACGTAACTAAAAGATCTACACTTATATAACAAGCCTGAATGTTTCACCTTACTTGCACTCTTTGCTTATGGTAGGGTTTTGGGGCGGGGGGGGCATTCTTTGACTAGATACTATATACTGTATAGTGGAGGTTTCTTAAGATTCTGGAATTCTTTTAGTCATCTTTATAGACTGGTAAGGTAAAAGCAAACAAGTGAAAATAAGACTAAAAATACGGCTCTACCAGCCACTTTGAATTCTACCCTGAATAGGCAAGAAGAGCAATCCTTGCCATTCCGAACAGAAGTGCAGTGGATAGCAACAGAGAAATGAAGCAATCTATGCTTCCATTGCACTCTATTTAATTTATTTGTTGAACATGTGGGAAGGAGCTTCTATGTTTCCAGGAGTGAAACTGAACAAGATGGTGGTAAATGAACAAAGCCCAATATATTTCTATGGTAGATACACAGGAACTGTGCTTACTGCACATCTAGTACAGAAACGCAACATGCTGGGAGTGGAGAAAAAAAAGGTGCACCATGTTCATGTGGGACACAAAGCAGGGGACATGAAATGGCTTTTATGAGCTATGTGTGATATACCAACTACATTTTGTCCAGACAGCAATTAATATGGCTTCAGTTATCCACACACTGATAAACCATAAAGATGGTCTGGAAACCTTCATCAGCACAAAATAAAGGAGCAAGTCTAAAGAGAGAAGGTCTAAATACCCTAAATGGCTTTGGACCAATGTACATAAAGGGGTGCATCATGTTTTATGTTCCTGCCCAGCTAGTAAGGTCATCCATGGAGCGTATTCCCTGAGCTCCATGACCCACAATGAAATGATGGGTAACTTATTAAGAAGCTCATTGAATAGTCCTGGTGATGTTCCACCTCACATCTTATTTCAGGGTGGCCAGGCTTTCCTGCCACCTAAGGCACAAGGCAAGTACCTCTGATTGCACAGGGAGGACCTCCTGTTGACATTTCTTTGCTGCATGCAAGCATCACAAAACAGCTAGCTATTAATCCATCCCTGGCACTATAAAGAGAAGCATTTCCTCTGCCATAGGAGGAGACAAAAGCAGCTGCCCCTCCCATGAAGGACTGGCTACTGCTATCCTGTCACTCTTGGAAAAAGGTGAGATGCTGGCAGCAATAAAAAGTGCAGCAGAGTCTGGGAGATGATGGGATGACCATGACATGCTCATCAGGAGAAAAAAAAAAGGAGGAGACAAACATTTATAAAGGCATGTCTCAGCTGGAGGCTGGTGCATCTATAGCCAATCTTTCTTTCATCAATGTCTGGCTCCAAAATTGCTCAAAGCATTACTGCATGTAACACTGGCTGTGCCATAGGCAAGGATATCCTGAAGTCAGACACTGGGGAAAGGACTAGTACTTGGCTCCAGAGAGTTGCCTGAAAGGGCAGCTTTCCAGAGCAGCAGGAAATGTCTTAGAACAGGCAGGAGAGTGGGAGTGAATCTGCTGACCTGTGCACTGTGTCCTAAGGCAATCACCTTGAGCAGCCTTATGGTAAGGCTGGCTGTGTTCTTCATTCATGTACCTTTGAGAAGAATGAAGCAATAAATGCAGCTCAATCCATTTAGAAATATGATGAAAAGCAATGTGTGGAATGGGCACTGTGGTACCACGCAGCATTCTGTTGTCTGATAAAATTAAAAAGGAGAACCAGTATGGGTCTATTTTCCTCTAGTTATTATTACTCTACTGAGGAAGAAGAATGGTTCATTTCTCACTGCTGTCATCACTCACCCTAATGAGGACAAGAAAGGTTACCCCTACCAGGAGCACTGTGCTTTCATGTGCTCCAAAACCTACCTACTCACTTCTTAATGAGAAAGCAAGACTTGCAGGGGCTGTGATCCTGCTAGGTTACTCCTGAAACATATCAACTGCCTATTCAATAAATCATTCCAGAAAGAGTTTTTTGGGTTCCTTCTGCCTGACTACTATGTCAACCTTAGTAAGCATCAGGCATGTCAGTTATATTTATGCTTCGAAAAGCCTTGTTGTTTCCTTTTGACTTTATACACACATTCTGTCATGATATATATTCTGACAACCATTGCAGTGTATTATCAGAGTCTGGATTTTGTTTTGTTTTTGAAAAACTTGAGGAAAAATCCAGTAATTGTCAAACAATGACCAGTTGAAGGAATAATTACTATGAACAGGTTTTTATCCCCACTTTACGTATCACAAAGTCACAGTATTAAGAAGACAGGTATAATTGCAAGTAGACATTTTTCTTTATATTAAACTTAAATGTCAAAATATGAACTCAAATGAACACAGTATAACACATGACATTTGCATTACCATTTATTTAGACATTTATAAAAATAATTTTGAATTCTGCATCAGCAAAAATGCAACTTGAAATAGCCAAGATACTATTGGGGATTTATATAATCATGTGCTATAATTTCATAAATAGTAGCAGTAAACTGCTGCTAATTACTGAGTTGCTGTTCACATTTCTGGTCCTGTGCCAAGTCACATGACTGGAGCATGAGAAAGAATGTCAACAGCAGCTCATTAATTAGCAGCCACTCACCACGATGATTCACATGATTATACTTACACCAGTGTAAATTCAATAAAATGCTGACCTCCACTGCTTCAAAAGTAGCAATTGTAGTGTAACTGATTTTTTTCTAACTCCATAATTTTTGTTTCGACTTTCAGCCGGAGCTTCGAGTTGCAAACAGAAAAGAGGCAGGGGGAAAAGGTGGGGAATTCAAATTAGACTACTAACCGTTGGTAGGCAAACAGCTTCTTTGTAGCTCTTTCGCCCCAACAGTTAGAGTGTGTGCGTTTGCAGAGGGGCTTCGGACTGCCTGGTGCTGCTTTCTGCTTCTGGGTGAGTACATTTACAGGGTTTTGCAGGGTGGGTTTGGGCTGGGGGGGTTATGTTTCTGTGCTGTGATGTTTTTTGGTATGTATTTTTTTCCAGCCCCATCGCTTTACACTAATTTACACACACATACACACAGAGGGAGAGAGAGAAAGAATACAGCTAATAAACCACAACTGAAATTTCCTTGCCCTGATAAGCTGGAGCACTTAGAGCTGTTTATCTATTTAAAGAATAGTATGGTGGTGTTGTAGTTTTCCCATAAAATTAGGATCTGGTTAACAATCTGAAGGTAAGGATAGATGAACCTTTTATTAGACAACTGAAAAATTGCAAACATAAGGTAACTTTCAACCGTGCACTGGTATTCATTAGAGTGGGTGCCACAGAGCTTGCAGTGATGCAAAACAAACCACTGTTGACATTGACCAAAATCTTGTGGCTCAGCATAGTAAGGTGCACTAGAACAGGTCCACTGAATCAATGGGAGACTTGGTGAGTCAACTCACCCATATGTTCCACTTATTCAAATAGGCCTGCTCTAGCTGCCATTTACTACACTAAGCAACAGAATTTGGCCATTATCTGTCACACTATGAGTAATATGATGTTACAAAAGACCGAAGTGTCTATAGTGGTTTGTCAACTTGAGGGATTTTGCCTCCAAAAGCAATGCACTACCCTGTGAATAACAAGATTTTGGCCTCTGATTTAGAAATTAATTTAAATAGCAGCAGATAATTTTCTTGTAAATTATCATAATCTGATAGGTGGAAGATTAGTCTGGGAAAGACCATCTCACTATTAAGAACCATCTGATCCCTTGTTACAGACAACAACCACATTTTATCACATATGACAAGGATATCCTTTAAGCTAATGATTCTTCCATTTAAAAGAGGTTTTGTTGTTGTTTAAATAAAGACTTCTGTCCCTGAAAGACTTCATGCGTATTCATGAAGTCCGTTAAAAAACTGAAATAATACTTCAAGCAGAAAAAATCTAGTTCCTTTTCTTCTTATAAACTTTTGTTGTAGGGATGGAATAAGAGCCGTGATGACAGCTGCCCCTTGTTTCAAATCTCCAGTCCTGGATATTAAATTACCACTATTACTAGTGTGTAATCACCCACTGTGACTTCAAATAGCCAGCATAACATTAAGAGATATCATATAGTACTTGTATTCCTGTCTCCCTCTTTGCAACTAAATCTTTGTTTTTAAGTGCTGTTGTAAGACACCCTCCTCCTTACAGCCTCCAATCCATCTAAAACTTTTCATGTTCACAGATAAGGCAAAAAGGCCAATCCTCTGGAGTCCAGTTCATTTCAAAAACCTTAGTTGCTTAAGAAGTAGCAATTGTAGCAGAACTGAATGACAAATAATACCTAACTCTATTCCCAACCCCCAACCCCATAACTATTTCCATTTGTGTCAATAATGCAGCTGAACATATCAATCCCCACCTCTCATCAATTCCAAAAATATCATAAACATTTTAAAAACCTTTCAGGGAAAACTCCACTTTCCCTGAAAAGTTTTTAATTTTAACAAACAGGATCAATGTCATGTTAACTTAAATATAAGGTGACTTAATTTTAATAGTACTGAGTGACCATTAATCTTCTCAAGCTGAAGTACTATTTACATCCAAGTTAAAAAATGTCATGAAGTACCTTCTCTCATGCAAAATTTATAGTAATGATGCCAATTCACATTTCTGAAATAACAGAAATAAGCACTAGCAACTGTGAGCTCGTGAGCAGAAGATTGGACCAGTAAAACTAATATTGGTTGTTGTGGGTTTTTTTGGGCTCTTTGGCTGTGTTATGGAGTTTGTTCTTCCTGTTTTGCCAGTCTCTGGTGTCTTCAGAGGACAGGAGTCAGAACTCTGTCTGTGCTCTGGTATTACTAATAAAACTAATATTACTACATTTCATATTTAATACTAACCTACAATATTCAAATCTATATCAGATTCACAATCAGCTCATTTTCAAGCTAGTTTTCATTTTAAAAAATTCCACACATTCCCAAATTAAGTAACCTTCTATACTGACAAAACAGATTAAAATCTAAGAACATTTTACATAAACACTGGTGTAAGAAAGAATAAACTGTTTAAAGAAAAGCAGTCTACATTTCAAGAATGTAGAGAAAACAGGACATGATTTATATATGTCTCCTTTCCCTCTTCAATTTTCCTGGAACCAAAATACAAAGCAGGACTCAAATGGCTGTCTCACACCATTCTTCTTTGTAATAGTCTAATTCGATTGGTCACATCAGGGGGAATCCCATATTCATAACTGTCTGCGTTTAGGCAAAGAGGGTGTATGTCACCTCTGTGACTGATGATGTTTGTTTTGTGTTCTACTTTTCAATAACTCTTCACTTTAAGCAGTATGTTGCCTCAAACAGGAGTGGGTGTAAGGATACTCAGCGTAATGGAATGGGCCAGGTTTAATTCCCTTAATCGCTTGGTCAGGGCAGCAGAATTAACCATCCACATCTGTTCACTTCAAATGCACATGTCTGGTTCTCTCTATTATGTAACCGATGAGTGCAGGGCCATTATGCCATTCTTAGCTTGCCTTTTGCTACAATACAAAATAAATTCACAAAGCCCCAAAAGGCAACTGCAGACTGACTGTGACTTGACTTGACTTGACATGGAGTTGACTCTATACTAAAATTACTGTGCTTATACTGGAAAGCCACTGTTAGAACAGGAGCCAGAAAGACAGATTTTTTAAATCCAATATTACATTCAAGGTATCCAATTATGAAAGATTTATTAAAAGCAACTTCAGAAGACACAACTTGCAACAGGAAAGATTGTGAACAACAGAAAGTGACTAAGAAATAAAAAGGATTACAAAACAATTATTTTAACGAGAGTTTAACATAACTGTCCCTGAAGATAGACATATACAGTACTAGCATTCCAAACCTAGTGGGACTAAGAATTAAATCATTTTAATATACAGTATTCAAATAAACCACATTTAAGAATTCATCTGAACATTTCATACTACAGCAGGTATACTTCAGTTTCTATGATATGTTTTTGAGATAATTGTGAACAATTCTACTATATCCAAATATATAAAAATAATTCGGTAAACTACAGATGAGTTAGAATTTAGATTATCGATTAGAATAACCTCTTTGATACAGAATTTACAGCACAGAGTGGCTGTGTATGTTACAAGGCAATCCCAGGATGCTCTACACAGGACTGCCTTTTGAAAATGTTCAGAATCTTTAGAAGATTCAAAATGATATTGCCAGATTATTACCTGGACCTGGTTTACAAGGATCACCTCCCGTTACAACAGATCCACTGGCAACATCTTCCTTCATGAGCCTGCCTGGAATTTAAAATAATCAAGGGATGCCTTTCTCTTCATTCCCTACCCTCACAGGTACATTTCTTGAGAATTTAAGAGAAGACCTTCCCTGCTGCAGAAAGACAAGTAAGTAGGTGCTAGATTAGATCAATCCTCTAGTCTTTCCAGAGTACAAAAACGACTGAAACCGAGGTTATTGTAGTTTGGGAACATCATGAGAAGACAAGACTCACTGGAAAAGACAATAATGCCAGGAAACGTTGAAAGCAGCAGCAGAACAGGAAGACCAAAAATGACAGTTTGGAAGAATTGAGCTGAGCTGCTAACGAAAGGACTTCTGGTGGTGACTAAGTCAATAAATATTAATTTTTTTGAAAACAACAACAACAGTGAAATGGACAAATTTTCTAGCACCTCTTTAATGAGCTTTCTTCACTGTGGCTGTGAAAGTGACAGAAAGTTGAATTGAGTAGCAGTGAAAATGTAAATCACGGTATCATACCATATGGCAATCCCAGCATGCATATACAGTACCACCCTTCTATAACATTTATTTATTTTATACTGCTAATGCAGAATCTAATTAATAAATGCCCTGAGGTTCCCTGGGTATTTTGGAATGAAAAAAAATGGAAAATCTGTACAAAGAGAAACTAGCTCTCCACATTCTTAAACGGATGGAACATTTTCCCCTTCATCAGTGTACATATATGGGGTGGCTATATAAATGTTTAGTACTTGAATACCTCTGTAGCACCTGGTTGCAGCACATGGGATAAATAGTCTGAATCCAGGAGAAGGCCAGCTAATGCCACCTGGAACATGTGTAGGGGTTATGTAACCTGCCAGGTGTGTACCATCAAGGAGGGACTGGTAAATCACTGATGCATGTTTTATACCTAGAAAACCCTAAGAGTATCCCTATAAGTCACAATAAACTTCACAGCACATTCTAATTATTACAATATAAATGTAGCCGGTACACTGTTGAGGGCACAGGTCTGTAAAATATTAAAGGTTTCTGCCTAATTTATGTGGTTATCCACAATGTAGGTAAGTTTATCCTTTCTTAAAAAGAGCATGTTTACACTGCAGTATTCTACTGATTTAAACTCCAATGTATTACAAATCAATTAAATCGAGTGTGAGTCATGTGGGTTTTAATTCACTGTGTGCATTTACATTTCTTTATTAAAGACAAGTGGTAAAGAAAGTTTCAGCATGCAGAGTGTGTGCTTTGTCCTAAAGGTGGGAACAGCCCCGGCCCCTTCACCTAGAAGCAGTGGTTGTGCAGTTCTCCAAAAAAAACGCTACCCTGCTTTGGCGCTGGACAAGACAAAGCACTGGAAAACAATGGTTACAAAGGAAAAAAGTAGAAGGTGGAGAAAGTAACTTATTGGCTGAAAAGGCACCTTTGTGGAAAGCACCCGCTTTCTTATTCACATATGTGGAATCAATTCATTGGGATACACCTCAAAATAAATGGACCTCTGGGGGAGGAACAGAATAACTCACTCCCATGGCACATTTCTCCATGCGTGCATGTGCCTCCTGTGTATGCCAAAGTTTATTTTTTTTTTGTTTTGTTTTGAGTACAACAGCAGTTTTTATTGTCAGTGGAACCAGGCTCTTCATTACTCATCTTTGCATTGCAGATACTGTACTGCTGCCTCCATTACAGTGTAAGACAAATGTTAGGATCAGTGTCAGAATGAGACTGATAGACATGCATATTGTCACAATTTTTCTCCTCCCCAACTTTTTTTGTTTTAGATAACTTTATGCTAGATACTTAGCAACTGCTTCTGATTACCTAGATTAACCTTAACAGATAAAATAATCTACCAATTTATTTTAATTGAATGGTGAGAAAGAACAAAAAAAATCACCTCTCCTAAATCCTGGATAAACACAATTATTCTGCTTATTCAAGAGGACAGGAAAAAAACAACTCTGTTGCATCACACTAAGGATCTTCTGAGTCCAGCATACTGCTTCTAACAGGGCTAGCCATGCGTCTTACAAGCCCACAGACACCTGGAATAGATCACATAAGAAAACTACTTCTTTTCACCAACAAATGAAAGCTAAAACCAAATGAAGCTAAAGCCATACAAATGTACCATCAGCAACCTATAGTCCATTTTAGACAATGACATTTCTCTCTGATAGGCCTTGAGTAACAGACTGTACTTGTTTTCAGACAAGCAAGCAACTATAACTTAGAACTGCAGAACTAAAGAACTAGAAGGGACCCTGTGGGTTATTAACTCCAGTCCATGTCAAAGAAACACAGTGGAGAACTGAACTCTCAACTTATCGCTTCATAGCCAGATGTCTAAACCGTTATTCAGGTATATCTAACCTTAAAATGTTATGGACCAGTAGGACTTTGATTCATACACGTGTACTAAAACTTCTTATTTACTATGTTTTTGCTTCTTCCATGTGAGATGATGGGAAATATTTGTTTGCCTTGAAAATAATATGTACATTATTGAGACTGTGATTGGAGCTATGCTTAGAGAATTGATAGTATTAGGAGAGGAGGCCCAGGGAAAGACTTCAGCTCAGAAGGAACACAAATTATTCACTCTTTTTTCCTTCTTCCTGTTGTGCAACTGGTAACTCCCCCAAACAATGTCTTCCTATTCCATCCACCTCTCTCTTGGCACATGAGTATGTTGCCAGCTGAACCAGGGAGCCCTGTGGAGCATATGGTGTTGGCCCCTGTACAACAAATTATGCGACCACCGAGCTTGCCCTCCCTTCTCCCTCTCCCTTAAGTGCTCTTGTACTTTCTATGCCTTCTGTAAGCCAAGACATCAAGTAACGGTGCCATGGTCTTTTCTCTTTTATGAGCTGCAAGGAGCCATGTTTGGCAGGATGAAAATACTATGTACTTGCCATTTCAGTCTCAGTTTCTCCAAGATCTCTCACAGCAGTTAGTGATTCTTGAACTGGTTGTCTCACTGTGCTAAAATAATCTATCTCAATTATGCTAATTATGTTCTCAGTTTTCAGTCCCCTGGAAACACCTTCAATATCTATTATCTTCATAATATGCATACTTCAATCACCCAAGACTACTTGGTGACTCCAAGGTAGCCATCATAAAACAACAACAAATCTATGACAAATATGCATGGGATAAAGGTGAGCCAGAAGTCAACAAGAAGTTCCACTTTATCCTCTGTGTCTTGAATAAAGACAAAGGTATTATTGTCCCCCGGCTTATTTAACTTATATGCAGAATACATCATGAGAAAGGCTGGACTGGAGGAATTCCAAGCCAGAATTAAGATTGCCAGAAGAAATATCAACAACCTCCGATATGCAGATGATACCACTCTGATGGCAGAAAGTGAGGAAGAATTAAAGAACCTTGTAATGAGGGTGAAAGAGGAGAGTGAAAAAAATGGCCTGAAACTCAACATCAAAAAAACTAAGATCATGGCCACTGGTCCCATCACCTCCTGGGAAACTGAAGGGTAAGATATGGAGGCAGTGACAGATTTTACTTTCTTGGGCTCCATGATCACTGCAGATGGAGACAGCAGCCACGAAATTAAAGACACATGCTTCTTGGGGGAAAAGTGATGACAAACCTTGACAGCATCTTAAAAAGCAGAGACATCACATTGCCAACAAAAGTCCGAATAGTCAAAGCTATAGTTTTTCCTGTTGTGATGTATGGAAGTGAGAGCTGGACCATGAAGAAGTCTGACCGCTGAAGAATTGATGCTTTTGAATTGTAGTGCTGGAGGAGACTCTTGAGAGTCCCCTGGACTGCAAGGAGAACAAACCTATCAATTCTAAAGGAAATCAACCCTGAGTGCTCTCTGGAAGGACAGATCCTGGAGCTGAGGCTCCAGTACTTTGGCCATCTTATGAGAAGAGAAGACTCCTTGGAAAAGACCTTGATGTTAGGAAAGTGTGACGGCAAGAGGAGAAGGGGACGAGAGAAGATGAGACGGCTGGACAGTGTCTGCGAAGCAACCAACATGAAATTGACACAACTACGGGAGGCAGTGGAAGATAGGAGGGCCCGGCGTGCTCTGGTCCATGGGGTCACGAAGAGTCGGACACGACTAAACAACGACGATTCCATCTCACCACATGTCATATTTTCAATTTTTGCAAGGATGGTTTTATTATCATACAGCTTTTGTTTATTAAATTACCACTGTTTAGGCCATTGTCACTGCAAGTAGATTTTATACTTCTGTCCTTTCTGCTTCTAATTACAATGACTCATGTATAAGCAATATTCAAGATGCTGAACTCTCGCCTGTTAGAGTTTGATTAGACAAAAACTTTTCATAACCAGATATGTGAGAATTTGCTTCTCTATGCTGGGATGTTCTTTTTACACTATATATGTACCACAGTATTACATAATAGCAGAGGCACCACTAGGTAGTAGAATGCCAATGTGAAATAAACCTCACTAGTTTTTAAGATGCCACACAACTTAGTTTTGCTGCCACCAATCAACATAGGTACTATCTGGAAATGTTCACTTCCTCAAAGAAAAACGACACACAAGCCCAAAACAATATTTTCCAAATATACAGTGGTGCCTCGCACAACGAATGCCTCACACAACGATGAATTCACACAACGATGGCTTTTTTTGAAAAATTTGCCGCCTCACACAACGATGTTTCCTATGGGGAATTTTCGCACAACGATTTTGGGACCATGCTTCGCACAACGATTGCGTTTTGGGTCCCCTGTTTCACTGAACGATGTTTGCAAAAAAGAGCAGGAAAGGTGGCTGTTAACAGTTTTAAATGCTTGGGATCATTGAAGCACCTTCTAATACGGGTGCACACCTGATTTGGCTTTGATCTGAGTCTTCGTTAATTTATGGTGAATATTTTTGTGCCCCATAGGAAACAATGGAGCTGTCAGATTTTGACAGCTGTCAAAAGTTGGTGGGGGGAAAAATTCAGCAAAAATTAACGAAAAGTGAGATCAAAGCCAAATTAAGTTTGCACCCGTTTTAGAAGGTGCAGAAGCTATTCCAAGCATTTAAAACTGTTTTTGACCCTTTTATGACACACTTAAATTTGCAAAAATTGACTTCGCTAAACCATTAAAATGCTTGGAAAGGCTGCAATGCATTTGAATGAAGGAAACATTGTTTCACACAACGATGTTTCCTATGGGGATTTTCACTGAACGATGGCAATCCGTTCCAATTGGAACGGATTAACCGGTTTCCAATGCATTCCTATGGGAAATGGTGTTTCGCAGAACGATGATTCACACAATGATGAATTTTTTGGAACCAATTAACATCATTGTGCGAGGCACCACTGTAATTTCTATATCAAGTCAGATTGTAGTTTGCGTTCCAATTAATCATAGCTAATGTGTCAGTGTTTCTATTCAGTTTCACTAGACATTTTTCCCAACACCAAACACTCTACATCTCTGAACAAATCTAAAGGAAATGATTTTTTTTAAAAAAAAAACAAAAACCCACTATTATTCTTGTAACATAGTCTAGAGCTTTGTCCATCTTCTAGAGGGTTTAGTGGAAATCTTTAAGTATACAAAGTAAACTTAGGAATATCAGCCTGTTCGTTTTTACGATACTTCTGTTTTCATTTGTTTTGTTTTTGTTGTATCTTGCTAGTAAACTTGGGAGTTCAACCCTGGATTCAGTTTTGAACACACTTGACATAATCCTGTGGTAGAGATGTGTGAAAAAAAAAATAAGCTTGCTGCCTGGACTAATGAACATATCAGGTTATAAGATGCATGTTTATGCTTTTGTTTGGCAATTTGTTCTGGATGGGTAAAGTGTGGTATTGCTTTCTACTGCCACAAGCATTCTGCCTAATCAAGAGGATTATAAAGTAGTATTACCAATATGCCAGACAATTCAACTTTCATTTCCATGACTCCTAGTTTTGCTTTTTAGGTTTTCTGCTTCCTCTGCAGGACATGCCCACACAGATGAATGTGCCCTCTAGCAAGGAGCCCCAAAAGCACAGGTGTCATAGCCATCTGTCCTTATCAAAATGCCAAACATTTTTCTTTGTTGCTGAAGACAAAGAGCTCCAAAATTATTCTCTTCATCCCATGTGAAGGCAAGGTATTTTGTTACTCTTTGACAAGAGAGGAACACCAGAAATGACAAAGGTGGTTTTTCTGCACAATTAAAGCAACTTTGTGCAAAGTAACACTTCAATGCAAATAATACTTTAATGGAAATAATGCAATTTATGAAATATTGTGGTTGCTGCTTTTTAAGGATTAGAAGTAGCAATGGGGATATTTGTATTCGTATACAAATATCCCCGCACAGCTGGAGTTAATGAGGGGCTGTCCCCTGGAGCTGGACCATCCACTCACGCTTCCGGCGGCAGCGGTGGCTTCGCTCATCCTTCCAATCACTCCTGGAGCCCCACTCTCTTCCTGCTCAGCGAGTGACTTGGCAGCTGTGTAGGGAGACTCATCCTCCCTCCCCTTGCCTAGAGCAGCTAGTTGAGCAGGAAGAGAGCAGGGCTCAGGGAGTGATTGGAAGGATAAGCAAGGCTGTCGCCGGATGCATAAGTGGATGGTCAGCCTATCGTTAACTCCAGCTGCACAGGGATATTTGTATTCGTATACAAATACAAATAACATCATCTCTAATTACTGTGTTTCCCAAAAAATAAGACAGAGTCTTACATTGATTTTTGCTCCAAAGAACACATTGGGGCTTATTTTCAGGGGATGTTTTATTTTTTTTTCCATGTAAACATTCTACATTTATTCATTCTACATTTATTTTCAAGTTAGGTCTTATTTTCGGTGAAACAGGGTAGAAGCACTGGAGGGATTGTTTCCATCTTGTTTAATAATCAACCAGTCATTCTGTGCTTGCTCCTGTGTGTGTCTGTTTTGCATCTCAAAGAGAAGGGATTAGTTTTGCACAGCAACAGTTTGCACCAATTATATGGAGATGAGAATTTTTTTTCTTGCCTCACTCTTGTATCTAGAGGTTTAAAAAAAATCTCAAAGGCATTGAAAATCCCTTATTGAGGCATCTCATCAAGTGGGCACAGCCTAGACCAACCAGAACAGAAGTATTTTTACATCCCTGTTAGCAAGCACCGACACTGCAGGTACCCCTTAAATTCTAAAATAACCTTTTAAATGAGCAGTATGGATCACCAACACTTCACCAGTTAGAACTGAAAATTTCTAAACATGCAAATTAGCCAGAAACAGAAGGAGAGAATTGTCTAATAGCTGCTGCTGTCACAAAGGCACCGAACCTTGCATGATAAGATAGTGCTGCTGGTGACTTTCACAAATATCATTCTTAAACATAAAATAGTTTTCTTCTGGGTGAAATAACACCCCCTTCAACTTTTCTCTCCTTTCAAACACTGAGACAGTAGCACCCCTGATTGGGCTATTGAAAATAGTTCAAACAAAGCTCTGTCAAGCTAGAATTAACATTAAAGTTTCTGTTTTATCCATCAAATGGGAGGAAAAAAGGCATTATCCTATGCAATGCTTTAAAAATAACACCTTCAGGCAAAGCTGCTATATTTTCTATGGCTAGAAAAAGTATATTTGAAGCAGTCAAAGAAATTATTGGTTCTGTGTAGAGTCTTGTTGGAGATGCATTTGTGTCGCTTCTTCCCTGGGTTGAGAGATAAGATTCTGTCTTAGGATACACATCCTTCTCAACTTAATAGTTTTCACACGGAACCACTATGCCTAGCTAACAATTGTATTGTTGGATTTTCAGTCCATCTGGGAAAGAAAATCATATTGAGGAAGGCAATTCCAAACTGATTGGGGGGGGGATACTTTGGAAGATGCACTTCCAGGAGTCAAGGATGGCAACCTAAATGACATTCTCTGTAAAGCCCATTGTTTATTCTAAAGTTAATCATCTAATCAATAAGCTAATAATACTAATTCAAAAAACTAAATGTTTCCATATTTAAACATTAATTTCTAACATTTAACATGAACAAATTAATTTTCAGACCCACTATTCCAAGGTCCGAGCAGATATACAAACATACTGTATTTTCGGTTTTATCTTAACAGAGAGATTAAGAGCAACAGATGTCGCTCACACTGCCATGTATAATGGCTTACTCATTTATTGTTATTTTTAAATAGCACCTCTTCAACATGTCCTTAGGATTGAGATTTATTCTGAAGTTATAAAACCATTTATTTATAAATGACTTGCTGAAGCCACTTTTAATGCAAGGGTACTTAATGGGATCCCTCATAAGTATGACTAGAATTACAGCCTGAGCAAATAATAGAGAAGCACACAAAAGGCTAAACAAAGGCCCACTAATGGATATTCAAATAATTTGTTTAGAACAACTTGAGTTTCAAATGTACTCCAACTGACGTATAGAACACAAAGGAACATTATTACAGGTGTTTATGTAATTTCTTCTTTTTGCAAGGATAGCAACAATATACGCAACAAACACTAGAGAATGCAGTGAAAATAATACAGACATTATTTTAACAGAAAAATCTAGTGGCTGGTAATTATTAATGAATTTAGGGATGTGGTGGCACTGTGGGTTAAACCGCAAAGCCTCTGTGCTGCAAGGTCAGAAGACCAGCAGTCGTAAGATCGAATCCACGCGATGGAGTAAGCTCCCATCACTTGTCCCAGCTCCTGCCAACCTAGCAGTTCAAAAGCATGTAAATGCAAGCAGATAAATAGGTACCACCATGGTGGAAAGGTAATGGCATTCCATGTCTAGTTGTGCTCGCCACGTGACCACGGAAACTGTCTACAGACAAACACTGGCTCTATGGCTTGGAGACAGAGATGAGCACCGCGCCCTAGAGTCGGAAACAACTGGACTAAATATCAAGGGTAGCCTTCACCTTACAATTGTACAAACACACCATCTCTCATAAGATGACTGAAAATGTCCCCTTTTTAACAGAAAAATACCACAGCGCTCTCATCTTCCTTTAACCTAATAATTACAAAAAATACATGTCTTGCTAACATTTCATATCCATCTAAAGCATGCCCAGCTCAGACATGTGCTCCTGTCCACATATGATAAAAGATCCTCCACTAAACAGCAAGATATGGCTACCTGATTCCAGGAAATCTCAAGAAAGGTTGAGGCCTTTCATTCCGAATAATATTACAACATTTTAGTGACAATTACTTAGTTTCTTACTATGTCCATATAATAGAATTTTAAATGACATCACCATTTCCTTCCCTTTCTGTAGAGCAACAGATGGAAGAAAGTATTCACTTAACAGGTGAGAAGCATAGTTCCATTCCAGTCTCCGCAAGAATAAGATGTTGGTTGTGAGAAATTCAGACATTATCAATGAATGATAACTGAGATAAAGATTTCAGTTCTCTCTACTGAACTTGTCCCTCCTCGCCTTCCTCTTACTGTCCAGCACACTGTGCCTCCCAAATTGCTCAGATTGGTTTAGAAGAGGAGGGGAAAAACATCTCCTTTCCATTCAGGCTGGTGTTCAATCACCTTCTACTGACAGAAGCTGTATCATGAATGGGAGGTTGACCAGAGAAAGATACCACTCTGTAACTGAATTTAGTTAAAATTCAGAGTTTTAGATTGCAGCAAAATTACACTCATAAGGCCAGTCTGGTTTGAACATCACATTCATCATGCAAGCCTATATCCTTTCTTAAAGCAATATAAGAAATTCCTACTTTATGAGGAACAAGAATTTCCAAAGGCTGGCTTTAACTTTTATCATAAGTCACATTTTTAAACCTAATTTGGTAAGCTGACCCATGCTTTAACTTTTATCATAAGCCACATTTTTAAACCTAATTTGGTAAGCTGACACAGGCTTCCACACATGTATTACTTGCTGTTGCGGGATGTAAATAAACAGCTAATGGACTTAAGTAGGTAAATTCTTCAAAAGAACTATAAGCATAAATAAGACGCAGAATAGGAAGGATATAAGTGTGATTGTAGTCCAACTATACTCACGAACAGAATATGTGAAAGCAATGTATAATAATGGACACATGCTGGCCTATTTAGTCTTCTCCTATTTAGTCTTTCCTTTTTACCACTTTTATTGCCATCTGTTTAAATTTCCCTAATCATGTATTAATTTCTTTTTATTGTGCTTTTAATATTATTCCTTATATTGTTGTTAGCCGCCAAAAGTGGCCTGGTTGCCAGATGGTCGGGATATAAATTCAAATAAATAAATAAATTAAATATTAAATTAAATTAAAAATTAAATTAAATAAATACACCTACCTTGTATAGATTTTGGAGCAGAATGTTAAAAATATATTGTTCTTGTGATTCTGGAATGGCTGCAGTAAAGACTTGGAGAGCAGAAGGACGTATCTAGTAGCTGGCACATGAAGGAAGCCAGGGTCAGCAGCATATATAAATATAGGAATATGGCAAAATGGCACAATGAGCCAATAGCACACTTACTCACTTCCTTCTGTTCACTCCACCAGTTCCTGGACCAACCAAGAATGGGTGGGGATATGTACACCCACCAGCTTTTTTCCCCAGTATAAAAAAACAAAGATAATTTTCTTCTCCATTGATGTTCATCCTGAGATTTTTCACTTTGCCTAGGAGGCTGGAAAAACACAGCAGTTTCCTGACACTTCAGATTGTATCCTTAAAATTCAAAATCCTAATAGCAGAATACATTGCTGGTACAGTACAGCTAAGTCACTGTGGCCTGCATTGAATAGACATTTGTCACAACCACAGGGAGCAGAGTGCCTTGTGCTGATTTCCACAATCAGCTGGTCTCAGGCAGTGAGCTTTCACATCACCTGCTCCATTTTTAAAAATTTCTTTATTAGGAGGTAGTTAACAAAGAGATCAGTTATAAATTTATAAAAGGGTGGATCTGGTTGAATGTCTTTAGTTTTGTATAATAATATTTTCTTGTGTGAGAACAAACTTTCTAAACAAATGCTGGAGCTGATACAGAAAAGATAAAAAGAAGAAAATCCAGTAAAATATACAAACCTTTCTTTATTTATGTTAAAGCACAAGAACAAAAAGGCAAGTAAGACCTAAAAGCAGGAATCTACTCCAGCCTTTAAAAGCCAGCATATTTATATCCATATTTATTCACTGAAGACAGATGTGCACTAGGCTGTTATGTAAAACATACTACGCCCAAAAATTAGTCCAAGATGCTATACATAAAAACTTATGTGGAAAACATACTGGTTAAGAAATAAATTAGATTTGGGGCTAAAATTGTCTCTCTTAGAAAAACATTGTCCAAGCAGATCACTTTTAATTCAAAAAGACATGAAACAAGGCTACATCATAAGAGGTAAAGAAGGAAAAATGGGTGGGGTGGCCAAATTGCCTGGCTGCCTTCATCCACACAGATTCTGGACACACCACCCCTGTGTCCATTTGCCCCATTAGCTGGCCCAGATTCCCAATTTTCATTTTAACAAGCACATATCACAGGAGTTAGGAAAACAAAAGATATGAAGCAAGATGCATAGATAATACTCTATTAGAAAAGGACTTGTGCTTTTTCTCAACAAGTGAAGTCTCAAGTACAACAAATATTTAGAAGACAATGGAGATAAGAAAAAGAAACCTAAATTGTAACAGCCATTACCTGCAGAAGGATTCTCCTGGGTTACTTTTAATTGGATATGTGTTTGTCTTACTGAGCCAATTAAGTTTTTACTAGTATATATTAAATAACAAAGTTGTCAGTTGCCTCTGATGCTCACACATATCTTGAACAAAAATCTTGTTACCCCAAACATATGAAAAAGAATATTATACAGTATATAGCTTGTCTCTTAGAAATACCAAAGAAAATTATTTTAAAAAAGAATACATGAACTCATAGAAATACCTGCTTCAGAGAGGACATCCATGATCATTGAAATGAAAATCAAGAGAGCTACCTCCTGTTCAAGGGTAAATTTCTTCCATCATGAATCTAAGAAGGAACAATGCATGCTTTTTGTAGAGGATATCCATCCAGCATTTCCAAGTTACAGCAATGCAATTAGAGAAAGCCTTCCACTGTTAGACATCTTTGAGAGTTGCACAAAAGCCATCACCTGGTCTCCTACAGTACCTTTCTGCCAGCTGCCAAATTTGCAAAGGCTGAAGAAACAACCTTGTATCACACCTTTATGGTTCCAAAATGCTATATAACCTTTGTGTTTCTCAAGCAGCCAGTCACTTTTCCTAGGACAGGATACCATCTGCAATATGTCAGAACAAGAGATGTACATACAAGATTCAGAAACCACAAGACGGAGGTTCTGAGGGTGGGTGCCCCCACTGTCGGTGGCTTGAGTGACTCTCATTTGGGGGGGTCACCCTTGCAGCAAAGAGTGGGGTCTGCAGCCTGGGGATCCATCTGGACCCAGTGCTCACCATGGAAACTCAGGTAGCGTCAGTGGTCTGTTCTGCCTTTTTCCATCTTTGGCAGATAGCCCAGCTGCGACCCTATCTCGGTACGGGGGCACTCACTACCTTGGTCCATACGCTCGTAATCTCCAGATTAGACCACTCCAATGCGCTCTACGTGGGGCTACCTTTGAAGTTGAGGCAGAAACTCCAAGTGGTGCAGAATGCGGCGGCCAGACTCCTTAGTGGAGCGAGAAAATTCCATAATATTTCTCCTATTCTGGCTGCACTGCACTGGCTGCCCATTCGGTTCCGCGCTGACTTCAAAGTTCTGATGCTTACATACAAAGCCCTAAACGGTTTAGGGCCTTGATACCTTGTGGAACGCCTACTCCCACCAAGTTCTACCCATGTCACTCGTGCGAGTCAGGAGATGAGGCTGAGAAGCCTGACGACGAGGGAGGCCTGGAAGGAAAAAACAAAAAACCGGGCCTTCTCGGCGGTGGCTCCTCACCTCTGGAACAATCTGCCTCTGGAGATTCGTGTGCCCCCCTTTAAAAATCAATTAAAAACGTGGATGTTTCGGCAGGCCTTCCCTCTAGCTAATTCCTGATATTTTCCTTTCCTTTCCTTTCCTTTTCCTATTGTTTGCCTTCCATCTTGTTGAATTTGTTTATTATGTAAGAATCCTTTTTATATTTATCTGTGTATTTTATGTTGTAAGCCGCCTAGAGTGGTCTTAATTGACCAGATAGGCGGGATATTAGATAGATAGACAGACAGACAGACAGACAGACAGACAGACAGACAGACAGACAGACAGACAGACAGACAGATAGCCTGCTATCTTGACTAAGAAGATGCAACAACCAGCATCCAAACACCTTAACTCTGAACATCACTGTCTATGTGGCTTGTTTTTGATTGGAAAAGAGATGCTACCAAATCCAAGGACATTAGAAAAGAGAGACCACTTCTAAATTTACAAATTGGCTACCTTAACACCTCATGGGCTGAGCCTAAAAGATAACAAATAGCATCATTCATCTGATTTGAAATTCCCTGTCTTCTGGGTTCTATTACAGACACCACTGTAATTTGCTACATTCAATTTCAAACTAAATGCCATTATTCTGCTGGTTCAACAGATTCAAACTATCCTCATATCTGTTATATCTATTTAAACTTTCATGATCATGGTTCCACTGATAAAAAATACTGCCAATCAACCAAAGGCATCTTCCAAATGACTTAGGGCAACTCAAGAAATTCTTAGAGGGGGTAAACAAAAGTACTGTAAAAGCTGTCCATGGATATCAACAGAGACATACAAGCTTTCAGTGTACTTGGTCTGGACATTTCCACCTCAACTGCCTAGAGAAAAGCAAAGTGGAAATAAAAAAATTGAAACAGCCAGAAACCTGAACAAAAGTACTTAACCATACAACATATTTTTGTAGGGATCCGACAACTAAACTCCAGCACATGTTAGGCAGAGACAAGGAAAAACAGAAGTTTAATTTGCATCAGTGATACAGACTTCTGTGCATGTGTCATTTGCTAGATCAGGACCTGTGAGAAAAAAGTTTGTTTCCACGTATGTGTGTATTCTAAGGGAATATACACAATTCTAAAGAAAAACCTGGTAGACCAAATACTAAAAATTCAGTGATACAAGTTCAGACATACACACACAAAATGAAGTAATTATTTGTACTTATATTTTCAGTCTTAGACCGTAGAAAACAGAATTAGCTCCAATACATCCAATACGGTTTAGGACCTCGATATTTGGCGGAACGCCTCCTCCCACCAAGGTCTATCCGGATCACCCACGTGAGTCAGGAGGTGAGGCTGAGGAGCCTGACGCCGAGAGAGGCCTGGAAGGAGAAGACACGAAACCGGGCCTTCTCGGCAGTGGCTCCTCGCCTCTGGAACAATCTCCCTCCGGCGATTCACGCGGCCTCCATGCTGGACACCTTTAAAACCCAATTAAAAACATGGCTGTTAATTCAGGCCTTCGCTCCAGCCAACTCTTGATTTTTTCTTACTTTTCCTTTTTATTTTTACTGCTGTTCTTGTTTGATTATTATGTATTTGTCTATGTTTTATTATTTGATTTTTATTTGGAAGCCGCCTAGAGTGGTCCGGTGGGCCAGATAGGCGGGGTATAAATTAAATAAATAAATAAATACATTCCTCAGTTGAATAACAAAATTATCTATTTTTTCTTGTTTTTTAAATGTGCCTTTTCAGGCTATAAGCTCTTGCATTTTTAGAAGGTAATTAAAACATTCTTTTGGATATTTTATTGTGCTTTTATGCTCTTGTATTTTGGACTGAATTCTGACTTACGTATCTGCATGCAACTTAGGTTGAATTTTCATATATATTTTAAGAATTAGTGTCTGCAGTTTTCCATAGTTGCCAAACTTTGATATTTTTACAACTTTGAAATATTTTTTATGCTTCTAGAACACAGAAGCAATGCAGGAATAACGGTTGCAGAAGCAGATAAACAGATGTTGCCTAGAATTATTGCAACAGTGAAAAGACTTGTACATTTCCAGACAAATTTTGGAAAACATTGTCCAGTTTCATTCTGGAACTAACCCTTATTTAACCCTTATGTCAGTTATAACTAACACAAGCTTCTGGTTTTCCCCCCTATAGGTTTATAAAGTTCTGTAGAGCTCTTACAGAGATGTTTAGGTGTCAGAATACCTGACCTGACAACACCCCTTCGAATATTTTTGAAGATTACTTCTCCTTTTCTTCTTCAGGCTAAATATAACCAACTATATCAATTGTTTCTCAACTGTTTTCATATCATCTTTGTCACACTTCTTTAGACATCTTCCACCCTGCTGATACTCTTCTGAAACTGTGGGACTCAGAGCTAGATAAAGTATTTCAAGGAAAGTCTGATAAAAACAGAATAGCTTGGCAATATTAATTCCCCTGATCTGGACACCATAAGTCTACTGATGCAGTTAAATTACATTAGCTTTTCCTACCAGTGCATAACACTGTTGATCCATATTAAGCTTGCAGTCAACTAAGATATCTAGTTCCTTTCACACATGATAATGCAGTTGCATGTCAATTATCCTATATATGTCCCCCTGTTTCTCCTTTTCTAAAATGCAGGACTTCACGTTTATCACTGCTTAAATTTATACAGTTTGTTTTGGCCCAGTTGTCTAATCTGGGAAGATCACGTTGAATCCTTATCTGTATTAAAAGGTATTTGCCACTCCTTCAACTTTTGTGTCATCTAAAAAGGCCCACCACAAAAATATAACAAATGTTACGGTCAGCAAAGGACAAAAGAGACCCCCCCTCACCACTGCAGGAGTATACCGGATACCTTGCAGTTGTGGCCAGGTATATACTGGAACCTCAAAACGCAGCATTCACACCAGAATCAAAGAACAGGAGAGACACTGCAGACTAAAACAACCGGAAAAATCAGCAGTAGCAGAACATGCCCTGAAACAAGCTGGACATGAAATTCTATTTCAAAAGACAGAAGTAGTACTGCAAAAGGTCAACGAACTACTCAGCCACAAGCACCAATGCTCAGCACACACAAAAAACCATCTAACAACACTCATCAATCACAGTGACAGATCATCTCTCCCCCTTATTACAATACACCCACAACAAAAAAAAAAACTGAACACCATAATCACCCAATCTCCTGAAAAGGACAAAAGCCAATCCCATAGCTATGAATAGTCAACTATCCCACAAACTGCGCCAGATCACAGACAGAGTTCTGACTCCTGTCCTCTGGAGATGCCGGCCACAGAGACTGATAAAACATTAGGAAGAAAAACCTTAAGAATGCGACCAAACAGCCTGAAAAACCTACAACAACCATCAGATCCCAGCCGTGAAAGCCTTCAAGAATACAATAGCACAGTATGCCCGACATTTTACCAGCTTGGTCACGGGAGTATGGGAGATGTCAAAATCTTTGCCAAAATTAAGATATACCAGACCTGGGTGTGCGGCCCGAGGGCCACATACAGCCTCTTTAGCACTAAACCTTTGTAATACTTGTGAAGATTAACAAGTTTAAAATAAAAACAATCATAACATCACTGTTTCATTTTATTTTTAAGTAAAGTTAGTTCAGCCCCTGAACACAGTTCAGATTTTTCATGTGGCCCCCCTATAGAAATTATTTGCCCACCCCTGAGATACATGAAACATAGCATTCTCCTGACCTGCTAAGCATGTAACTCTTATCAATGGGCATAACTTGGTCTTCATGCTGGCTGTTAGTAACCACAGCATTCTTTTGTAAATGCTCAGAGACTGACTATTAAAGGATCAATTCTATAACTTTCCCAATATTTATTTCAAACTGACTGGTTGGTAGTTGCAGCTGAAGATAGACAATTTGGTATCTCTGAGTGTCACAGAGATACTTTCTGAGTGAAGAATTATGATATCAAGTAGGAGTTCAGAAAAGCATTTTCAGGTATGGGTAGGAAAAAAAATCAAACTCAAACACAGCAGTGGAAAGGATAGTAAAAGGTAGACCAGGAAATAAGACTCATGTCTGATATTGGAAACAGGAATCGTAGAAGACACATGGAAGAGTGTCATAGGGCAAATAGTTTCCAAAGTCAATGTCAGCCAAATAATTTGAGAGAACAGAAAACTTTAGTGCTGTAAATGCTTGGACTTCCTTCTTTGTGTAACTTAACTTGGGAATTATATGTCAAGTTTGCACGAGTTAAGAGGTGAAATCTTAAAATATTCTCCATGTCAGCAATTTGTAATAATGTAGTAGTAAATACAGGATTCCCTTTTTAAACCTAAGACATTCTTTAAAACCTTCTGAATACTCAGGAGAAGACTGAGTATCTCCCCACCTGTGTTTTAAATACCTAGCATTAGCACAATGCCTTCTTACAACTAAAGAATATTTTATTGTCTGTATTGTAATATAATAATGGAAAATGGTGTGGTTAAATTCCATCATACTGAATTACTATGCTATAAGCATGTATTAAAACACAGTCACTCAGTATACAGCAAGTTCAGTAGAGTCAATAATTATACTCTGAAGCTACTTTTATATTTTATTTTCAGCTCCTTGTTTGCTTTTTCAGTGTTGCCCCAAAGCTGCATTTAGCCATCGAACACTGTTTTTCCAGCACCCAGCCTTCCCCTAAAATCTTTTTCCGTCAAAAAAATAAACTGTTGCTCCCTAAAAACTCCAAGCAGTTCTTTTAAATAAGTTACAGAGACTTCTGAACCAAATATAAACAGGATCTCTGGCTACTTCCTTTTTATTTATTTATTTTCAATTTTTGCGTGTGTCCCAGATATGCTGAAGTTGCTTACCCTGTTCAATTGACAATTTACAAAAAGTAACTAGATTACAGACATGTGAAGACTACTCTTCATGCAGCAAAATGGGATGTTTAACCATAGAGATCTGCATTTTTATGCAGAATCTACACAGACTTACAATGTACGCAGTCTATGGCATTGCAGCTGGGATACTTTCCTGTCCCAACAAAAAAATCTTACACTTTTTTCATGTGGAAGAGGAAACAATGCCAAGAAGTGACACACATCGGTTGTGTCACCTGTTCAGCAGGCTGACTCCATTCAGAGGTATACCAGAATTCTCAGTAGGTTAATGACGTACAAGATGTATACATGTAACTCTAAACCCAATCCAACCTCTAACCCTCAATACAGTGATATCCTTGTAACACCAAAAAAATTTAATAATAATAATAATAACCCCACCACTCTCTATTGCAAGTTCGGAGATTTTTTAATCCTAGTAGTCAAGGATTAAAGAACAAACAAAGCATATGTAATTTACATCACTTCTAAAATATAAAATAATAGTAAAGCAATGTAATGTATTGTGCAAATGAATGCAGACAATTTTTTTTTTCTTTTGTACATTTCTTTTTTCATATTTTGGGTCTTGTATTTCCTGAAATACAGGGGTAGTATTGGTCGGGGGTGCACACCTTACTAGTCATATCTCTTTATAGCATTCTGTTGACCAAACAAATTGTTAGCAAGATTGAGATTTTCCTTTCCCCAGACTAGTTCCTTTTATATCCTTAGAAATATCTCTGGAAGCCTGGAAAATCTTCTGATGCAGATTTTCAGCTGCAGGGAGAATAGAAAAGGATGAAGTCTTGTTGTCATGATATTGAATGTAACTGCATGATCATAGTTATGCCATATTACGCTTATGCAACTCAGTACACAGTAGATATGTCTAAAGTGACCTCACACATTGAACAATATATATCATTTGCATTACAGGTGCATAGCTGCATGTGGAGATTTCGGTCCATGTATATAAAGGATTAATGTTTGCTACTGAGTCTCAGATTTCCACCTTATTAAACAATATTTTAAGCTTTTGACTAATAGGAGATGTTTATCAATTGGCAGTCAATAAGTGGAGAACTTTTTGTTTTCTTGCCAAGATAATTTCTCCTCAAGCAACTGCAGTGACCTCCGCCAAGTCCTATCTGGCCACCTCTCTGTGGCATGCAGATGTTCTTATGTTCTCAGAAAGTACCAAAGAATAGGAGGGTCAGTTCTGGCAGGTTATTCAAGGCAAATAAGGTTCTGGGCTGAGTATCCTTGTGAGAGGCCTATCTTTGTTAACTTATTTTATACTTCTTAAATGGGCCTTAAGAGGGCCTTCTTAAATGAACAATGCAAAGAAATAGAGGAAAAGAAAAGGAAAGGAAAAACCAGAGATCTGTTTAGGAAAATTGGAGATATTAACGGAGCATTTTGTGCAAAGATGGACATGATAAAATACAAAAAAGGGAGGGACCTAACAGAAGCAGAAGACATCAAGAAGAGGTGGCAAGAATACACAGAGGAATTATACCAGAAAGATTTGGATATCCCGGACAATCCAGATAATGTGGTTGCTGATCCTGAGCCGAAAGATTTGGATATCCCGGACAATCCAGATAATGTGGTTGCTGATCCTGAGCCAGACATCCTGGAGAGTGAAATCTAACAACAGAATGCTTGGCTAACAACAAGGCCAGTGGAGGTGATGGAATTCCAATTGAACTATTTAAAATCTTAAAAGATGACGCTGTTAAGGTGCTACACTCAATATGTCAGCAAGTTTGGAAAACTCAACAGTGGCCAGAGGATTGGAAAAGATCAGTCTACATCCCAATCCCAAAGAAGGGCAGTGCCAAAGAATGCTCCAACTACCATACAATTGCACTCATTTCACACGCTAGCAAGGTTATGCTCAAAATCCTACAAGATAGGCTTGAGCAGTATGTGAGCTGAGAACTCCCAGAAGAACAAGCTGGATTTCAAAGGGGCAGAAGAACTAGAGACCAAATTGCTAACATGTGCTGGATTATGGAGAAAGCCAGAGAGCTCCAGAAAAACATCTACTTCTGCTTCATTGACTATGCAAAAGCTTTTGACTGTGTGGACCACAACAAACTATGGCAAGTTTGTAAACAAAAGGGGAGTGCCTGACCGCCTTATCTATCTCCTGAGAACCCTTTATGTGGGACAGGAAGCAACAGTGAGAACTGGTCATGGAACAACCGATTGGTTCAAAATTGGGGAAGGAGTGCGACAAGGCTGTATATTGTCCCCCGGCTTATTTTACTTATATGCATGATACATCATGCGAAAGGCTACTCTGGATAAATCCCAAGCCGGAATCAAGACTGCTGGAAGAAATATCAACAACCTCAGATATGCAGATGATACCACTCTGATGGCAGAAAGTGAGGAGGAATTAAGGAAGCTTGTAATGAGAGTGAAAGAGGAGAGTGCAAAAATGATCTGAAGTTCAACATCAAAAACACTAAGATCATGGCCACTGGTCCCATCACCTCCTGGGAAATAGAAGGGGAAGATATGGAGGCAGTGACAGATTTTACTTTCTTGGGCTCCATGATCACTGCAGATGGTGACAGCAGCCACAAAATTAAAAGACGCCTGCTTCTTGGGAGGAAAGCGATGACAAACCTCAACAGCATCTTAAAAAGCAGAGACATCACCTTGCCAACAAAAGTCCGAATAGTCAAAGCTATGGTTTTTCCTGTAGTGATGTATGGAAGTGAGAGCTGGACCATAAAGAAAGCTGACCACTGAAGAATTGATGCTTTTTAATTGTGGTGCTGGAAGAGGCTCTTGAGGGTCCCTTGGACTGCAAGGATAATAAACCTATCCATTCTAAAGGAAATCAACCCTGAGTGCTCACTGGAAGGACAGATCCTAAAGCTGAGGCTCCAATACTTTGGCCATCTCATGAGAAGAGAAGACTCCCTGGAAAAGACACTGATGTTAGGAAAGTGTGAAGGCAAGAGGAAAACGGAACGACAGAGGATGAGATGGTTGGACAGTGTCACCGAAGCTGCCAACATGAATTTGACCCAACTGCGGGAGGCAGTGGAAAAGAGGAGGGCCTGGAATGCTCTGGTCCATGGGGTCATGAAGAGTCGGACACGACTAAATCACTAAACAACAACAACAACAAAACTACCCAAAGTATTGATATGTTATTAGATGTGTGGGATAGAAAAGCAATAAACAAACAAACAAACAATACAGGGAACAGTTGTGTCTGCATCAGTGAAAGGACTACCCACATCACCAATTTCCAATGTAACTTCAACGTGAAAAGGGGTTATGTGTTCTGCTTTCATCAAAAGCACAAAGAAAGAGGAACACCGTTCCTGTTTGTTGTAACATTTACATGAGAATTAGCTTCTGACTTTTACAAAAACACTCATTTTAATTGGTAAGAATATCAGGGCTTCCATTATGGCTTCTGCCAATAGTAAGGAATAAATCTGTTTTATTTTTTTGACTTTCCTCTTAATCAGAAATCTATATTATGTCTTATTTTTCTAAAGATTGGAGAAGAGAAAAGGGGTCAGCCTGAGATTTTACTGTCAAAGATGCTTTCCATTTGATCTTACATTGGGGTACCAGGGCTTAGAGAGAAGAATGGTCTATAATATTTTGAAAGAAAAATGATCAAACTGCCTACTTCCTACACAGTTAAAATTCAACGCAGCAACTTTAACCTGATCAAAAGTAGCTTGACTGTATTATGATTAACTACGGAGGGAATAGGCAGCTTTACTATAAAATGTATTTATTTAAAGTTAGAAATAGGATTATTTTTCTTTTCTACTTGTGAAGAAGCATAGGAAGAAAGGATTGGTTCTCCTATAAATATCTTTTATTCAGCCTTCATATGCCCAAGCACCCTGTCAAAGAAGAAGCCCTCAATATAAAATGTTATTAAAACAGCATTAAGGTATGCTGCTGTTGCCTCTTAGCTATTAAAATGCTTTAAGGTTATTTTGTTTTTGAATAAGAATGTTTTCCATTCCTTTTAACTGTGTGAGAGTAAGATATACATTTTCCAAAGTAAATGTATATATTAATATATTGACAGAGCAAAGTGTGCTATAATTATTAGCCCTCCCGAAGAGGGCAATAATTGACCAAAAACATGGATGTAAAGTATCTATTCTCAACAGGGGTGGGCATATGCATTCCTGGGGGGGGGGGGCTGGCACATTTGAAGGGTGCACAGACTGGAAATAATTATTCACACATCACCTTATAAGGTTCTTCATCTGACTTACATAATTTGGCTTTGGCCTATATTTCTTTTATATTGTTTTTATGGCCATAGCCAAGAGAGAGAGAGAGAGAGAGAGAGAGAGAGAGAGAGAGAGAGAGAGAGAGAGAGAGAGAGAGAGAGAGAGAGAGAGAGAGAGAGAGAGAATAGCTGAGATTTAGAATAGCTGATCTAAAGAAAAATGTTTTTCAAACTGTATTATGTGGCCAACACTGATACCTTGTACAAAGGAGTTCCAGAAGCAAAAACAGGACAGATCTCCTGAATCTTCAACAGTTATGTACACAAAGTGATTTTTGCAGTGTCCATTTCTATTATAAGGTGCACCTACTAAAATGCATTATCTACGCAATTAATAAAAAATGGATGGACTCTGTCCTCTTTTTTCATATATATCCTACATCCCACAATCTGGAGAATTTTTGCTGAAACAACTAATTTTGCACCACAGTGGAACAGAGGGTGATATTAATCTAAACTTCAAATATAAAGACATTCAAACATAGTTGCCTGAATTAGTGTTGCTGCAGGTTGTTCTACAGTGTTCTAAACATTTTTAATGGGATTAAAATAATTCAGTGTTCTACCAAGTCCTGCTTCTACTGCTTCATCATGACATGCAGGTGAAGCAAGCAGAGTAGAAGTTCTGACACATTCTTTCAAGCTGATAAGGCTTTGCGCATGCTTCACCAACATGTCTGCTACCACAGGGCCAACCTATATAAATACAGAGAATTCCCCATCAAAATTCTGGCCACCAAATGATGACTGGGCCATAGTAACTGGGATCATGATGATAAAGACTACAGTGGGGTCTTGACTTAAGAACGGCTTGAGTTAAGAACATTTTGACTTAAGAACCACTCTCATAGGAAAATATTGACTTGACTTACATACTTAGATTTGAGTTAAGAACTGAAAAAAACCAGGTGGGAGGCAGGAAAAGTGCAAAATGTGAACTTTCAGTTAACTGTTGGCCAGTGAAAAGGGTGCCTGTCTGCTTCCTCACTCCTCCCAGCGTTTAGAGAGTGGATTGGCAGTCTTCAGACTGCCTGGTACTGCCTGGACTGTATTTTCCCTGCCTTCCCTGAACCTTTCTTGACCTAAGAAAAAAAGAAACAAAATATCCCCCTCTAGTGGTCGAAGGCAGAATAGCAGCTTCCCATTAGTTTCTATGGACGGAAAAGAGCAGATACGGATCAAATGGTTTTCAATGCATTCCTATGGGAAATGCAGATTTGACCTGAGAACTTTTTGACTTGAGAACCGCCTTCCAATACGGATTAAGTTCTCAAGTCAAGACCCCACTGTATGTGTGATCTTCATTACAGAAGAAATTACCCACAACAATGAAACCACAGGTATTCTCGTTAATATTATCCAGTAATAAAAATCTGAATGTATTTTGCAACAGAAATATTGCACATATTAAATCATCTAAGGTATGTATAGAAAAGGCACCTGTTTGTGAAAAGAAAATCCTTCGTGTTGGACAAATTCCTGTAAGTGACAGCAGAAGGCTGAGTTGTTGATTTCTCTCTTTTATAGCGGCAAGGGGAAAGAAAGCAACTCACCATGCTGCCAATTGTTGAGAAAACTGTTCTTGGCTCAAAGGATGCAGTTATAGTCTTAAACGTATAAAATAGGACTAGTAGCAAGTAGAACAAAAAGCCAAGGTTAGTAATCTGGCAGACAGTCATTCACTAAAATAGCTAAACCTGGGCCACAAGTACTACCTTCAGCAAAAAAACAAACAAAAAGCTTTCTTCCACTAATTTGTACAGCTGAGTTCATTTACACAGACTGCGCCTAGGCTCATCTACCTCAGAGTACGTTCCACTTAATTCAACAGGTCTTACTGTTGAGTAAGCACAACAAGGCCTGAGCCAAGTCATGTTGAAATGGCTCTGTTTTAAAGGTAGTTAAAATACTGTGGTAAAATGCTGTGAAGCAGTTATACATTAAGACTAATGAACAGAAGATCTTTACAACTTCCATAATGTTAAGAAGGATTTTAGGCTAGTCTTCTTGCTAACATTTCTAAAATTTTGTGTGTATGACTTCCCTTTTTAAAATGCAGGAACATTCAATTATGCAGCCACTGACCCATAGTAATACAGCCTAAAAACATTTTTACCATTTCCCCCTTTCCATTTGCTTCTTAGTATAGTGGCACCAGCCAGCACAGCATTTCTCTATTTTACCTGCTAGCAAAAGACCTTTCTGTTAAGGAACTTTAAATCACTGCCACTGAAGACTGGGGTTGTGTGGGGAAAACTGATCTCATGACAAATGAACGCACCTCTTGCTCAGAGAAACTTCTATGAAATGCTGTGTTACAGCCACAGGGAGTTTTACAGAGACTTGTGCAAATTATACACTATTTACCATCAACAGAGCTATTCCTCGTCATTATGAAAGAAATTCTGTTCAGAGTAATACCAATTCCCTCAATAATGAAATTAGATTAAGAAGAAAAGTTTAGACTGTCCGAAAATGAGTAGATAAGTAGTGTCCCACTATAGCCAAGACCACATTTATATCTCAGAAATAATTCATGTTCCACATGTACTATCAATCTGTGAAGAAGAAGCTCATTGTTTAATAATTGTGTAATAATAATATTACTCTCTGATGGCAGAAAGTGAGGAGGAATTAAAGAACCTTGTAATGAGAGTGAAAGAGGAGAGTGCAAAAAACGGTCTGAAACTCAACATCAAAAAAACTAAGATCATGGCCACTGGTCCCATCACCTCCTGGGAAATAGAAGGGGAAGACATGGAGGCAGTGACAGATTTTATTTTCCTGGGCTCCATGATCACTGCAGATGGAGACAGCAGCCCCGAAATTAAAAGACGCCTTCTTTTGGGAGGAAAGCGATGACAAATCTTGACAGCATCTTAAAAAGCAGAGACATCACATTGCCAACAAAAGTCCGAATAGTCAAAGCTATGCTTTTTCCTGTTGTGATGTATGGAGGTGAGAGCTGGACCATAAAGAAAGCAGACTGCCGAAGAATTGATGCCTTTGATTTGTGGTGCTGGAGGAGGCTCTTGAGAATCCCCTGGACTGCAAGGAGAACAAACCTATCAGTTCTAAAGGAAATCAACCCTGAGTGCTCACTGGAAGGACAGATCCTGAAGCTGAGGCTCCAGTACTTTGGCCATGTCATGAGAAGGGAAGACTCCTTGGAAAATACCTTGATGTTAGGAAAGTGTGACAGCAAGAGGAGAAGGGGACGACCGAGGATGAGATGGCTGGACAGTGTCTGCAAGGCAACCAACATGAATTTGACACAACTCCAGGAGGCAGTGGAAGATAGGAGGGCCTGGCGTGCTCTGGTCCATGGGGTCACAAAGAGTCGGACACGACTAAACGACTAAACACACACACAAAGAATATAAAGCATTTTAAACAATGGCCAGAACCCTATTGCTGTGGCTAAGGTCCCCTGTAATCATCATCCCCACTGCACAGGAGCCTCGCCTGCTGGTGCACAGGAGCGGGGTTTCATTCGAAACCTGGAAGAGGCATCGATCCCAGCTGCTGCGGCACAGTACTGATGGAGCTCTGCACGCCTACACGCAACTTAAAGGGAATGCTGGCTGTGTCTAACTGATAAGGTACCAAGGCATATCCTTACTCCATATCCAGTCATGTCCTCACTCAGATGTGCCCCAGCATCTCACCTATTACCAAGAAAACCACTAGGCTTCTGGCCAGTATTTTGCAGTGCTTTTCTCACAAGTGCCTTATGTGCACATTTGAATAAATGCTACAGAAATTATATTGTGCATATGTGTACTCCTTGTGTTGAATTTTTCCACCATGTATCTTTGATTTAAAATTCTGTTGGGTTCTGTCTATGATAACAGGAAACATTCTTTTAACTCCTGTAATATTTATTATAAGTAAAATTTATAAAAATTGAAATCGTCTCCACTATGCGACATCTAAAGTAATGTTCATAAAGCTTTCAAAGAAGGAATTACTTGTAAACAGTTAAATGTTTTTAATGTGTAAGTGGTATAAATACAGTCAACCCTTGACTTACGAACAGTCCGAGTTATGAACATTTTGACTTACGAACTCTCATAGGAATATATTGACTTGACTTACGAACTTAGATTCAAGTTGCGAACTCGGGAAAAAACCACACAGGAGGCAGGGAAAGCACGAAATTTGAACTTTCAGTTAACCGTTGGCCGGTGAAGAGGGTGCCTGACTGCTTCTTTGCTCTTCCTAGCATTTAGAGAGTGGATTGGGAGACAGTCTTCAGACTGCCTGGTACTGCCTGGACTGTATTTTTATTTTTTGGCTATTTTTGAATTTTTGGATTTTTGCTTTTTGACATTCTTTTTTTAGGAAGAGCGACTGCCCGTTCTGGGTGAGTACACTATATGTTTTTACTTTACTGTATGTACTGTACTGGGTTTTTTGCAGCTTGGTGGGGGGTAGGGCTAGGTGAGGAGGGGTCTTGCTGTGTTTTAAAATGTCTGTGCCTGTGGTTAAAATATTCTTTGAGTGCATGTGCTGTTTGTTCAGGAAGGAAGGCATTTTTGTGCTGGAGGAATGGTTGCTGGATTGCTATGCCTTGCTGTGTGCGGGGGGGTGTTATGTTTCTGTGCTCTTATGGGTCTTGCATTGTTTTAAAATGTCTGTGCCTGTGCTTAAAATGTGGATCCAGAGTCTTTTTGTGCTGGAGGAATGGTTGCTGGATTGCTATTCCTTGCTGTGGGGGGTTATGTTTCTGTTCTCTGATGGGTCTTGCATTCTTTTAAAATGTCTGTGCCTTTCAGGGTGTGTACTTTGGAATGCTGAACATGGCACCAAAGAAAGAACAGAGCAAAGCCAAAGCCAAAAAATATCATCTCCATCGAAACAAAAAAGGAGATCATCAAAAAGCATGAAGATGGCATGCTTGTCTTGGCTTGTCTTGATTGAAAAGGTGCTTTTCAAGGTGTTCTGTTGTCTGAAAGGTGCTTGGTTTTTCCCAAAAGTTGCTTGTCTTGGCTGAAAAGTGCTTTTCAAGGTGTTCTGTTGAAAAGGTGTCTGTTCCTTCCTTCCCTCCCTCTTTTCTTTCCTTTTTTTAAAACCTAAGTCATCTTAGGTTAAAAGGGGGGGGGGAGAAAAAAATTCTGCCCCTAGTGGTAGGAACGGATTAACTGGCTTTGCATTAGTTCCTATGGGAACTAATGATTCAAGTTACAAACCGCCCCTCGATCTAAGAACCAAAAACAGCCGGAACGGATTAACTGGTTTTCAGTGCATTCCTATGGGAAATGCTGATTCGACTTACAAACTTCCTTCTGGAATGGATTAAGTTTGTAAGTCGAGGGTTGACTGTAACTTAACAACCATTGTTACAAAACAGAAATTACATTGCAGAGCCTGCCTACCATAAACTGCGACACACAAAGCCTGTTCTACCATTTGTTTTGCATTCTAAACGTTGGTGTCTGAGATGCCATCTCTATGTCATCCATAGCACAGTTATTGGGAACACAGCGTCACTGAGTTCAATGGCTCTTACTTCCATCACAGCACTACGGCAGTTGCAGCGTAGTCAATGAACTGTTTCTCACAAAAAAATAGTGGCATTTCTCCTCAAATGATAATAGGACCATTCAGCTTGGTAAAAGAGGAAATTAGACTGTAAAAAGAGGAGGAGGAGGAAATAAGGAATACAGACAGCTCACATAGTATGGAATTAGTACTCCAGGACATGCTTTTCTGTATCCCACAAGATGCCCTAAGGCTAAAGAAATATACAAGATTTTTTTTCTCTCTCTCACCAACCACCTATTTGACAGATCAGTGCAGACATTACATTAGTTACATCTTTTTTTTTTTTTGAAACACGCCGGATTGTTCAAGCTGTCTTGAAGAAACTCCCATATTATCTTCTTTTGTTAAAAAAGAGGGAGCTAATATTTCATGTTTTAACTAAATAAACAGGGACGTTTATGCTCAAAAGCTTTACCCAATTAAAATAAATGTCCCTTTTTTGGGATACAATTTAAACTCTATATCATGGCTGGGAAAACTTTGGTCCTTCAGTTAGTTTCAGATATTCTTCCTACAATCCCTAATCACTGGCTGTGCTAGAGGGAGTTTCCCCCAGCTGTATTCCAAAATGCCTACAGACCCTAAGGTTCCCCACTCTGCTCTATATTCTGATGTAAACCTACACAGTAGCTTATTGATCCAAGTGCAGTAATGGGGCCTCAGTACTTAAGGGTAGACATGATAATGATGACAAAGTGCTTAACATAGCCTCTGCCTCATCCCTCCTTTATGCTTTTGCTTCCTTATCCATTAAAGCCGCACTTTCATTACTGTGTGTTTCAAAAATACTTAATTTGTGTTATTGTACAACAAATCAGTTCTAGATCCAATCAAGTCTGAACTCTCATGAGAAGCTAACATACTGAAACAGTCTGTTGTATATACCACAAGAAGACAAAACTCACTGAAAAAAAGGCAATCATGCTAGGAAAAGTTGAAGTTGGTAGGAAAAGAAGACCTAATATGAGATCAGTTGCCTCATTAAAGGACATAATGGCCTCCCCCACTCCCATAATTTAAAATAGAATTATAACTTCTTCCTGCAATATACTAAAGAGTCTGATGCATTTCAAATATACATGAAGTAGACTTTGAGTTAGGCTTGCTGATAAGTTTGCAATCTATTTTGGAATCAGTCTGCAAGCATACACACAATTATAGATTTTTTTAAAATACGCAATTTATAATTTGCAAAAACATTTCAACTCAGATCAAAATCTGGATAATCCCATATATATTTATAGAAAAGTTAACCTGCAATTTAGCAAAAATAAATGTTACTTATTTCCTCTTACATATATGAAAAATATATTTTACTGGTCTAAATCCTGTTAATCATTTAGACTGGTATAAATGCAACATATATCTTGCAGCAGTTAGCTGTTACTAGTTAAGGAGGAAACACTTACCTTGTTTCCCCAAAAATAAGACCTAACCTGAAAATAAGCAGTATGATTTTTCAAAATGATCGTAATATAAGCCCTACCCAAAAAATAAGTCCTAGTTAAGTGAAACCCCGCCCTCCACCATAGTGCAGCAACCAGAAGATGACATCACTATAAAATAAAACATCCCCTGAAAATAAGATGTAATGCATTTTTGGAGCAAAAATTAATATAAGACCCTGTCTTATTTTTGGGAAACACAGTATATTCCATTTTGTATCCCACTATACTGACTAGGTTCGCAGGATAATACTTGTGTTCCTCTGAGAACCATAATTCATTCCTCCTGGGGATAGTGCTATAGCAGCAATTCACTACTGGAATCTATACGTATATCTTTGCTCTTATGCTGGCTTACATAAGTAATAGCAGGGCTATAACTTGATTTTGCTCAGGGCACCAAAATGTACAGAGCACCAACATCCAGAGGTGACTCCACCAGTGAATTTTGGAAAAATAAACATCAGGATCTCCTTGCCCTAATCCATCATTATCATCTTACCTGTATTAGCATAACAAAATAAAACACAATGGTAAATGGAGAACCAATAGACAAATAAAATCCATCTAGTCAAAGTTTATGGTAGAGAAGTAGAGGATACTCACTTCTGTCTTTCTTTTTCTTTAAATGCATACAATTTTGTTTTCTTTTAAGAGAGCACAACATTTTCCTCCTCCTTTTTGGTGGGGCTTATGTCCCTGTGGTGGAATGAATGGAAGATGGCACTGTTTGTTCCATGAGGGAATGAATTATAATTCCCAGAGGAAAGAAGGCATTGTCCTGGGAATCTAGCAATATTTGCCTGGCTGGTTTTAAGGTAATTCCTTTAAAAGCAATAGAACTATATGTGGTCAGGGCAAAGGAGGTTCTCTAGGCTCATCAGACAGCACCTTATGCTTTAATTTTCAATCTCTATTGTACCTCTGAATGAAGAAGGAAAAGAATAATTCTTGCCAAAATCAGAAGATTAGGAACTTCTACTTAAACAAAGAGATTACAGAGATAAGTTTACACTCATTAATATTTATGCATGACCATTTGGATTTCCTTCCCTCTTGAAAAGAAGGAAAAAAAGACGTATGGAAAACAAAAAAAGAAGGATGAGTGAGGAGTAAAATTTGCCTTATATTAAACTATAATTTCTGTGCAAAGTAAACAAATAATTGTTACTCAAAAGTATACTGTTTCTGGATACCCAAAATAGCACATCCGTAAATTATTAAACATGTGTGACATCCTGCTTGGTGCCACAATTAGTGTCAGCACAAAAGAACATTATCCCCCTTCTATTCTCCTTGCAACAAGCAAACCAGCTATGGAGGGAGGTGTGTCTCATCCCTCTGAAGAAGATGGTGATACATGGGGGGGGGGGGAAGAGATTGCTCCTCCCAAATGTGGTGGTGGAACCAGTTCCATAGATCAATTCTCCCCTTGGATTTAGATTAAAATATGCTTTTATTCATAGCAGTTGATTTCCTATATACATTATTGAAAGTGGCCTCTCAAGGATGGTAGCCGCTGGCTCCTTTGGCCTAGCATTATCCAACTGATCACCTCATTTAAAATGTTTCTAACAGACATTTATAATGTGTCATGAAGATACTCTTTCCCCACAAATCTTTTTTTAATCCGTTACTGTCGAACTTTTAATAAAGACACTTTATAATTTTTTTAATGACAGATAGTAACTATCACAAATCACAAAATGTATGTTAGATCTATGTATTCAGAAAAATAGGAAATATAAGTTTTGGATAGATGCTTAGGGGAAATTCAGACAGCTAGTGTGCCCAGTGAATTACGAGTCTTCTAAAACCTATATATTTCAAATATTCTGCTCCCAAATGTATTTTGACTATTGCCCTCATAAAATTATGACACACTATACCCTGACATTTATCTACATGAATATATATATAGTGTTACTTTTAAAAGTCCACTTTATATTTTCATTTTATAATGAAGTAAAATTCTATGCTGTACACTAAAAATTACACTCTGGTTTGATCATTTTATGTTTATAAATCACTTTTGTTTAAAATAAGTCCACAGCATTAGAAAATATTTTGGATTTATACTCACCAAATGTGATTTATAAGCAAAAAAGAATCAGAGTTTGATAGCACCGTTTTGCTAATCTCCTTTGATCTGAATACAACAAAGTGAAAAGAGTCAAATATTCTTATTCTTTAGTTGTCTAAAGAAGAAGATATATATTGTGCCAAAATAAAATAGCTGTTTTGGCTACATCCTTCTCCCTGCAAATGTAACTAACAATTTCCTTGGCCATACAGCATATACTACATGCCAATAAAGTTGTTTATCCTAAATAAAGGATACCAAGTGAAAAATAAAGAAGCACTGCACTATTTATCCAAAATGTCTATTTTCTACTAGTGCATTCAGTAAAGTGAATACATATTCAAACCTATATGACTTTATGAACTCTGAACACAGAAGCATAATACTCTACAAAAAGTTGTTAATGGAAGAGGCCACTGTGTATGGAAAAATGCTTTAAGTTAGTTATATAAGAAAAATGTTGCAGAGACCTTTTTCGTTAAGGCAAACTTTGTTGCTTTGAAAACCTAGAATACATTTTAATACCACACACTACAAGTATACAGACTACTGATAAACAGCCTTTTATTTGACTGAAACAGTTTGATACAACTACCAAGTCATTTAGTAGCTTACCTCCTACACATGGTGTTTTCAGGCGTACTACACATTGTTGTTTTGCACAGTTAGAAGTAAAACAAATGATGAGTCAACAGTAATTGGTGTGAAAATGTAGCAATGCGAACAAAAGGTTGCCAAAAAAAACACCTTGGACTGCCTCTGAACATTTGTATCCTAAATTAAAATATATTTCTCTATACTGTATATGCACTACAGCAAACGTTTCACAACAGCAGAGTTCCAGTTAGACTAAAAACATGCACTGTAGTTCAGTTTATGAGATGAACATCTAGTTAAAGCAACAAATACTTTAGATATACTGTTATATTAAAAGCAACATGAACATCTGTAAAGTACAGAATGTGTGTTTTAACTTATGAATAAGGTGCATTTGAGCTTTGCTTTTTTAGAGAGTGGGACCCCTTTTGAAAGGCATTTGGTGCTTATATGCAGACAGTAAGGTTTTAAGTTAGAAATCCAAACTCAAAAGATATACCATAACACTTACATATATGTGGATCTTTGTTTGTGAATAAATTTACTGAGAAGTCTTTTCTCTCAAGAAATACATTTATCTCATCATATACATTTCCAGTACCTACTGTATATACACTGTTCTGAACAGCTCCCCAAGATCTGTGTGGTTTCCAGTGACTCTGTACCTAGTTTCACCTCTTATGCCAAAAGGATTAGATACTGGCCTTGAGTAAACTTGTGAGGCAATTGTGAGCACATTTATTTAAAAGTTAATCCTACTGATTTCAAGTCTGAGATCCAAACCTCATGTATAAACTTGGAATAAGCCTAGTTCTGTCAATGGGAGTAAATCTGAACTGTTTAGGATTAAGTTATAATTCGCTCCATTACTCTAAACACTGATTTACACAAAAATATAGCTCAAGCAGTTTTAGGTTATATAACAAAATTCATGCTGTATAAGAAAAGATGTATACTGACAGCAAAAGCAAAACTGGCAGTTTGTCCTGAACAAAGAAAAAAGATATATTTATTGCAGTGTCAGCTCAGACACCTCTAGTCTTTTGCAAATACAACATGAGTCCTAAGACGACAGACAAATCTGACTGTCAGCTGCCTCAGATCAATACTTGTGGAGTGGTAGTAATTCTCTCTGACCCAACAGCTGAAGGCACCTTTTGTCTGCCTTCCTATACAGTTATTTGAGTTCTAGTGGAGGGTATTGAGATTTAAAGCATAGGTCATTCCGATAGCAGAATCATTTGTGACAGTATTCTCATTCAACTGTTCTCCCGTTTGCAACATACAAAAGACAAAAGTTTTCTTTGTAAATGAAAGTATATATCTGTTACATTCTAGCATTTGTCCTTTTCTTTTGAAGAAATAGATTCTATTTTCCTAAATTCTAGCCAAATACACATTTTCAGCTACATTGTATACCATTCCATAAATAGGTTTACTGTATTTGGAAGTCTGTCCCTGCAAAATGTCTAGTCCAATGTAGGCATACAGGAAGATGCATCACTCTGATGTCCCTTCCTGTATGTGTGGCTTGTTTTTCTGGTACTCTTTTTGTTCATGGCATCCAGTTGTCATGGCTGTTACTATTCACATCATGCCAAAACTTATTTTTAGGAAATAAAAAGACAACTTTATTAATTTTAGTAATAAGTATATACTGAAATTCAGAAAATAGTAAATCTTTGTACAGCTCAGAGACATATGATCAAAATCAAACCAGGTCATTTTTGTACTTAAATTATGAAGTGTAAACATGTGTGTTTCACATACATGTATGGAATTAAGAAAACTAACATAGCTTCAAAAAAGTTAAAGGTTGGTTTACACATTCACTTGCCATACCAACGTCTACGACTGTTTCTACCTGATTTAGTCCCTACCACATACAGGAACATGTACTGTGCATGGAAGTCATTCCTCGCTACATGTCTAGAGATACCAAGCATCACAAAAGTAGCCTGGCATATGCACATTATTTGAAATGACTGGACATTATCTCCTCATCATGTACCTGTATATGAGAGGCAGATATAGCATGCCTAGGCAGAAACACAGGAAAAGTAAGTAGACACTGATAAATTCAATGCAAGGTACCTTAGTGATTAAAAAAAAACTCCCTGCAAATCAAACATTTCAGACTCATAATGCCAAAGCATTTCAACTGAAGACTAAACACACACACATATGTCAGTGAAAGGAAGTGTCAACCTCAAATAAGAACTGTAACCAGGGACACAATCCATAGGAAATTTCTCCTACAGTAGTCCAGTTGAAGTGAACAGTAGCTGAGTGAGGGAATGGTAGTACTACCCTGAATTTCCCATTCATTTGCCAGGAAAACTTCTCACTAGATTATGCCTGACTCACTTACCACCCACATGGAAAGAATGCCTAATTTTACTCACATGTACAGTATTCATATAACAAGATATATAAGGAAATCAACCAGCAATAAAGTGTTTTTAGTTTCATTCTAGCAAAACCCTACGTGTCTGCTCCAAGGTAAGTCTTACTAAGTTCAGTGATGCTCACTTTCAAACAAGTACAGTATCTATATGATTATAGAGTTCCAAACACATGCTTAACTTTTTCCAATAAATTCCAAAAAAAAAGTGCTTTATTTTTATTGGGTTTTGCCCAAGATTTATGGGCATAGAGACAGATTAGAAGGCCAGCAATATCTGAAACAGGAGTTCCTGTGAAAATTGTTAAATTTTGTTGCATTCAGTTTTATATGTCCAGGTCAATATCAGAAAACAGACACTGTTTTGCGATGTCACCAATGTTAAGAAATTTGTTTTAAACTAAAAAATGCTGGTTTTGTACAAATATTACATTCTTTATATTGATAGATAGTAACAGTCCTTATTAAATATCAACAAAATAATTTTATTTTTTCTTTAAAAATTGTGGGGAAATGAATACCCTAAATTAATGTTAACTAATAAGTCTGGACAGGTGATTCTTATGTTTAATCTTTCATGTACTGAAAAGTAGCAACAATCTGAGATAAAGTACACTTTCACATAAAACTGTTTACCATCTTCCACTACTAATCACTTTTTCTGAAATGCATGACCTTTAGATAAGTTTCATATATTTTGAAGGTAACGCTGTCAGCATTTCCTCACCGAAAGATACTGAAGGAACTCAAAGTGCATTTTTAAAGTCATGCAGTCAAACATGTTCAGGTATGACCTACATAGTCTTGTTTCAACAGTGCACTTCTAAAACCTGAGACTGTTTAGACTTCTACACGTAGAGCTGGCATTAAATATATTCCAAAGTGCAAACTGCAGATTTTTATAACTGATGCTGAGCTGACTTGCTGGCTGTAATGCTTTCTTCCTTCTCTGCTAAATTAATCAGGAACTGTGACTTGAAGAAAAAGAATTAAATGTATTAAGTCAATTACCTTATAAACACTTAAGACTTAAATGATATTTAAAACCACCCTGACAGGAAGATCTTAAGAAGAATATAATTCTGAGGTACCCAAAAAACCTGTCACTTAACAGCTCCATTTGCTTTCATCATGCATACTAACCTAAATGTACACTACATGACTGCCTGAAACAAAACAAAAAAACCGCTCAAACTGCCACGCAGCATAAAGTCTGTCAGGGTCCGGGAGTGATGTTAGCAAATGGTGCAGATTGGACTCAGCCCTGAGAAGTAGCACTGTAGCAACCTCCCTCGCCCATCGCATATCAGCATGTATAGCAAGTGAAATTTAGCAGCAGCTTAAGCCCTGGATCGTGTGATAATGCACGGAAGCTCATCTCTGTTTATGGTCTTTGCAAGCAGCGTGAGCCCTGCCGTCCTTTACTGCCTTCTGCATATCTGCAGCAATAATGCATAACAGCATGGTGTTGTGCCTTTTTTTAAAAAAATTCGCATGTAGAATACAAATGCCTCCTTGCCCACTGTTTCGACTGCTCCAGCCAGGGTGCCCTTTGCACAGCCCAGTTTCTGGGTCACAGAAATCTCCCTGATCTGTCCTATTGACCAACAACCATAATCCAATTGCATTCAGATGCGGAGAGTTGGAGGGGGGGGAGAGAATGGAAGGGGGGGGGAAAGGCACCTCAGAGCCCAAGGCGAACATAAAAGACATTAAGCCGAGAACAGTCCGTTATAAACACATACGCATACACAAGACACCCCAGCATTACAACTCCACGGAACCACCCAGCACACGCCAACAACCCAAGAAGAAAATTAATAGGCAAGAGAGGCTGGAGCGCTTCGGCTGCAGGGACGCGGGAGCCTCCTGCAACTCGGGCAACTAATGACCTCTTTCCAAGTGCTTGCATCCAAGGAGACAAGCCCTCCTCCCAGGCAGGAGAAGCGGCCGAAGTTGTCAGCGGTACTCGTGTGCAATTACAGGAGGCAAATAAGGGGAGGGGGGGAGGAGGGGCTGCAGTTTTGGGAGCCGCTGCAGAGCGAGAAGAACCCCATAAGCATGCAGAGAAGTACGCGAAGAGAGAGAAGTGAAGAGCATTTACCAGCGCCAGCAGCAACAGCAGCAGGTTGGGCAGCCGGAGCTATTCACACCATCTCCGTGAGGTAACTTAGCCAGCAGAAAAGCCCAGGCAGATTCCTTCACTGACGGGGACGAGGGAGGGGGGGAAGAGGCCCCTCCTGAGGGGGAAAAAAAGGTGTGATATCCCGAGCGGCCAAAGCCTCTCTCCTGCCACCGCCTCCAGTGGCGGGGAGGGAGGGAGGAGGCTGCTCGCCTTGCTCGCCTGCCTTGCTTGCTTGCGAGCTCAGCCACCCAAGCAGCTCAGTGGCAGCTGCTCTCTGAATCCAGCCTAGCGGCAGGCGGCACAACCGCCAGGTTTGCACGAGCTCCTGAATGGGGGGCGCGAGCCAATCCCCGGGCTCAGCGGCGCGCGCGGACGCGGGCGCGGGCGCGAGCGCGCGGGCAGGCGGCTCCAGCGCGCACAGGCGCGCCCGGGGTGCTGCTGGCTCGCCGACGCAGCGACGGCGAGCTAAAGCGGCCGGTGGCTCTGCTGCCTGCGCGGCTCGCAGTGGCTCTCCCCTGGGTGCGAGACTCGCCGGCAGCGATCGTCTCTCGCCTTCCCCCACCCCGACTTCTCCTCCTCCTCCCCCCCGCGCGCCGCGGCTATTCAAGCAATTCCAGGGGAAATTCACGATAGTTGCCCAGGCGCTTGAAGGGGGGCTAAGGGACGGAGGGGGGGCTCCCTCTGGTACAGGTGGGAGTGCTTTGTCCGAAGGGTAGCAGGGGGTAGGTAGAAGGTTAGTCGCTGGGTCAGCCTGGGAGAGGCTTGGGGCTGAGAACCGAGGACGCTGGCAGGAGAGGAGGGGGGAAAGGGCGCGGTTTTCCCTCAGCATCCCCTCCACGGCATCTGAACGAGGGTGGGAAGCGAGGAGGATTTCTTCAGGGCAGTACAGACAGGTTTTTGCCTTCCTCTCCCCGACCATTTATATCCTCCCTGCACGGAAGGAAGCAGCGAGCATGCCCTTTGCATGTTCCTAAGGCCTCCTGCAGGAGAGGGACGGGGACCTAGTAAGTCTGGCCCAGAGAGATGTTTCTGTCAGGCGCGGTAGCTTCGGAAAAAGTCATGTCTCCAGGCATTTGGTGGAGTCTGGCTTTTTCGCTTGCATAAAGCCGGTTTTTAAACTTGCCTTATAGTCCTCTTCTGTTTGTGGATCCAGGAGGGCCTTTTGACTTAGTTGCACAAAATTGCAGATTTGGAACTTTAAGGTTGTAGGATATGCATGATTTCCTTCATGTAGATACTGTCTGTGTGTAATCAAAAATACACTATACCTTCGTGTCTTTTGACAACATAATACAACCCAGGGAATCTACTGTTTCCTGTGATTCCAGTGCTGCAACAAGACAGGCTAGGCAAGGGCTTTCTCTGTCTGGTCCTCTATTGCCCAGTCCTGGCTCACAGTTTTGATTACCTTCCTCCTACTTGGAGTGCTGCTCAGCAAGAATACTTGCTTTTAAATAAGGACTTTTCACTCTACCTTTATTGTTTTTCAACCCTGGAAGTCAGGGGTCAGGATGACCTGAACCGAACCGGCAGGGGAGCCCTTCTGCGAACTTCTCAGGAATGGTAGCTGCAGGGGGAAAAAGTTGAACAAATTGCATTTCAGAGAGGAAACCTAGTCCAAGAACCTGGTCAAAGTCAGAACCTTCAAAAAATATTTCTTGATGATTGATGCACAGAAACAATAGCACAACTTATTGAACGTCATTTAATTAACAATAAGACACAATAGAATAATATATTTTACACACACAAAACACACAAAAATAAATCCCAGGTGTTTTTTAAATAGAGGCGTAATTATCTTTTGTTCCCACCAGCCTGGCAGGTGGCAGCTGGGAAAAGCCACTTTCCGATCAACCGACTATTGTCCATTTTCTGGGCAAGCATATAGAAAAGCTAAGAGTCTCCATATACAACCAAAAAAGGTTGTAGTGGGATTCTTCACAGGTGGTGTTCTCATTACACCAGGATGCCAACACTTTTTAAAATCAAAGGTTTCAGGTGAGATAATTGTCATAGCCCAAAAAACAAAAACAGTAAGCAGGGTGGGGTGGGATGTTAGGAAGGTTTAATTAAATTGTACTGGAAATGTTGCAGTGGTTTCAGAAGATAGTTTGGAGTTTGTCTGGGACACATCTATGTGCAAATGTTTATTTATTAAGCTTGTTTTTAAAATCACTCTTCTTCCAGTACATTATTTGTACAAGCAGAATGAGAGAACTGAGATATCTGTTGAGCGACTCTGAATTCTCACTTATTGTTATGAAGCATGCATTCCATGTAAGCGACTTCTCAAGCCTCTCAACAGTATGTCTATTACTTTTTGAGAAGTACTGGTCTAAAATACTTCAGCAACACACTTTGAATTGGCAAGTAAAGAAATCTGTCTCTTGCTTCGGGTGAAGTACACAGCTTCCTCAGTATTCACATGTAAAGACCTCAATGAGATTCATGAAAGAACCAAGCCCCTGTTGTACAAGCTTTATGTATCAGACACCATCAAAAATTATGCTCAGATAATGGATTTTTACCTGTTTCCTTCATTTAAAGTGGGTTGGGGAGGTTTTGGCCCTCCAAATTTTTTTTAACTCTCACTCTCAGACATCTCAACTAGAATGGGTAATGTAAAGATTTGTGGGAAATTGTACAACTAAACATTGTTAAGGTCCAAAGAGTCTTGTGACTCTCTAAAGTTTAAGCATGCTCTTTTTGACACAGCCATGGGTTGGAAAGCCCACTGCTGATGCCAAATAAAGCTTGTCTTCAAGGTACAAGACTCTTGATGCAACAGATTAACATGACTACCTCCCCGTACACAACTTAGAAATTGTTACAGCAGAGGCCAGCAACTCCACGTCCTTGGTCAAGGGTTACCACAATCCCTAGAATCAACCCACAAGGCTAGATTGTATAGTTCTGGCAGCAGAGAATGGATAAACAGGAAAAGGCGCTTGTAAAGTAGAGGTTCCATATAATTTAAATGAAGGAGTCATATCTCAGAGACAAAACACTTTAAAATATATATATAATGTTTTTGGTTTGGGACCTCTGGAGGTGTTGAAAGAGTCATTGGGTAATTGAGGTAGAAGCTATGTGTATGTTTGCTTCTTAAAATTATTTTTTAAAACAACAGTAGCTGCTACTACAACAAACCCCTAAGACTAAAAGAGGTGGGCAAAGCACAGTTCTCCAGATGTTAGTGGAACCATATAACCCAGATTTCCACAGCATGTGTGGATGTAAGAGGAAGATATCTAACATACTGAAAGACTCCTCTCATCCGGGATATCAGCTCTTTAAACTATTACCATCAGGAAGGAGATTCAGGGTATTGAAAGCAAGGACAAGCAGATTCAAGAACAGTTTTTACCCAAGTGCAGTATTGAGTTTAAATGTGGGGCCATAGGTTTTTGGTGGATTTTAATTGCTGAGAGAAAACGGGGTATCTATATTTGGATGGTGAAAGTTGTGTATATTTTAACTTTTTTTTGTAGTGTTGTCCAGTTTTACCTTGGGGAAGAGCACCTCATTTCGTTGCACCCACTTGTGAGCGCAATGACAAATAAATTTCTTATGTCTTATGTCTTATGTCTTATATGCTGGGCTGACTGATGGGAAATGCAAAGTACAGCAGCATTGAGGAGGGCTGCACTTTGTCCACTTCGGCACAATAGTTTTAAAAAGATTTGTTTTAAAGAAGAAGAGTGAATATAGATTCTTTCTCAATTATTTATCTCTCTTTTAATTTCTTAGCCATGTATCTTGGCTATCAATAAACTTCTTTATTAAGAGATACATGGATCTTTGGGTATGGGATTATCATAAAGTTGAAAACTTTTTTAAAAGCAAAAGGGGCAACCAAAACAATCAGGCAATTGGCCAACTCTTTTAGTAGCAGAACTTCATTTTATCCAATGAAATTGACTGTCAGGATAGACAAAAGGAAGTATTTCTTCATGAAGTGCATAATTGATTTATGGACTTCGCTACCCACAGAATATGGTGATGGCCAAGCCAGATGGCTTTAAAATGGGATTAGATAAATTAATGGAAGCTAGCTCTGTCAGTGGCTATTAATCATAATGGCAATATGAAACTTCCGTGTTCAGATAGTTCTGAATTTGTTTTAGGTGGTCGTGGAGCAACACGGGGAAGTCAATGACATGTAAGCACCACTTCTGAGATGCCTGAAGCCATCAAGTTTAATCTGCTATGGAAGCAGGATGCTAGAGGAGTAAACCTTCAGCAAGTCTTCTCCTAAATCAAAATGGGCAAAATCATCCTGTATAGGGAAATAGTATAATGCACAGCTGGAAATTGCCACTAATGATCAAGTCTCTGCTTGGATTCCCCATTTTACACCAGTTGAATGGCTTGGATTTTGGCCAATAATACCTGTTGATGTAGAATATAATATAGAATAGTCAAAACTAGAGTTATTTAAAGAAAAGATATACATGTTATTGTTATGATTTTAAACTGTAATTTGTTATATGTTGTTATCCACCCAGAGTAGTCTATATGACTAGACGGGCGGGCAATTAATTAATTAATATGTTATATAGGGAGAAAATAAGACACGTAAAGGGAATTTCAGAAAATTCTGTTTATGTCAATCAATCAATCAATATAAAGATAGAGATAGGTAGGTAGGTAGGTAGGTAGGTAGGATAGATTCATTTGCGTTTGGTTGGCAAATGCACCTGCTTTAAACACTAGTTTAATTTTCAGATTGTAAAACTGAAACAGGAGTTTATACACACACACACACAGACATTTTAATTGTGAGGCACAGGACAGTGTAGCGCTCAGCTATGTCAAGTTATAAGGCTAAATGTGTTTTGTATGAAGCCATTTCCTCTCCTTCCACAGTCTTAACTTGAATCCCATGTGGCACTCACACTTCAGAATCTAATAGCACCACAACAGAGGAAGAATCATTCATTGTCCATCACTGGGGATGGGGGGGGGGATAGTTCCCTCCACCATTCCTACGGGTAGCATAAGATTCGACCTCTTTAACTCCTGTCAACCTCTGTATCCTATATGTCTCTTTTTACCCTGATGATCAATGCAACTGCCATCAGACCAAAGCTAACATATTTTAGGCATGCAGGCCAATTTTCTGCAGCTATTGGGCTGAATTGGTTAGGAGCCAAATTTATCAAGGACATTTATCAGTGTTTTTACTGCTGTTCGGCTAGTCCTGAATTGTGGTTTAGGGCTTATACACCCAGCCACTTATAACGTGCTCACTTGGTCCATCTAGCCTGGAGAATAGATTATTGTGGGGCGACTTTCAGGAAAGGGGCCTTGATATATCCTTGGGAGAAAAGACATAGGTATTAAAATACCTGGTAAGGTAAAGGTTTCCCTTGACATTTAGTCCAGTCGTGTCCGACTCTAGGGTGTGGTCCTGATCCCTGTCTGCAAGCCATAGAGCCAGCATTTGTCTGTAGACAGTTTGCATGGTCACGTGGCCAGCGCGACTAGACACGGAACCCCGTTACCTTCCCACCGTGGTGGTACCTATTTATCAACTCGCATTTTTACATGCTTTCGAACTGCTAGGCTGGCAGGAGCTGGGACGAGTGATGGGAGCTCACTCGGTCACGTGGATTCAATCTTACGACTGCTTGTCTTCTGACCTTGCAGCAGAGAGGCTTCTGTGGTTTAACCCGCAGCGCCACCACGTCCCCTAAAATACCTGGATTGTTTACTGAAGCAGGAAAATTATTGTATTGAATATACTGATGGCAGCTCACCAGAAATCAATTTGGCACCTGCATTTTTTGCACAAATCCTCTATTTAAGTTTAGCAAACGGAGTAGCAAAGCCAACTCTTACAGCATGTTTCACACTTGTGTAATTGATTTCCCTTTGGAAATCAATAAGACTTTTGCAACTGGGTTTGCTTCAGCTTTAATTCCTCATCACAGCCTGACTCATCTTTAGAATCTGAATGCATTAAATTTTCCATGTATCAAAAATGCATGTTAATTTTGAATATTGTTTTGAAAACCAGGAAGTTTCTTAGGGTAATTTCTCATATTTATAGCTGAAATATTGTGAGGAAATTTGAAGCACACACAGTAATACTTCTAACTGTAGCCATCTTGTGTTGTCATTTTCATTTGTAAAACTGATCCATAAAATTCTTCTAGATCTCCATAAAGAATAAATCAGATAATCAGATGAAAGAGAAGGAATTAAGCTATAATGTTCACCCTTTGCAGAAGTGAGGAACACAAAATATAAGCAATGAAGTTCCTTTGCCCATGGGAGATTTTATATGTAGCTATATACTTGCGGCCAAAACATAAACTTATGTGGACATTTTCAGGTACTCTTTTTTTAACCCATTCAGATTTTAGTCCTGTCTATAAAGTCAGGCCAGAATGTCATTTCACAATTATACTCTGCCTGTGAAACAGCTGAAACATAGTTATGTCTGAGTGATTCCAAACAATTTATAGCTACTGGTCATGTGCATTCTGTGAGGTGTTTCTTTCTTTCTTTCTTTCTTTCTTTCTTTCTTTCTTTCTTTCTTTCTTTCTTTCTTTCTTTCTTTCTTTCTTTCTTTCTTTCTTTCTTTCTCTTTCTTTCTTTCTTTCTTTCTTTCTTAGTTATAATTAAAGTTTATTTTAAAGATAGAACACAGGTTTTTTAAAAGTGGAAATTAAATCAGACATTTAATGTGTAGTGTACATTGTGCAGGAATCATGAGATTCCTACCTACTTGTTAGATAGTTATTATCAGTAATGAAATCCCCTTAGTGTAGTTCAGTAGTGGATCAAAAACATTCATCATTTAAAACTTTTCTCTAAAATCCAGAATCCTATTGTCTGTTTACACTTCAGTAAATCGTGGCAGCAAATTGGTACTCATTAATGAGGTGTTGATTGCATTCCTGAGTGTGCCCCCAGGAAAAGGCAGCTTTTCTTCTTGATATACTCTTGCTGTTTAAATTGCAACTTGATCTTGAAATTTTTTGAAATATATATTTGTGAGGTTAATACCACAGGCATCAAAATATTAGAAGGCCGATTACAGATTAAAACTCCTGCTCCTCCCTCAGAGCCCCCTGTGCTCTCTGAAAAGAGCCCCCCCCCGAAGTCTTCAGAGAGGCCAATGAGGGGAATACAGGGATAAGCAAAGGTAATTCTGCAGTTGTGTTGCTATCCATGCCACCTTGAACTTCCAACTCTGAGTTGCTAGTTCAGATAACAACCTAAAGTACAGATTAGTATGAATGTATATCTCATTTAGTGTATTTTTTCAGTATGAATATTTTTAAAAACAGAAGGAAAAGAACAAAAGGAAAGGAAAAAAAGCACTAGCAGCAGCATAGCATCTGTTGCGATTTACTATTTTTCTTGTTACTATTTTTTTTTTTCTTTGAGGGTATTTGGAGAGATCTTGAACAAAGCGCAGCCTTATTTCACAATGGATAAGATAATTTTATATATAGTAATCCATGTACATAAAAACACTGGCATGTCATTACCAACTTAATTCACATTCAGTGTTATTTTAAATACTTGTTTGATGTTCAGCATTATTTGAAAAATCCATGTAGTAATTTTATTTGGAAAAACTTGCTTTTCTTGTTATTATGATCAGCAACGAGAGTAAAAAGCAAGGCACTGACTATTGTATTTCCTTCAGTAACATCAAACACAGTCATTCAGCATGTGACATCAATACTTTGCAGATTGTAGAAAATGTGTGGAATATTGTGGCAGATCTGTGAGAGGTTTACAAAAGTCGATACTATATAAGGACTTATGAAAAATAAAAGGACCACACAACGAAGCATTACATTGTGACTTGTTCATAGGGAATAGAGTAGAAAATACGTGCTTACTATTTTACTGTATAGCAAATACTTTCCAGAACAAGATTCAGTATTTTGTTTGAAAGAGTCAGTACACCGTCACTGAACAGAAAAGGATTGGTGCAGTCTGTACCACTTTCAGGATTACTTTTTAAAACTGAAAATGTCCGCAAACTTAGGACAAGTTCCAAGGTCCTTCCCTGTGCACAACTTAGATTCTTCACTGGATTCAGCTGAGCTCTTATGTTTCCCCTCCCTTTCCTGTAGTTCGGAACGCTTGTACCCTTCTCAGGTTTGGCTGTGTCCAAGCATTACAAAACATTAAGGCTGTCATCAAAGAGCTCGGTCCGATTCGTATAAACTAGAGGCTAAGGGCATGCTCCTCTCTAAAACAATTCACGTTCTTTCTATACATACCAAAAGAAACACAAATATTGGAGAAGCAAGGATCATCTTCTGTGTTGAGTTGCCACTGTATAACACCAATGCAATTATTAAATTTGCGGATGATATGACAGTGGTGGGGCTCATAAATAAGAACAGTGAGTCTGCTTATAGAAAGGAAGTACAAAGGTTGATACTTTGGTGTAAAGAAAATCATCTCACACTTAACATAAAAAACTAAAGAACTCATAATTGATTTTAGGAGGAAGAGAAATGTACATTTACCACTGTACATAAAAGGTGAGGAAGTGGAGAGAGTTGGTAGTTTTAAATTTCTGGGTACTTACATCTCAGAGGACCTGTCATGGACTATAAATGCCAACATGCTAATGAAGAAGGCACAGAAGAGGCTGTATTTCCTGAGAATGCTCAGCAAGTTAAATTTATCTCAGCATTTACTTCTGTCATACTATCGTAGCACCATTGAGAGTGTCCTAACCTATGGCATTCTGGCATGGTTTGGGAGTAGCTCTGTAGCAGACAAAAAAGCTCTACAGAGAACCATTAAAATTGCCCAGAATATCATCGGACTCCAGCTACCAACCCTGGATGACATCTTCACATCCCGCTGTCTGAGGAAGTCACACAGCATCCCGAGAGAGTCTTCCCATCCTGCTTATAACTTTTTTGAACTGTTACCATCTGGCAGAAGATATAGAACAATTAAGACTCGGACCACACGTTTTCTGAATAGATTTTATCCCAGAGCTATAATTGCAATTAATAATGAGCTTAAAGACCACCAGTAGTGAATAATTAGTTGGACTGTGTTACTTGGCCTGCAGTGTAGATGTTTGTATTTTTAGTGGGGGACTTTTAGTGGGTGGGGAGTGTTTGAGGAATTTTATGTGTGTGCATGAGTCTGGTCTCTGGGTGTCTGTGAATTTCGTTGTATGGGTATACTGTGCATATACTTACAATGACAATAAATTATTATTATTATTATTATTATTATTATTATTATTATTATTATTATTATTATTATTATTATTATTATTATTATTATTATTATTAATTGAAGTGCCAAGGATAACTAGAAGCAGAAAGCAAGGGAATGGAGAAATCTGAACCCAACAACAGTTTGAAGGACATTTCTAAAGGGAAATATACAATACAATAGACTTCATGGAAATAAATGCAAACTGGAAATAAATGCAAACTGGAAATTGTCCAATGAAGTCTCCAGTAAGCAGTGAAAGAAGTCATCATATGCTTCAATCTGTATATGTCAACAACATTTTGATGCACTATTGAAAAGCTGAAGGTTTAGACAGGAGGGGATTAATAAGAATAGAATAACTGAGAATGCTTTTTTGTGGTAATGTTAGCAAACACTTTTTTTTGAAAATCATTAGATTAGTGGATGAATAAAAAGCAAATTGCTGAATGGGCATGTGCCGTTCTCTCCTCATTTCTAATGAGGAGACCATATCTCCTCCTCATGAGGTGACCATATCAGCAAACCCTCGAGCCACATGGTGCTGTTGATGAACGCCAGGTCAGTACAAAGTAAATCTGCCCTCATCCATTATGTAATTCTGGATGAGGGTGCTGACCTGGCATGAATTACTGAGACCTGGGTGGGAGAGGAGGGTGGTGTCCCCCCTCTCCCAGTTGTGTCCGCCTGGGTACTCGGTCCAGCACCAATGTCGCTTGGAAGGTCGGGGAGGGGGAGTTGCTATAGTCCATAGGAGTTCTATCCCCCTTGACCAGGCTTCCTGTCCCTTTGAGAGGAGGTTTTGAGGGCCTGTATTGTGTGTTGGGCTTGTGTGACAGATTAGGGATTCTGTTGGTGTACTGCCACACTGCTGCGTACCAACAGTCTCCCTGCCTGAGCTGACGGAGGTAGTCTCGGACCTGGTGTTGAGAACTCCCAGGCTGTTGGTGCTGGGAGACTTCAACATCCATGCTGAGGCTGCCTTGACTGGGGCGGCTCAGGACTTCATGGCCACCATGACAACCACGGGGCTGTCTCGATGTGTCATTGGCCCGACTCATGAGAAGAGCCATACCTTGGACCTGGTTTTCTCAACGGGACTGGAAGATGGTGGTTTGGATGTGGAGGGGCTGGTTGTGACCCCATTGTCATGGTCAGACCACTTCCTGCTCAAGTTTAGTCTATTAGCTTCTTCTCCCCTCTGCAAGGGTGGGGGAATCTATTAAGATGATCCGCCCTCGGAGACTAATGGATCCAGATGGATTCCTGAATGCTCTGGGGGATTATCCGTCTGATATGGTCGGCGCTCCTGTCGAAGCTCAGGTCACCCTATGGAATAAGGAGATGACCCGGGCAGTTGACACGATTGCGCCTAAGTGCCCTCTCCCTGCTCGCCAAGCCCAGACAGCTCCTTGGTATACTTCTGAACTGCGGGCGATGAAGCGAGAGGGGAGACGGCTGGAGCGCAGGTGGAGGAAATCCTGCTGGGAGTCCGATCGAACACAACTTAGAGCCCATTATCAGGCCTATTTTGTGGCAATACGGCTGGCGAAAGTATTGCTTCCTCAGAATGTCGTCCAGCAGAGCTATTTCGGATGGTCTGGGATCTTCTTCAACTGGGAAATCCGGTGGAGGTCCCAGACTGCGCATCAGCTCGCTGTGATGAGTTTGCCATGCATTTTGAGGGGGAAATCACTCAGATTCGCAGTGGGTTGGACTCCACAGTTACTGCAGAATCAGAGGATGTGTCCAGGTCAAGTATTAATGGATGAGTTGCAATTGTTGAGACCTGAGGATGTGGACAGGGTGCTTGGATCTGTCCGTTCTACCATCACTCTGCGCGACCCTTGCCCATCCTAGCTAATTGGAAGATCAGCCAGGGGGGTTCGCACCTAGGTCCAGGAGGCCGTGAACGCCTCCCTGAGAGAGGGAGTGGTCCCTACCGCCTTGAAAGAGGCGGTAATTCGACCACTCCTTAAAAAGCCTAACCTTAAAAAGCCAACTCCTGACTAGTGGCGAACCTCCCTTATTTGGGCAAGGTGTTGGAGCGGGTTGTGGCCGGGCAACTCCAGGCGCTGCTGGATGAAACGGATTTTCTGGATCCATTTCAATCAGGTTTCAGGCCGGGTTTTGGTACGGAGACTGCCTTGGTCACCCTGTACGATGACCTTTGCCGGGAGAGAGACAGGGGGAGTGTGACCCTGTTGATACTCCTGGACCTCTCAGTGGCTTTCAACACCATCGACCGTGGTGTCCTTCTGGATAGGCTGGCTGGGTTGGGAGTTGGGGGCACCGCTTTACGGTGGTTCCACTCCTTCCTGGCTGACCATGTCCAGAGGGTGGTGCTGGGGGACAGTTGCTCTGCCCCATGGCAGTTATGTCATGGGATTCCTCAGGGCTCAATACTTTCCCCCATGCTGTTCAACACCTACATGAAACCGCAGGGAGAGGTCATCAGGAGGTTTGGGCTGAGGAGTCAGCAATATGCTGATGATACTCAGCTCTACCTCTCATTTTCCACCAATCCAGGTGAGGCAGTTTCTGTGCTGAACTCGTGTCTGGACCTGATAATGGACTGGATGAGGGTTAATAAATTGAAACTCAATCCAGACAAGACGGAAGTGCTGTTAGTGGGTGCCTCACCAGACAGCCAGAGGGTTATTACCCTGCCCTGAATGGGGTTACACTCCCCCTAAGGGACAGGGTCCGCAGCTTGGGGGTGCTCCTGGGGCCTGGTCTAACACTGGAAGCCCAGGTGGACTCGGTGGCCAGGGGCGCCTTCCTTCAGCTGCGGAAATTATACCAGCTACGGCCCTACCTGGACGAGCGGTGTCTCATGACAGTCACACATGCACTGGTAACATCCCGCGTAGATTACTGCAATGCGCTTTACATGGGGCTGCCTTTGAAGACGGTCCAGCGACTGCAACTGGTCCAGAATCGAGCGGTGCGGCTGGTGAGTGGTGTGGCCGCCAGGGAATATATCCAGCCAATTCTGTTTAAGCTACATTGGCTACCAGTTGCTGCCCGGGCCCAATTCAAAGTGGTTTTTTTTTTGACATATAAAGCCCTAAACAGCTTGGGCCCTGGATACCTGAAGTACCGCCTCCTTCCATATGAACCTACCCGGCAGTTAAGATCTAGCCAGGGGGCCCTTTTGAAAGAGCCATCCCTTAAGGAAGTAAGAGGGACGGCTTGTAGACAAAGGGCCTTTTCGGCAGCTGCCCCAAGACTATGGAATGCCCTCCTGACTGAGATTCGTCTGGCCCCGACGCTGATGACATTTCGGCGCCTGGTCAAAATAATATTAGCTGTGGGTCCGATGGCAATTTTAATTGTATTTTAATTATTTTATCTTTTACTGTATTGAATTTTAATTTTTGTAAGCCACCCAGAGACCTCTGGGTAGTGTGGGCGGCATATAAATTAAATTAAATAAATAAATAAATAAATAATGTGATTTAAGGTATCTGCATGTGAAAATAATTTTTGAGTGGGACTAGGGGACAGACAGACACAGAAAAAGTGATTATAAGATGCATAAGACAGCCTGTTTTGGGTTTAGGTTATGAAAGCTGGCAACCCTTGGGAGTACCATCTTCCTCTCTTTGGAGAGCTGATGTGGGAGCACTAATTTTTTTTTCTATCCCTGATTATGGGACACATATGCTGTGCTCTGTCTGTGCTTTGCCTGTGTAGCCTTCAGCTACTTTCTTCAGTACGAAACCAGACTGTGGAATTTTTACCCCTCTGGAACTTCTTGCCACTTGACAAAATGCTGCCAGAAGAATATGAGAATATTTTCTTTTGGAGGGAACATGCCCTATACTAATTTACTTTCTGCTTCGGAATCATGGCATCTGTGATTGAACAACAAGATGCTCTCTCTCTCTCTCTCTCTCTCTCTCTCTCTCTCTCTCTCTCATTCTCTCTCTGTGTATGTGTGTGTGTATATGTGTGCATGTATGAGTATGTGCAATTTTTAAAATAGGGAAACAGCTCTGTAACTGTTTAAAGATGGCTTTGAAAAGGAGGCTTTAAAAAGAAGCTAGATATAATAACATTCAGTTATAATAATTTTTAATGAAATGCTTGGGAAATCATCGTCACCATCAATCATCGGCTTCGCTCTGATGTAAGAAATGAAAGGTGAAAATGAAGCTCAGAGACTGCTCCAGGATGGATATCTGTTTGTTTGCTTCAAATATGTTACATTTCAGATGGTAAAAACCCAATGAAACTGGGATAAGATTCAGAAGTGCAAATACTCAGTTGATTTGATTGATAGATTTTGTATTTTCCTTGCTTTCTTTTATTTTTCTCACTTCTTATTTCATATGCTCTGCCAAATTATTGCAGCACAATTACATTTACTGATTTTTACTGTTCTTGGAATAATTATTTTACATTCTTTGGTATTCTCAAACAATAGCAAGATATATTCAAGCTCATGTCAGGCTGATTCCTTTTGTTATAACTTGATTAAGTCAACTGAGCATCTTCATCTGCAATAGTTCGACAGGAAATTAACTTTTTGATCACTGTTCCAAGTAAACACATGCGAATGTTTACTGGTGTTGGATATTGCTCTTTTGGTTCTACCTTTATTTTAAAGCAAGGCTGAGCACATCTATGGAGCTGCAGATATTACAGGATTTCTAGTTCATGCTGGTAACAAAATTAGGGATCACTCCATTACAGGAGAGAGGAAAAACTGTTGTCACTCTTGTTACTATTCTGAATCCTAAGACAGAATAACCTGAATATCCAGGGCCAGAATAGGATCATAATTGACACACTGAAATTCACTTTCTGTATAGTATCCATCATTGCATACTGCAGGGTTTTACATTTCTCCTCTTTCCTGTATCACCACCTTTTACAGGAGGGTATCCCAGCCCTCAGTTCAGATTTTAGGTGCAGCGTGGGAACACCATTGCATTTCACCCTCTGACAGCATAAGATAAATGTTAAGAACTAGAGTAGAGAAAGTGGAATATATTAGCCTGTTAATCAGGAATGGGCAAAAGCCCCTATGTTCTAATAATCAGGACTAAGTCTGGCCAGAAGAGGCTTCATAGCATATCCCAAATTCAGAAGCTGAAACCCTGCTCTCTTCTCTCAGCCCTACTAAGCAAAAGGGATTTTTAAATAAGAAAAGCTTACGATTAATGCACCACCCATGTAAATATTTAAATAAATTTCAACAAGAACATACAGAACACCACATCATTTAGTAAATTTTGGATTTTTTTTTCAAATACAGCTAAAAGAAACAGTATTTAGTATGTTTTAAAGGTGCACAGCTTTCCCTCAAATACACTATTATACTAGGAAGCCCTAGAAATATAATGCCTTCGAGAAAGCCTTATAAAAACAAATTATGATTTCAAAAACCCAGAGGATGTGCTTTGCTATTTTACTTAAGGTTACAAAACAATGTGGTAGCTTGTGTAGCAAGCCCAGATGAAAGCATAGTTATTCATTTAGTCCCACTGTGGGTATAAACTGGATAAATGCTTATGGTAGAAGCAACAGTATCCATTAGTACTCTGATGAAGCCACCTTAAGTTATCTTTTACCATCTATTCTCTAGCTAAAGCTGAAATGTCCCAGTGTCTTAGTGATACATAACAGGTGACAAAGGACATCACAGTTACAGTAGATCATCTCCAGAATACAAAATATAACAAAAATCACGTAAATGGGGCACTCACCTTTATGATATATTTGCAATGTACATAAGAACAGGAAGAAAAATTTTGTGCCTTAAAGAAGTAAGTTGGGTTAGATCCAGCACAAGACTCCTGCCAATAAGAAGACCATTGCCATTTATAAGAGATTTTTTTTTTACCTTGTTAAAACATCCCACTGGCAGACATGGAGGAAGTGGTGCTCAATGGTTCACTCTTCCTGCCTTCATCCACACACACACACAACCTAAAAAAACAGAAAGATGTGGAACACTTCAGAACACTGGGGAAGGTAATGGCAGTGGCTGCCAAAGATTGCTTCTCCTTCTTCTGCTGCCAGGGCTATTCCTGCTGGCTGAGTAAAGGCTGAATCCAAAGAATCAGATTTTTTCATCATACCATTTTCCATTAATAAAGGACATTTTTATATGATACAGAACACTTTTGGGCAGTGGGAACTTCTGTAGGGTAATCAGGAAGCAAACTGCCTTTCTCAATTTCTGTTTTCCAAGCTCATGTCCTTTCTTAGCATCTCACACATAATCCTTTGTATTTAATCAAAGTCTCTACCATCTCTGTAATTTCCCCTTAACGTTTTGATTACTCTACATATAGGTGCATGTGTCTATTACCAGTTCAGGCGTACTAAGATGTGGAAAGATAAAAACAAATTATCCAAAGCTTAGAACTGTTTCATTCTCATTACTCAAAGCAGAAACCACTCTTGTTTTGCACTAATTTTGTTCTAACTTTGCACAAGTTTATTGCATAACAACAACAACAACAACAACAATTGCAAAGGATTCCAAATCAAGAGTATCAGAAGATCTTGTGCAGGCCTTGCTGGTATGGTGTCACTTCAAACAACAAGTCATCAAATGCAAACAGTCTTAGCAGACTTTGGTTCCTGTTTAAGATACACATAATTGGGATTTTATGTCACATAGTTCCAGGCTATAGAATCTCTCTCTGTGTGTCTATGTATGCAATGCATTGTCCTATATGTTTACCTGCTCAGTGAACTAAGCTGATAACAAATGAGGCTTTAAATGTTAAATGTGACTATCATTATAAAAGGTTTTCCTATCAAATAATTTTGTTTCTGTACAATCTTTTGGAGAGGAGTAACTAATATGGTGACTAAAATATTCTAGCAATATTGCTATAGGTAAGACTAGAAACATTATCCTGTCTATATGCTGCATTAGTTATAAGCAAAGATTTAAAATCATACTATGTAGCACAGGCAAACATGTATTAATATGGTTGTTGTGGGTTTTTTGGGCTGTTTGGCCATGTTCTGGAACAGCCGGAAAACCCACAACAACCATCAGATCCTGGATTTATTTATTTGTCATTTACCAGCCTTCTACAATCTGGTGTCTTTGAGATGTGCTGACTCTGCTGGCTTACAATCATAGGGGGTATCATATAAATATATACACACACACACACACAGTGGTGCCTCGCTTAACGAGTGCACCGTATAGTGATGTTTCCATATAGTGATCCCTTTTTCGGGATCGCTATACGGAAACATACCCGATCGTCGCAATGGGGAAAACCCGCATTGCGAAGATCGGGTATTGCGGCGGCCATTTTGGAGCCGCCGAACAGCTGATCGGCGGTTCCAAAATGGCCACCGGAAGCCCGGAAATGGCTGCCGGCAGCCGTTTTCGCGCCCTGACCTCGCTTAGCGAAGGCGCGAAAATGGCTGCCGGCAATTGGAATCCTCGCTGAACGGGTAAGTAAGAAAGGTATTGGAACGCATTAAACTAAGTTTAATGAGTTTCAATACATTTCCCCTACCCGTTTAGTGACGATTTCGCATAGCGAGGGTTAATCCGGAACGGATTAACCTCACTATGTGGGGCACCACTGTGTATATATATATATGTAAAAAGGCGGAATGTAAGAAAGAAAGAAAAAGAATGCAAAAAAACAATAAAAATTAAAAAAGACAAAAACCTTACAGACTAATTGTTATATTTTAATGTGAGCTTCCCTGAACAAGTCCACTTCTTTAGACAAATGGAGCTAAATAGGGTAAGCAGTCTGACACATTTGGTTATATTAAACCAAATAAAAAGAGAACATTTTAGCTTGATTCTTAAAAGAAAAAAGAGAGCTCATAAGTGAAATAAAATAAGGTAATTTCACAGCACTTCTGATATATAATTTATAGTATATTTAGTCTGAAATGATGGAGAGTAGTTGTTTACATAGCTCCCAGGATGGAGAGTACAAATTGGCTAAAAACACCTCAGTTTTTACTCCTGGATTTTCAGATTTGCTGTTATACTTCGTAACTGCAGTGGTAATTTTTGAAACACTCCTCTGGCACAGGGCGGGGCTGCTGGGGCGGGGCTTCTTTGCCTGGCCGTCCGATGGAGACATTAGCAGGGAGAGTCAGAGGATGTCAGGCAGGCAGGGCTAAAGGCAACCCTTTAAGAAGGCTGCCCATGCCTGCTCTGCCCTCCTCTTCCCTGCTTGCCAAGCGAAGAGGAGTAGTGCTGCCTCAGAGCCAAGCAGCTTCATTTTCACCAGGTGGCTGGAGCAGCTCTGGAGGATCCCTGCTGGGATGTGGGCTGTGCATCGGCACAGCCCCAAGGCTTTGGGGGATCTTAGGTTTAGCTGTGCCTTGGCAGCATGACCAGGGCTCTGTAAAAAATAAAATAAAAAAAATGCAGTTGGGGTAAGGGCGTCTTTGACTTCTCCCGCCCCCCACCCTTCCCTTAAAATAATTTTTAAAAAATTAATAAAATTAAAATTAAAGGAGGAGGTGTGGGAACTTGAAGGGTGAGGAGGCAGATCATCAGCCAGGAAGTGCTGTGCAGTAGCAACTCTGGCACTGTGCCCTCCAAGATGGGTCGGGGGGGGGCAATAAAGAGAAGCAGCCTTGGGGGGGGCAATAAAATACAAGCTCCCCCTAACAATTTCATCCTCAGATGAGAAGGATTGGCCGGACTACACAGCCATATGGGAAACACTCAATGCCTTAGAGAAGAAAAGGGTGCAGGCGAGGGCAGCTGTAGGTTCATCCGAGTTGCGTAGGTCATGTGGGGAGTCCAAAGCACACAGGCTGGAGAACCCCCGTAAGAGATGGGGAACATTATGCTCTCTCCCATTGCTGTATTAGATGCTGAGCTGGACAGGGGACAGATTGTATTTGTCTTCAGTGTGTAAGGGATTGCCACTCTCGAAATGGCCTCAGCCACACTAGACCCTGTTCCAAGTCCTCCATACAGAGCACGTTACCATAGTCTCTTGAGACTGAAGGATGCCTAACTAATCATCATCATCATTATCATCAAATAAGTTCCTTTTTGGAATGGGCACTCAAGTGCAGAGTAGGGCTGGCACTGGTGGTCCATTATTTGAAGATTTTTTTTAAATTTTGTGGAAACAGGGCACTACACAATGCCAGCAATTCATGGGGACTTTTCAGGAACTTACTCTTGAGCTCCATGTCCCTTTAGCAAAGGAAAAAACAAAGGTCCATCCAGAGTTTAACATTTTTGGGATTGAGGTAGACACCATTAAGTAGTCTAGCTGGCTGCCTGAGACTAAGATTGTGGACCTGATTTCGCCTTTGGGTGGATGTTGGCACAGTCCAAAGTTATGTGAAGCAAATGCAAGGATTGGTGGAGCATGTGAATTTTGCCTGCAGGGTGAATTTTGCCTGGCATAGCTTTCCTGTGAAGGCTTTGCGACGTCATGAAGGGCCTTAATAAGCCACATCACATATGTCTCTCAGCTGGTATGAGGCAGGACTTGGCAGTATGGTTGAGGTTTTCTGGAAGGCTACAATGGGATCACCTTTTTGAGAACCGAGCTGAGGTTAGGGGCAGAATTCCAGGTGCAAACTGATGCTGCAGGATCCCTGGGGTGTGACATATATTTCAGAGGACATTGGTGTATGGGAAGGTAGTTGGCAGATATCAGGCATCGCAAGGGACCTCACCTTCTTAGAATTTTTCCAATAGTAGGTGCTGTATGGTTATGGGCTGGAATATGGGCCAACTTGGTGATGGCCTTCTAGTGCGACAACCAAGCGGTTGTATACATAGTGAATTCACTCACATCCAGATTCCAGAGGGTAATGGGCCTGCAATTCAGCATAGTCTTCCATGCCAGGCATGTCCCAGGGGTTGACAACACACTGGCTGATGCCCTGTCCAGTCAGCAGATTGACCGGTTCAGGGTGTTGGCACCAGGGGCACAGGCTCGCCCAAAAGTCCTCCCAGACGAGTTATGGATTCTTAGAGAGTAGAGGCCAACAGAGCTATGAGCCTACAGTGGGCCCCAGCACTCATCGTAGTTCTGCTGCAGCATGTAAAGATTTTTTTTTCTCATTTTGGCAGGAGGAAGGGCTGCCCCAGTGGATCATTTGGTGCAATTCTGTGTTCAAATGCCCCAGAAGTGACAGGCACCCAGATCAATACAGGAAAAAAATGACAACATTGGCATTTTTATGCTCAAGCCCAGGGACACCATGACACCACTGGGGGTTCCTGCATTAGAAAAATGCTAGAAGGATTGTTCAGGGAGCAGGCTGTGACTAAGGACAGTAGCACACTCATTTCACCAGATATATTAGTCAGACTTGGCGAGGTATGGCAAACTGTGTGCTCTGCCTTTTACAGCAGTGACACTGGTTGCCTTTTGGGGGGCTCTCTGAATAAGTGAGCTGGTTGCAGCTAGCAAAAAATGATACATCTCTATCCTCTTTGCAGAGGAACGATGTGTGGGTTGCTGAGGAGCAAATAGTGATTAACCTACTGAGATCCAAGACTTACCAGTTGGGGAAGGGTCAAGTCATAGTATTGGGAAAAGATATTTGCCCTGTTAGGGTGGCAATAGTATACACAAGGTTCATGGGTGATGAGAAGGGGGGTGGGGTTCCTGAGGCATAAATATTCGTTTCTGTTTACTAAATATCAATTCTGGAAAGTTACTTCTCAGGCTTTACGAAAGGCCGGGATCCATAGTTGCCATTTTGGCACCCATTCAGTTCGCATAGGTGCCGCTTCTACAGTGGCTGCTTGGGTACAGTGTTGAGGATGTTAAAAAGGCGGGACAGTGGGCTTCCCATAGGTATCAGAGTTACATATGACCTTTAACACAGTTGTAGGTGTTAGCGTTGCAGTTTTGTATTTTTATCGTTTCAGGTTCGGGGATGTGACCATCCTGAGTTCAAGTGCGTTTATGTGGCCACAGCTATGTGTTCTGGACCAGTTGCAGTCACCGGACTGTCTTCAAAGGCAGCCCCACGTAGGGCACATTGCAGTGATCTATGCGAGATGTCACCAGTGCGTGTGTAATTGTCATGAGACTCCGCTCGTCCAGGTAAGCCATGGCTGGTATAATTTCCATAGCTGCAGGAAGGCGCCCCTGGCCACTGAGTTCACCTTGGTCTTCCAGAGTTAGACTGGGGTCCAGGAGCACACCCAAGCTGCGGACTCTGTCCCTTAGGGGGAGTGTAACCCCATTCAGGGCAGGGAAATAGCCCTCCGCCTGTCTGGTGAAGCACCCACTAACAGCACTTCCGTCTTGTCTGGATTGAGTTTCAATTTATTAACCCTCATCCAGTCCATTGTCAGGTCCAGACACAAGTTCAGCACAGAAACTGCCTCACCTGGATTGGTGGAAAATGAGAGGTAGAGCTGAGTATCGTCAGCATATTGCTGACTCCTCAGCCCAAACCTTCTGATGACCTCTCCCAATGGTTTCATACAGATGTTAAACAGCATGGGGGACAGTATTGAGCCCTGAGGAACCCCATGACATAAACGCCATGGGACAGAGCACCAGCCTCTGGACACGGTCAGCCAGGAAGGAGCAGAACCACCGTAAAGTGGTGCCCCCAACTCCCAACCCAGCCAGCCTATCCAGAAGGATACCATGGTCGATGGTGTCGAAAGCCGCTGAGAGATCCAGGAGTATCAACAGGGTCACACTCCCCCTGTCTCTCTCCTGATAAAGATGATTGAACAGGGTGACCAAAGCAGTCTCCATATCAAAACCCGGCCTGAAACCCGATTGAAATGGATCCAGAAAATCCGTTTTATCCAGCAGCACCTGGAGTTGCCCGGCCACAATCCGCTCCATCATCTTGCCCAAATAAGGCAAGTTCACCACTGGTCTGTAGTTAACCACCAGCCTTGGTCCAGGTTAGGCTTTTTAAGGAGTGGACGAATTACCGCCTCTTTCAAGGTGATAGGGACCACTCCCTCTCTCAAAGAGGCATTCACGACCTCCTGGACCCAGGTGCAAACCATCCTGGCTGATCTTCCAATTAGCCAGGATGGGCAAGGGTTGAGCAGAGTGGTGGTAGAAAGGACAGATCCAAGCACCTGTCCACATCCTCAGGTCTCAACAATTGGAACTCATCCATTAATACTTGACCTGGACACATCCTCTGATTCTGCAGTAACAGTAGAGTCCAACCCACTGCGAATCTGAGCGATTTCCCCCTCAAAATGGATGGCAAACTCATCACAGCGAGCTGATGAGCAGTCTGAGACCTCCACCGGATTTCCTGGTTGAAGAAGTTCCTGGACCACCCGAAACAGCTTTGCTGGACGACATTGTGAGGAAGCTATACGGCTGGAGAAATATTGCCGTTTCGCCAGCCGTATTGCCACAAAATAGGCCTGATAATGGGCTCTAAGTCATGTTCGATCGGACTCCCAGCAGGATTTCCTCCACCTGCGCTCCAGCCGTCTCCCCTCTCGCTTCATCGCCCACAGTTCAGAAGTATACCAAGGAGCCATCTGGGCTTTGCATACAGGGAGAGGGCGCTTAGGCACAATCATGTCAACTGCCCAGGTCATCTCCTTATTCCATAGGGTGACCTGAACTTCGACAGGAGTGCCGACCATATTAGACGGATAATCCCCCAGAGCATTCAGGAAACCATCTGGATCCATTAGTCTCTGAAGGTGGATCATCTTGATCGATCCCCCTCCCTTGCAGAGGGGAGAAGAAGCTTATAGACTAAACTTGAGCAGGAAGTGGTCTGACCATGACAATGGGGTCACAACCAGCCCCTCCACATCCAAACTACCATCTTCCAATCCTCTTGAGAAAACCAGGTCCAAGGTATGCCCCTTCTCATGCGTCGGGACAATGACACAGGGAGGATGGGGTGTATTTATCAGAGTCAGGGCTAGATTGGTTCCTCTGGGATTTACAAGGGGGCCTTAATGGTGAAACGTTCGGCTTGGTGGGGGCCCTGGGCTATACGGTGGAGTCACTAAGCCATGTTGGGTAGTGCAAAGCAGGATAGGATCATGGGAATATCAGGGGAGACACCCAGCAGGTGCTACAAATCCCTTTTCTCAGAATTGCAGCAAAGAGGTTTAACTGAAGGGAGGGAAAAACAGGAGACCCTAGGAGACGCTGTGCAGTAGGGGTCCCAATGCTTGCCTTGAGGGTGGCCTCTGGTACGGAGGACTGAGAGGGTGCTGTGCTGTAAGACAGCACCCTTTCGGCGCAGGAACTCACTGGGAATAGGTCTGGACCAGTCAGGTAGGATTTACCTGGTTCCAGACCTGTCTTGCACTATTGCAGGCCCCCTTGTACTAGGGGAAGTTAAAGTGTTAATAAATTAATAAAGTTGTGGCCCTAGTTTAACCCATCCATATTGTGTCTCGTTTCATTATTCCGGTCTGGGCAGGCAATGACCAGTGTGACAAATTAAGTGTTGGATTCTTTCAGGCCAGTTGCAATGGGCATACAAAGCAATCTTAAAGGATACTTTGGGATGGAGTGTAGATGTTTTAATCAAGTAAACTACACAATGAAAATGCATGTGAGCTTCATTTGTTTCATCTTAAGACCTTTCCTGCCAACAATAGGCTGGATACAATCCAATCCCCGTTTTCTTTTAAAATCAATGGAAATAGTCCAATATGGTCCAACATCTTTGCATCAACTTTTCAGAAGCTAGGCAGAAATGAACATTAAGTTTAAGGATTGATCACATTTTGAAAATCTACAGACACTATTTTAGATTATAGTTATTTTATTTATTTTATTTATTTTATTTATTTATTTATTTATTTATTTATTTATTTATTTATTTATTTATTTATTTATTTATTTATTTATTTATTTATTTATTTATTTATTTATTTATTTATTTATTTAATTTATATGCCGCCCACACTACCCAAAGGTCTCTGTTATGTTTCAGTGTTTCCCAGATATTCTTTTGAATATACTATTTTGAAGTTTTGTTTTCTCCAGATACTTTATTTTGTCCAACATTCTGCCAAAGTCTTCTCCATACTCCTGAGTTCACATCACGGTGGATCAACTGTTTGCAAGCCTATGCTTGGTGGCCAATGTAGGACACCACTCTTTTGAAATCATGACTGCAATGAACCAAGAAGACTCACTGATGAAACAAAAATATTTAGACAGTAGGGGAAAAATACACTGTACATCAAAACACATTCATTTCATTATTTATTAGACACATTTATGTATCATCTTCATTCCAGTGATTTCAAGAAGAAAGGGATAGCTCTCTTTCTTCTCACTCTATCCTCACAATAACTTTGTGAAGTAGGTCAGCTTGAAAGGGACTCACCAACTCAAGGTCACACAATAGGTTTTATGGGTTAATGGGAACTAGAACGTAAATTTCCCAAGTTCCAGCCCAACATTCTAAACACTAAGCCAAACTGCAAAATGTTCCTAGCATTGGTAGACTAACAGTCTATAGAGTAGTACTTTAGTTCTAACCAGGAATTCAGACAATTCATTTGTATTCCAACCATTAGTTTTTAATCCTTCTCTCTTGAAGTGGTTATACAGTTGTTCCTATCTATGTCTCTTTGAATCAGAAGTACCCCATAGCTCTTACACCCACAGGAAAAGGGTTTTTTTTTTGTTCATATAGAGAACCCCTACCTATGCAGAAGATGTAGGATTAGGATAGGAATAACAGCATGAAATGTTTATCTATTGCCACTCAAATAAAATGAAATACTCAGAACACAGCTTTTTTACATATAAGAAACTGTCAACAGTCTTCAGTAGACTGAAATGAGGGACATGTAAATTCTGACATAATGTTATTTGCAGCCAGCTGCAAGATGATATGCAGCTCGTTATTAAAGTGTCTTGCCTATCTGCTCTTAAAATCAAGAGCAATAATATGCATTTGATGTGGTCTTTATATAGCATATTTCTATTTTCAGTACAAAGAAACCATACATGAGAGTAGTGCTTCTAGAAGCATGTTAAAGCATCTTCCACAGCATATGGCTGCTGAAGACTTTCCCATGTTGAATTTGGCCTGATACCTGGATATGCTCAAAGACATTTTTCGTGGGTTCCCCAAAAATTGGTTTTATACCCTCAGGAAGTTTGGTAAGGACTGAATGAGTCGCCCCTGTGTCTATTAAAAATGAAATGGTTTGTCTTCCCACTCTGCCTTCTGACACCATAGGGTCTCCTGGTGGGAGGTGAGGACCCCGGGGCCCTATCGTACATCAGGCCCATTGCAAAATTGCTGAAACAGTAAGCTATCAAGGGCTTCCAGCTTACACAAGAATTAGATGCTTCATATTTAATAATAGAATTTGCCTTTATTGTTATAATTCAACATTTTTCTCCAAAGAAATGGTGTAACTTCCTAGAAAAACCCTGGAAAGAACATCAGGGCTTATTAAAAGCTGGTGAATTTTTTTGTCTGATCTTTGTAAACATACCCAAAGACATGAAAAAGGAAATTTTATACTTGAATATATTTGGATACATTTTGTATTTAAGATTCTAAGAAAACGAGTGTATATCAAAATGCTGTGAGTCAGATGTTGCCTCTGGTGTGTGGCTAGTTCACCAGCTATACATACACCCTTGAACTGTGTTACCATTGACTATCCTTTCCAGTTGGATCATCTACAATTTCTGGTGGATGTGAATGATGGTGTTTTAAAGTTCTTCCTGTTGCCCATGTCTGAATATATCTAGATAGTAGTTACAGGAGGCTGTTGCTTATCTTCTTGGGTCTTCTCCATTAGGAGATGTTCCTGGACCATAGGAGTGAAATAGTAAATAAAATACTATTGCCATTCTTTGGTAAATGGGAATGTTGCTTGTGGGCTTAATAGGTGGGATAAATAGATAATGTCACTGGAATACAGAAGACTTCAGATATACAAATATTTATTTGTAATGAGAAGGGAAGAATAATTGGAAAATACAATCATATCAGGATCATTTGAAGGGAGCAGGAAAAAAGGAAGACCTAACATGGGGTGGATGAACTCATTAAAGGAAACCACAGCCTTTAGTTTACAAAACTTGAGAGAGCTGTTAATGATAAGGCCCTTGGAAGTCAAAGGATCATAATAAGTAGAAACAACTTGACAGCACATACCAACAGATATATAGGTATTTGCTCTCAATCTCTCTTGTGGTTAGAGAAGCACATTTTATGCATTGTCATAGACATATCGTTTGTTCCTGAATGAACAAGTGCAGCGAAATTTTATTAGCTTACTATTAGCCATCTTTGATTTATTCTGGAGGGCTTTGTAAATGCAACAATAGAATAATGTATTGGTCTTCACTTGGTGAATTAAGCCTTAAACTAGCATGGCTGACCACTGGAATATCCTAATTATTGGTTTTTTGTTATTGATGAGACAGATGGGAAGAGAGAAACAGCAAAATGTAAAAAACAAGATCCTTGTCTTCAGCAGTGAGTATATGTATGGAAGAAGACAGAATGGAAGAAGATACAATGGGTGTTACTGTTTTTGTTGTTGATGATGATGCTATTGCCACTGCTGCCAACAGTGATTATGTTTACCATTCCCCCATTGTAAATTAGACCTACAAAAATTCTTTTTGTACAATTTTTAAGAATAAAGGAGTCCTGTCATCGTTCATTTCTGGTCACCAGAAAAGGAAAATAGAGAAGAAAAAGGAAATATGAGAAATATTTTTGAACTATGTTGTAGTTTGGAATCAAAAAGGAACCATAGGTCTGAAAAAGTACTGTCTGCCTGCTCTTCACAGAAAATTTCAACTAGTGTGTCTCCTGAAAGAGAGCTGTCTGCTGAGGAGGCTTGTCCTGGTAAGACCTGCCCTGAAGCAATTGCACTTTCTAGATACAATTGAAGATAGCAGTTTTAACTTATAAGGTCTTAAACCACTTGGAGTTGCAGACTTCAGGGAAAAATGAATTTGCACATAAAGATCTTAAGATCCTCTGCTTATATCTGGTAGGCTTTTGAGTCTGGATGGGTCTCTTATGTTTTGAGTATCATGTTCTAGTCAATCTTACGCAACTCCAGATCTTAATGGGCCTATGAAGGCATGATTTTAAATTTGGGCTTTCACTAAAAGGGTTTTTGGGTGTTGCAAACCTGTTTTCCCACACTGAAATACTGAAGAGTTATCTTTTGAAACTGAACAGCAAATGTATCTACCATAGAGTTTTATATGTGAATATAGGTATTTTGATTCCCAGTGTGATGTAGTTAATAGAGTGATGGACTAGAACTCTGGAGAACAGGGTTCGTATTGCCAATCAGCCATGGAAACCCACTGGGGGAGCAGAACTGGTAAAACCAGTCCTTAAATATCTCACTTCACTTTAAAGCCCTATTAGGGTCACTGTTCTATCTAACTGCAATTTCTACATCTCCTGCAAAAAAAGGGAGATCATTTGAATTTCTGTTTTGGAAGAAATAGAAATATGAAGATACAGGTGGCATGAGGCACAGGTGGCATTTGGATTCTGGAAGAGAGATCAACCCCCTTTTCATAGAATCATAGAATAGTGAAGTTGGAAGAGGCCTATAAGGCCATCAAGTCCAACCCCCTGCTCAGTGCAGAAATACAAATCAAAGGATATCTGCAGGTGGTTTTAATATAGCATAGTGTTCCTTTTTAAGAAACAGTTTCATAGGTTGGGAGATGAACCTGGATTTGGTATTGCACTTGGATGCACAGGTGTCAGCTGTGACTAGGAATATTTTTGCCCACTTTAGGTGGATGTATTATCTGATCTTGTTCCTAAGAATGTCTAGCCACAGCTATAGATGCCTTCAGGGGCAATCTGATGAGCATCTAACTTACTATTTGGTTTTCTTTTGGTTCTGTTTGGTTCACCCTATTATTGTAATGTGTTCTGAAAGTTTCAATAAGGTAGCTAGCTGTGTTGTGTTTCAGCATATTGGATACATACATATAAACTTTTTTGTTTCTGGCCATAGACCTTTACAACACACTGACTACTATAACATATAAAATCCAATTAAAACAGGTAATAACCTTAAAACAATTAAAACAATTAAAACTGTTAAAACCAATAAAACCATTAAAACCGGGTATAAGAATATTGTCATAACATAAAACGTCATCCTCTGTATTCAGCATTTATGTGGCATTATGATTCCTGACAAATTGAAGCCTCATATGTCCCATGCAAGAGACACTGGGTAAAGCAGGAAATGGTTGTTCCATTATTTTCCAATGAATGATATAAATATATTGTTACAAGACTGAAACTGCAGGGGTACAGTTCTTTATATGAACAAGAGAGAGAGCAAGAGCGAGCGAGAGCGAGAGAGAGAGAGAGAGAGAGAGAGAGAGAGAGAGAGAGAGAGGTGGTCTAAGGATGACATTTCTGCCCCCTGTGAGGCATGACAGAATGGGGAACGCAACACTGTCCAAAGGGAGAGGCATGCATGCTTGTGGGTGGGGCATAATTATTTTCTGGTCTATTCCAAAGTTTTACCTTTTACAGAATAAAATATGATAGTGCTGACCTACAAGTCAATTTAATTAACTTGCCAAATGATTTACAGTAGATGATCTAAAACACAATGTACTCACCCTCCAGTGACCATACCAAGTCGAAACTTCCCCAGATGTGTATATTCTTTGCAATCAGTTTTGAGCATATATTTCCTTAAATTCAGGGCTATAAGGTTTTTCCTTCTTTGGAAAGATTGCATAGCCATCTGGTCAGCATCTGCTTATGAGCCAGGACAGTAAGTCTGGCAACTGGCAAGACCTGTCTGAAATGAAAGATAGGTAAATCAGACAACAAATGGCAGACCAAATTCCTGGCTACTGTTGTATAGAACAGATGTTCAACCAGAAAATTGGAGAAATATATTGACCTTCAGCTATAAATGTTAAATCCAGACATACACCCTTCCTCTAGAGATACAGATAAGTATTATTTTTAAACCAATTAACTTCGGTAAGTTTTTCAAAAGATTTACTATAGTGTACATTAACATGATTTAGTAATGATGTTCTTTCTTCCTACAGTGTAAAACTATGTTAACCCAGGTTTCAGCAATAGACAGGAGTGCATTTGCACAATTAAATCTAGTGTGCCAGCTATGCCCATTCCTGGAGAGGTTTGATCTAGCCTGGATTACTATAATGTGCTCTACATGGGGCTGCCTCTGTAAAGTTTTTGGAAACTTCACTGGGTCCAAAACATGGCAGCCAGATTGCTAACTAGGGTTGGTTACAGGGAACACATAACCCCCGTGTTATAGCAGCTCCACTGACTGCTGATCCATCTCCAGGCACAATTCAAAGTACTGCTACACAGGGAAGGGCCTTCTCTGTTGTTGCTCCCAAACTTTGGTACCCTCTTCCACAAGAGGCCAGACTGCCCCCCATGTTTGCTGCCCTTCCAGAAGCAGGCAAAGGCTACAGCTGCAAAGGATGTCATTGCTGCTCCCAAGCATTTGCTGCTGGAGGCAATAGACTCACTCTACCAAATGATAGGCCTGGCTTTTTTTTAATGATGCATGAATGAAAATAATTTTAGAAGAAATTTAAACAATTTAAGGAAAAAATTTAAAAGATATATGGTCTGCTTCATGCAAGGTCAGCTGCTACACATGTATCTGTGTGGAAAAGTATTTAAAGGTTCCTCACTGTATCATTCGAGAATGTATCAGAGTTAGGCTACTGATGTAAGGACTTGTTTGTACTAATTGAGTTGAAAATGTATGCAACCAATGGTAATTATTTATCATCTTCCAAAGGTGTTGCATATAATAGTGGATTCTAGCCTTATTTCCCACCGTAAAATGTAGTCACCCTTGGCAGAGTAGATGTACATGTATAGTGTGGAAGAATAAAGCAAGACAAAGAATAAGCAGTAATGATTTCCCCAAAGTACCTGCCCTATTAGCAGAGAGGATACTTTCAATTCATTTGGGAGCAGGGATTTTGCAAAAATAGACTTGGGCTACATTTCTGTACATAGTTACCTGGGAGTAAGTCCCACTGGGTTCAATAAAGCATATCCCTGGGCAGACACACAGCTTATAGCACTTGTGATTGTTCTGAAACATTTTGAACTCCCAGGGCATGTTTGGCAACAGATAAACAACGTGATTTCCACACATTCTCCTTTAATTTATTTTATTTCTGAGATTATGCATAATCACAAGGAAGACAACATTCATCCTGAAAATGTATTGCTTTTTACTGGGGCTAGCCTTGTCTTCAGTATCACTTAAAATCCTATTGCTGAAAATACAGCACAATCTGTATCTCTCAGTAGAAAGGATAAGAGTAACATGTATTCTTTGGTTCAAACCTCTTTTCCTGTGCTTCATTCCAAATTTTTATCACCTCTCCAACAGGAATGATCTGATTATAAGCTCTCTCTCTCTCTCTCTCTCTCTCTCTCTCTCTCTCTCTGTGTGTGTGTGAGTGAGTGAGAGAGAGAGAGAGAGAGAGAGAGAGAAAGAGAGAGAGAGAAGTCTCCTTTGCTCCAGTGCAATCAGTGTGAAAGGGATGTATAATTTTGGTCTACAGGGCTTGGCTAGATGTTGTTATTGCTTGCGAAAGCTCAAAGGAGTACAGGATGAGCCAAACATAAGCAGAAATCCAGTAAAAATATAAAAGCAGCAATCCAGTGCGAACAAAGTCATTCAAAAAGTCCAAATATTAATGACAGGTAAATGTAAGATGGAAATTAGGAGACCCAAGGGAGATCATTTAAAGGCATTAGTCAACAACATAGAACAAGTAACAAGAAATTATTTAAGTTTATCAGAATAGCAAAGTCTGATAGAGTCATTAGGTCCCTTTGACTATCAGGAAGTGTAGTGAGTAATTAAGGAAGATGAGAACATTGAGCAGCAGTTAAGTGACTTCACCACAATGACTGCTGGATGGCTGCCTAAACTTAGAAGTAAGAGTCACAGTTCTTCTCTCATGCTTTCCTGTGCCAAAATATATGGTGGAGTTAAAATAATTTTTAAAACAGTGAAGAAAATGAAGAATATGCAATCTGAAGTTAAATTTAAGTTCTAAAAGAGGGTGGACTCAAGAAAAGAAATAACTATGAGTACAGATCAGCTATGTAACGTGCTGTCAAGGTGGAACCAGGTTATAGTGACCCTAACAGTAGTTTAAGGTAAGTAAGAGATTTAAGGAGTGGTTTTCCCAGTTCCACATTCTAGTAACTTCCATTGCTGAGGGAGGATTCAAAGCTAAGCCTCTTTAGTCCTAGGACATCACTCTGTCCACTATACCAGACTGGTTTACAGTACTTTCACTTAATTTCACTGCAGTGCTAATTACGGAGGCCCAGAACACGGTCACATTACTGAAACAGAAACATATGGAACTTGTATGATACTAAGCATGGCTATGTGGATCACTGTGTTCTAGAGAACTCTGGTGTATCCACAACACTTTCTAACACTAAATAAGGATCTTTCTCCTCCCTCAATGTCTAACATACATTGCGCGAGGCATTCGTCTTGTGAGGCAAAAAGGATCTGATATACATACAGTGGCAGGTTAATGTTGCAGCTTGATGTTGCCCATTTTGTGCACAGAATGCAATCATTTTATCTTTTATTGTATTTTAATTGTTTTCAACCTTTGGGTTGAGTGGGCGGCATATAAGTTAAATAAATAAATAAATAAATAAATAAATAAATAAATAAATAAATAAATAAATAAATAAATAAATAAATAAATAAATAAATAAATAAATAAATAAATAAATACAGTTATGCCTTGCAAGATGAAATTAATTTGTTCCGCACGTCATGTCGTCTTGCAAAATTTTCATCTTGCGAGGTGTGGTTTCCCATAGGAATGCATTGAAATTTAATTAATGCGTTCTGATGGGCAAAAAAAGTCAGAAACAAAAAGTCAGAATAAAGTCACTTACAGTACCAGGTAGACCAAGCCCCGCTCCTCACGGTGCCTTGGTAGCTCCCAAACAGCCGGACTCTGTGTGACCAGAGCACCAAACAGCTGAGAGGTGGCAGCCATTTTGTGGTCTTCTCCGCTTCCCACCCCTGCCTCTCAGCTGTTCGGCGCGGGATGTCAGAGGCTTCCCGGGGCTTGCCCAGCATGGAAAAAGGCAGGGAAAAAGGGCAGGGAATTAAAAACTTGTGCTTTTCCCCTGCCTTTTTCCATGCTGGGCAAGCCCTGGTAAGCCTCTGAAAGTGGCACTGGCCACAGCCCCCCCCCCCCCGTGGCCAGTTCCACTTTCAGAGGTCCCCCACCAGTCCTCCCAGCACCATCGGAGGATTGGTGGGGGACTTCTAAAAGCAGTGCTGGCCTCTGGGGGGAGGGCGCAGCAAGCGCCACTTTCAGAGGCTTCCTGTGGCTTGCCCAGCACAAAAAAAGGCAGGGGAAAAGCACCATTTTTCAATTTCCCACCATTTCCCCCTGCCTTTTTCCATGCTGGGCAAGCCCCGGGAACCCTCGGAGACCCAGCGCTGAACAGCTGAGAGGCGGGGGGTGGGGAGCAGAGATGACTACAAATGGCTGCCGCCTCTCTGCTGTTTGGTGCTCTGGTCACACAGAGTCTGGCTGTTCCGGGGCTACCAAGGCACTGTGAGGAGTGGGGCTCGGTCTACAGTACCTGGTACTGTAAGTGACTTTGTTCAGACTTTTTTTCCTGCGTTTTTTCGCCCATAGGAACATATTAATTAAATTTCAATGCATTCCTATGGGAAACCGTGCCTCGCAAGATGAATTTTTTTCATCTTGTGAGTCACCATAAAACCCGCGCAAGATGCTTTCGTCTTGCGAGTTTTTCATTGCGCGAGGCATTCGTCTTGTGAGGCAAAAAGGATCTGATACACATACAGTGGCAGGTTAATGTTGCAGCTTGATGTTGCCCATTTTGTGCACAGAATGCATACAGCACAATGTCAAGAGGCTGTTAAGATATCCTATTATAATTATACATAACTATACCCCTTGGCTCCTGCCAACCTAGCAGTTCAAAAGCATGTACAAATGCAAGTAGATAAATAGGTACCACTATGGTGGGAAGGTAATGGCATTCCATGTCTAGTTGCGCTGGCCACGTGACCACGGAAACTGTCTACGGACAAACCCTGGCTCTATGGCTTGGAAACAGGGATGAGCACCACGCCCTAGAGTCAGACACGGCTGGACTAAATATCAAGGGGAACCTTTATCTTTACCTTTTTAAACCCCCTGGATGATAACTATCTGGAAAACTTTTGCTAGACTTTGTGTGCCCCAGCCGCAAAGCACTTAATTGACCAAATTCCCTAATTGGTATTGCATTCCACATAAAAGAATACTTCATTTTGTACAGCTACTAAATTACTTAAGTGTTACTGCATTCCACATACAAAAATAATTCATCGCATATGCTTGTTAAGTGATAGTACCCACTGATCATAAGTGTTCATATGAAAACACTATCACAGCATGAGAACAATTTTGGTGTTTGTTTTTTTATACTCCCTGGACTTTTTAGGTGTTTAATACTACAGGCATTCACATGAGGAACTTGGTATCAAATAGTTACGTTTAGTTTTTCTATTGAAATTAGTGAAAGTGGAAAATTGAAAGTGTTCAAGTGTATTTGAATTGTGCTCTAGGTTTTTAAATTTTTTCTCCCTTTTAGAATTCACTCAAAGTGAAGGGTCTTAACTATTCTCCAACATATGAAAGTCAGACTGAAATCTGAAATCTATATATCCATTTTAGCAATGCCACTGAATTCTAATTATGGATGCAAGGAACGTACTTCTCCCTCACTGCATTTCAAATATCTTGATTGTTTAATCAGTACTCCTGATTTCTAAGGCGAGGTGGTTGATGACTACCAAAATGTGACACTTTGGACATCATCCAGATGGAATGCCAGTTTTCATTTGAGGTTAAAGAGGTAGAGCTCAGCAAGAGAGGTTTTCCAGTAGTCTGAACTAGAGCTAGTTTTATATCAAATGACAAATAAAACCTGGCAGCTTGGTTTGCACATAATATTAAACAGGAACTTGACTGAACGGTCATTTGTGAAATGAAGTGATTAGCATTCATTCTGATTATAGCTTCATTGTACATTTCCATTATTGATGTTTTACGCTTTGGATTCTTTTCTTTTTGTCTGTCTGCTTTTCTGGTCCAGGTGTCATGCGTATTTGTTTTCACACACAGATTTGTAGAGTGTTGCCATTACACAAGATCCTTGACATTCATATTCCTCTGAGTTTCGCCTTTGAGGGTTTTGCTTCCTCAAAGGCAAGGCTCTGAATGAAAATCATAACTGCTTTCCTGCCTCCAGTCACCCGTTCTGACTATTAGGTGTGACATTGGGAGAAAAGGAACTTTTGAGCTCAAGCGCTGGGTGTTAAAATATGTGTGGAGAAAGGGTGTGGTTATGTACTGGATAAAGACAATTAAGTGAAGATCAATCCTGATAGGAAAGAGGCAAAGCCTCCTCAAAGCATCTCTGTCTCTCTCTGTGCAGTTTTCCACCATGACTGTTATGTGCCATCAAGCTGGAACCAACTTATAGAAACTCTAGTAGGACTTTCAGGGTATGTGAAGTATTTAAGTAGTGATTTTACCAGTTGCAGAAATCCTTCACCCCCATGGTGAATCCTAGTACATCAGCCTATCTACTACACCACACCAAGTATGTAAACCTCTCATGTATTTTTCCCTCCAAGGATCACCTGCACTTTCTCTTTGCTGTGTATCATGTTGCAAGATTTGTCTCTCCTTCACAAACTAAACTTTATGCACATTGTAATGAATTTTAACAGTTTTTCCTCACGTGCACATTGATGTGTGCATTTAATCTAATTTACACAATTTAAAGTGTATTTGCGTATTTTTCACCAATTACACACATTTTAGCATTTGACATTCCGTTTGTGTATTCCTTGTTCGCACTTTATTTTTGTCCATTGTTTTTGCACCCCTTTATTTCTCCAAAATGCCCTGTATCCCTCATAAATGTTTGAATTCATAAGCCAGGGTATGTTTCTTTTCACCAGAACGCTTGGAAGATGTGGAAGCACTGTTAGGTCAAGCTTGTTAATCCAATGAATTTTTTCCCCTATTCCTAAACTTGATTATCAGGTTAGCTCTCTTTCTCTATCCTGGCTAGGGTACAAAAATGGGTGCAGACTGGCCATTAAAATAGTGGTAGGATGAGCCTTTTCCTCCCATTCTGTTCTGGATCAGAGACTGATCTGGCTCTTATTAATTTCTCTGCTCTTTTTGCTTCACTATCCAAGAAACAGGAGCACCAGTGGATTGAACCATCTTTGCCAGCCTAGAAAAAATGTTTCCCCAAGCATTAACTGGTTAGTACAATCTGCCTGTTGTACTTCCTTCTCTTTATTCCCCTTTTATAGTTGAGAGGTGAATTGCTGTTTTTATGGAACTATTTTCTTATATGACACACTGGAATCTGCAAGGACAAATAATGAATTAAAAATAAATTTTAAAAGAGTAGTAGAGAAAAAAAGGGGGGATCCCCCCAAAATAAGAAAGCCCATAGTGGCTTTACTGTTAGGAAACTCTTTCCCATCTCCTCTAATCCACTCACTGATATTACATAAAGCACAAAAATTATTTCTAGTCATAGCAAACGTTCTCCAAAAATAAACATGGAAAACACTGATGCACAATCTGGAATATGTCCTGGAAGTTTTTGTACTGTTTGGAGTAAATTTCTCTTACCATCTTATACCCTCCTTTCACCTGAAATAATTCAAAGCAGGGAAAACCTCACCCTTGGAACATATGAATTTTCAGTCATTTTCTCTGCCATCTCTTTACCCAATCCACATCGTTCAGTTAGAGTCCTGCTAATCTCAGAGAAGATGGTCTCCCACAGCAAATTCTTACCTTGTCTCTGTACCTATGATATGCTCTTGAGTCCTGTTCCAAATTCCTTTTTTTGCTGTTTATGCATCATAGAATTGCTGTGGTTCTCTGATGCATAAACAGTCCCTAATCACTGAGTCCTGAAAGAGGAAATGACAAGCTGTTACAATGAACACCAGCTGAAGATTCTGATTGAAGACTTTCTCATCCAGCTACAGCAAGTAAAGAATATAGTAAAAAAAAAAATTATAATGACAAAAATAAAAACTAGAACATGATGTCATCAACAAATCAGTCAAAATAACTTTATATAAACCTAAAGTAACCACTGAAAACCATAAAGTCTTCAATCAGAATCTTCAACTGGTGTTCATTGTAACAGCTTGTTATTTCCTCTTTCAGGACTCAGTGATTAGGGACTGTTTATGCATCAGATTTTTTGTAGCAAATCACGTTGTCGATTTATGGGGTCTATAACCTATGTCCTGCTCGTCGAAGTGAATATTGGCCCTTGGTTTCCCAGAGGTCATTCAACCCTTGATATCCCTACTAGACAGACCATTAATCACACCATTAGCTTTTGTGTGCTTGAGTAAATCCAATCTATGAATAGACTCTACCAAGACAAGGGGGTTGAATTGTATATAAGGTCATGCTGTGGTGGTGGTGGGTAACCCTTTGTCCCACCATGATCCAAATTCCTGGATCCTTGCTCCTAATATGAGAAAGTTTTCATTGACATCAATGGAAGCTTTTTCCCCAGGGTGAAGAGGAGCTACTCTAGATTGGGGTTGGAACTCTGCTGGCGATGAATGGTTATAGCCCTACTCCTTGCCCACCATGGTCCCCATTCAATCCAATCTTTTTCCATGGGTGTTCTTAAAATAATAATAGTAACAGAAGAGCTAATGGCTTGATTAATCAACATCAGATCTAGTTTGGGTATTATTTTTCCACCTCTCATAACAACTATATTCATATAAGCTTCCTGATATCTTTTGCCCCTGCAGCTATTCTATGAATCGCTGGGCTACACGCAACACAAAAATAGTTAGAAAGCATGCTGCTGCTTATGGTGGTAATGATGATGATGATAATGATGACTGTGATCAGAAAAGTTTAATCTTGTGACATTAAGAAGATGAAATAGATTTTAAAAAATTCTACAGGTTATGTCACTGAGCCATTATTTTGCACTACCCTCTCACCAGTCCTTCTATGAGAAATCTTTGCATGAATTTGGATAGCGGTTAATAAATCAAAGGACCATTTCCCCTGCCCCCTCGTCGCTTTCTGCTGCTGCCCATGTTGTTCAGAGATCTGAGACTAGGAGACTATGCCAACAAATGTTTCCATTTATTTTTGAATAAAAGCAACCTTGACACTTTTGTCAGAGCTTCTCCTGGAAACATAAAACAAAACCCTGCACTCTATACAGTATTTCTGGTAAACAGATCACTGACAGAACAACAGGGAGCTGGAGCAGTCAAAATTCTTGACAGTCTAGAAAAGCTACCTGTATAATTTAACATAACACCGGCAGCTACACTTGTGCTGGATAACCAGGCCAATGAAGCAGGCGATGAGAGGTTTTCGAAAGCACAGCAGAGTGAAAGAAATCCCTATTGAGTTGCTTTTATACATATATGTTGCAAATCATTGACAAATATACCAAGAATGTGATTATTTTTATTATTAGCGTTACAATCAGCAATATAAGAGTTGTATTTGCTCTTTGAATCTTATTTTTCCCCTTCATGCAATTATGAACTGCCACAGGACAGTAGCTGAACCTGTTAAATATATTATGGACCATCTCAGAGAACATGCTCTCCCACGGCAAATTCTTACCTTATTCATACAAATGAATGGGTTTTAAATCAGATTAAGCCTGAGCTAGCTTTAGAAACAAAATTGACTATATCAAGGTGGTTGTACTGTACTTTGGGCCTATCACAAAAAAAATATACTGTACTGAATGGAAACAAAATAATGGTGGGGAAAGCTGAAGGCAGCAGGAGAAGAGGAAGACTGAACACAAGACGGACTGGCTTAGTAAAAGAAGGCTTTGTTCTTTAGTTTGCAAAATTTGTTAATGACAAGACCTTTTGGAGGTCACTGATTCACAGGACTACCATTACAACAACATGCTAAAAGGAGAATGGCATTTATAAGTTAGATGTATTTAAATCTTAAGTCAATGTTTGACAAATGAGAGATAGTTTTGTGGGAAATCTATGGACTAACTTGATTAGAGATGGGCATAAAATGAATGATGAACCAAAATAAATCCCCAATGAATTGAGCTGCTTTATGGTTCATTTCATGATCCAGTTTGGGGATCCTGCTTTGCTGAAGCAAAACAAGACACTGAACTATTTTTCCCTTTGGTGTTTCATTTGCTTTGCCCCTTTCACTCTGCTCCCATCATCTCTGCCTACCAGCTCCTGTTGCCACCTCTGCAAGTACCATCCTTAGAGACAGTGGATCCAGTTTCCCTGCCAGGGGTCTGCCGCTGCCTCTGAGCATGGGCCCGTGGAGGCAGAGGAAGCAGGAGCAGGTAGCCCCCCCCCAGCACAAACTGAAAAAACAAATTGCAAACTGCTTAGTTTTTCCAGGGATTCATGGTGGTTCCCAAGAAGACTTACTGGCCAATACAAACTAATTTTCCTAAATGAGTTCTGAATCATCAGTCATGCTAAAGCACTATGCCTTGGGAGCTAAATTGGCAGAAGACTAATCAGCTGATATTGTCCCAATGAGTGTTTAGTTGTGAAGGATCAGTAAACTTTTCTGGCCCGGGGGGGGGGGGCTGAAAAGAATTGTTGTCGAATCTGAATTTTCCTTTTTGAGCAAATTCTGAATTATTATTCTGAAAGAGAGTTCCAGCAGGCAGTGAATCAAAGCCACAGCTAGTGAATGTAACACACAAGTATGGACTGCACATTCCATACTGGGAGGTGAGTTTGGGGCACTTCTCATAGTCTAGGATATGTTTGAAGCTCCCTACTCTCTCCCTGTGGTCCTGGAGGAGATTCTTGAGAGTCCCCTGGACTGCAAGGAAAACAAACCTATCCATTCTAAAGGAAATCAAGCCTGAGTGCTCACTGGAAGGACAGATCCTGAAGCTGAGGCTCCAATACTTTGGCCATCTCATGAGAAGATAAGACTCCCTGGAAAAGATCCTGATGTTGGGAAAGAGTGAAGGCAAGAGGAGAAGGGGACAACAGAGGATGAGATGGTTGGACAGTGTCATTGAAGCTACCAACATGAATTTGACACAGCTGCGGGAGGCAGTGGAAGATAGGAGGGCCTGGCGTGCTCTGGTCCATGGGGTCACGAAGAGTCGGACACGACTAAACGACTAAACAACAACACTGTCTCCCTACTCTCAGCCGCCAATAGCAAAGGCTTCTCAAGCAGATATTTTTAACACAGAGAGACACAGCATCTTCACTGATAATTGCAGTGGACTTGCTTGGTGTTTAATTGCATCATAATGCTTGAAATTTTGTGGTAACAACGTTCTTGGTATGTGTAACAGTTCTTTCGAGGTAAATAGTTTTCCAGACTCAAAATTCAGGTGACTCTGGGCTATATAAATGTAAGTACTAGAACAGGATAGAAGTCCTGTCTTGTTTTGTTTTTTTGAGCTGGCAAACATATACTTGAGCAAAGGACATTAACAGTAGGGATAAATGAAATCCTCCCTATAATTTTTGTAAATGCTTCTGCCATGGCAAGAAGTGTGGTGTCATGTTGGGATCGTTGTCTGCAAAAATGGGTGAAGTTTTGTGGATGGATCTTCCAGTAAAATGAACCCTCATTGGTTCAATTAAAGTAGGAGATAATGTCTCTACTGCACTTCAGTGCAAAATGCTTCTCATAATGTTTCCCATTCATACCACAGACTGCCCAATAATGTTGCTTCTTTCTGGTTTAACTAGAGCTTCATGTCCATTCTATAATTAGCTTTATTGTAAAATATACCACAAATTTTTGCTTTCTTTTCCATGAACCCACAATAACTGTGTGAAAATCCATTGCCTTCATATACATATCCACAAAAGGGTATTTTGTTTATGGAAAAGTATAAGCAGCAACACAAGTCTGTGGATAGAAAAGAGATACTATTGTAGAACAAATGAAAAGGACAATAAAGACACTTTATTTTGTGGAGGGATACATAGGACTGATCTGTATCAAATCAAATAGCTTTCAGCATAAAATAGCAAGGTAGAAGCTATTTATATACTGTATCTTCTTCCATCATTGCTTGGACATTGATGGGCTATACTGAAGAAAAAGAAAAGCAACAAAATCCTCATAGTACAAGTTTTCTGTTTCCAAGGCAACAAGCGCATCTCTGTTACTCACTTTGTAATTTGTGTAGTGTTTTATAAATTAGATTCTATTGCCTGTAACATGTGTATCCTTGTTCATTACGTGCTGTCAAGTCACATCTGACTTACAGCAACCCTAAGGCAAGGTCTGTGAGATATATAAAGAGTGATTTCACTGTTATCACCTTCTGGTGAGTTTCAGTGGCCAAACAGGGATTTGAATCCAAGTCTTCTGAATCCTAGCCCTATACTGTACATAACACCACATTGGTGTCTCAATATCTGTATTTCTTTGTGGTCATCAAAAGCAATTAATTATTCATAATAAAGACATCAATCTTTGAAAATGCCTGCAATTTATTATTCTTATTACTACTGTCCTCCCAAGAACCCTGTGGGATACATCAGACTGAGACAGAATCCCTGGCCCAAATTCACAAAGTGATGGTAATGGTTCAGTGGGAAATAGAACTCAAATCCCCCAGGATCCACTCCAACTACTACACCATACTGCCTCTGCAAAACCTTTCTCAGTACACCATATTGTCATAAATTCCACTTATCCCACTTACTTATATATCTAAGCACATGTTCTGTCTTCTCCAGTTTATTAAGGCTTAACTGTAAAATGATATGCTACTTCCATGTACAAATGCTTCATTCTGTACTGATGAATGTGTAGGGCAGAAAACACAAGTATTTAACCTGCCTCTAAAGAGTCACAGGGAAATGAATTTATACTCTATGATCTGAGACATCTGGGGAGAAAAATGCTCCTTTTTTTCCTTGTTAAAATGTACATTGATTGTAAGTTCATTTAAGGCTTAAGGTTAAATTGGATTTATACATGGTTCTTTTAAGCAAAGAAAAATTGCATTGGATGGTTGCAGCTGCTTCAATTCTATAGTTGGGAATGGTCTTCCATGGATTTATTTACAGAATAGAAAGAGTGAGATACTGTCAACAAATGAAAAATAAAAGCCACATTTCTGGGGAAGAAGACATCCATCTTTTTCCTGTTTGTGAGTGCTGATGAGCAGGGTTTAAGGAGGGCTTATGTCTCCCATTCATCTTAATTAAAGAGTTAATTGCTCGTGTATCCTGATTTGGTTAGCTGATCTTCGCAGCATAAAAGTCCTTGCTTCTATGTTTCTTATTGACCAGGGTAATGACATCATTGGCAAGGCTCAGGATTTATTCATTTTTCTCCCTATCCTCATAACTTTAATAGCCTCCTACATGAGAAAACTTTCAAAAGCAAAGGAGTTCTTTAGTATGGCACAGAATACCGAAAGGTCTGTTCAGGAAGCTGTTAAATGTCTCAGTTCAGCTGTCATTGAAGTATTACTTCAAAGTCTAGAGCTTGGAAGATAAGTAAAAAGTAATTTTAAAGACCAATTCTCGTCAAATGTATATATGGAAATAGAACGAAACATCTAAAAACTCAATATCAAATGTAAGCAATTGATCTGTTTTTATTCAGTTTTTTTCTCAATTGTAGTCATAGTCAAGTAAGCACTACTGCTAGAGACAGTCAGCCAGCGTTGACAGCATGCTCTGTGGATTATAGGGCAAATTGGTTTAGTCACATGTCTAGCCACACAAAAGAAAGAGTCTCTGATCTGGTGAAAGACCAGTTAACTAACAAGGATGGCTGTTTGGTTTTTTTTATATATGCAAAGTCTTTCAAGTTCCAAACCACAATTCCCCATGTAAGCTTTCTTAACAATTCCTTATAAATATGTGAATGAAGCTTTCATCAAAGAGAACAATATGGGCAGCAAAGTTCCTTTAGAATCTGGTTTTCTGTAATGTTCCACAATGAACACTGATGATAAAATAACTTTCTGAACTTGACCGGATCTTATATTTGTATTTTGGAATAAACAGGTGTGCTTATAATGGTAAGAAACGTCCCTTTGCAGGTATAGACAAAAAAGAGAATGGGAGGGGGATAAAAAAATGCCACCATCAGTACAAGTGTGACTTCATCAGAGAACACCGTGGCAATTTCGGCCCATCTATGCAAATTAATTGGCTTGCTATGCAGGAACCAAGACCTCTGTTCCTCCAAGGGAAAAGAGTTCTTTGAGGGGACTTCAGCTGCTAAAAATAGTTCTCATTCACTTCTTCAAACCACATGATGAAAAGGTAGGAAACTGAGCCCAAACCTGCTAGAACTAATTATAAGCTGCTTCTCTAGAGATACAGTTTCAGTTACTCTCCCCAAGGATCAAACTATGCATACCAACAGCCTTTCAAAATCTCCACCTCATCGGAGGGCAAAGAAATTGGTGGGAAAATTTCACCAACTTTCTAGAGGAGGAAAAAAAATCAAATAATTTCTCAGAGATGGGGTTCCACCTTAATAACATTCATACCAAAGCTTTGTCTTCCCCCCACCCCATATTCTTGTAGTTTGCTCTGCCACTGTGCCTGTCAGCAACAATCACTGAGTTGGCAGCCAGGACACCATTTTGTTTCTTCCACAACTCACTTCACATTTTTCAAACAATTATTCAAAACAACCTTCTATTTGTAGAAGAATAGGAAAACGAAGGATCACAGTCTATATCTCAGAAAAATATCTTCTGAAAAATCTGGGTTCAATGATTGCCATCTTTCAAGGCTCAGTCCATTTGCCATTCCTTTCAGCTATCACATTTCAAGGGGTCACTGTAGACCCATTTCATCTGTAGTATACAGAGTATGGCTCAGAGACTGCCGGTGCCCTGCCATGCCATTTTTACAGCCCCTGGATGTTCCCATTAAAACCATTGGTGTTGGCATAGGTTTTGAGTAACTTACTCTAGCTAACTGGCTAGATGCCAGGGCATTTCTCAGTTGATCAGTGAGGTTCGTGACCAAACATGTGAGTGAAAACACACCTGGCACCTCATCAATTAACAGCAGCAAGTTAAGCAAAACCTATACTAATACTAAAAGAATTTTGCCCATTGCCTGCAAAAAGAATAAAGAAAAAAGAGGTGGGGTGGGGAGACACTTTCTGCTTCAGAAAATGTCCAGGAGATGAAGTTTTGCAACAGAATGAGGTGCAGAAGCCATGACCTCTCAATGAAACCCAAGCCCAAGTTGTTAATTTCCAGCTAAATTTGGTTTTATTTATTTGTTAAATTTTGTTCATTCTTATAACTCCTGTACATCTTGAAGGTATAAAGCTACACACACACACACACACACGCACGCACGCACGCATGCACATGCACACACACACACACACACACACACACACACACACACACACACACACACACACACACCCCATACTCTGAAGTCTCTCCCTACTAGAAGTCCTGTATCGGTTATGAAGGTGGACAATGTTACCTCCTGCTCCAGGAGGAAGTTGAGGACAAGGTTGTGGCATGGTTTGTCACTTCTAGCAATGTTATTTCCTGAAGTCCCATAAAGAAGGCTTCAGTTTTTCTGCCTCATTCTCAGGATCTCTGAGAATGTTTTCTTCATTATATTTTTTTGAGCTTTCCATAACACAACATGGAAGGTGGAAGGTGCTGCTCTTGCCTTCTCTTTCTGTTTCCCTGTAACTTCCTTAGCTCCCCATGCCTGGAGGAGGAAAGCTTCATACCTTATCAGCTGTGAGCTCTTAAGGGATCTAAAAATCTTTTGGGTTTACCTGAAATGGGGAGCTGGGAGAGTGATTGCCAGCTGCCACAGAGTAGATTGTACCATGAAATTAACTGGAAATCTTCTGCCACCTCATATGTTACACTTGAAGCTCACTAGAGATGGGGACAAAGCACCAAAATAGTACTTTGTCTTGGCTTGTGGGTCATCCAACTTGGCAACCCACAAACTAGGAATTGCCCCCCCCCAGTGACCTATTGAATTACAAATCAATTCGTTGGTTCGTCAGGCCAGTTTTTTAAAAGACAGCCCATGGAACTATGTTTAAAAAAAGCCCCTGCTCCCACAGCCTTCCAATGCTGTGCAGCATAGAAAGTGGAGGGAAAGGATCAAAGTGATCCCCCAGCCCTGCTGCCTTTGCAAAGGCAGTGTGGCTGCAGGATGGATTGGGTCCCCCTTTCCTTCTCTTCCTATGCCGCATACCATAGGAAGAGGAGGGAAAGGATCAAAGGCAGCGGGGCTGGAGGAAGGCTTAGATCCTGTTTTGATCCCTAACCTCCTACAAGGGCATAGGAAGAGGAGGAAAGGGAGACCCAAGCCGTCCCCCAGCCCCGGGGTTGGGATTCCCTTTAGCAAGCCACCTGAAGGGAAAACCCCTCTCTGCTTATGCCCCCAAGGAACAGCTGATTCGCGGGGGCATAAGCAGATAGGGATAGACGAAGGGATGAATATAAAAAGGTTACATTCACTGCTTCATATTTGCCGGGATCTTTGTACCCCAAGAATATGAAGTGACAAATAGCTGATGAATCAGAGATATTTGTGGAATATCTCAATTTGTTTTTATATTTGTCCCCATGTCTAAAACTTACCCATAAGAATTTCTCTGAAATTTTGCCTCCGCTTTTGAAGAGATTTTATTTTGTATGAGAAAATAAAATTCGCTCCTGCAGGGAGCACCTGTTTTTAAAATGTACTCAACATATTATCTAGTGTGACCCTGATGCTATGTCAGCAGTGGAACTGGTGCATTTTCTTTGTGAACATTGAGAAGAGGTCATGTATTTATAATACTTTTTGCATTGAGTCCATACAAATCTATTACAGTTGCTTTGTTGCGTGATTTGTACAAAATTAGCAGTGTTGAATGGGTTTCTTGTATCTTTTTGTAATCTGTCATCCTAACTTAGTGTGTCAATGCAACCTGTCTCACTGAGAATGAATAATTATGCAAGAGTTCTGTACAACTCACAAATATAGTTGAATTTGATTCTTTTATGATGTACACACAGAATATAAAACTGAATTTTTTTTGGTAGTAAACAAATGCCTAAGTCTGTTGTACTTTAGCATTTAACAAAGGCACTGTCTTTAGGTTACATGCTACAGGGAGTGGCTGCTGCAGTTGGTTCCTTGAAAGAGCAGACTGGATAATTTGTTCACAAATAGATGTTTTCTTAAGTTGATATTTCTGTATCTACCTTCAAATTGCATTCTGGAGTGATAGCCAGCTTACCTCCTGATCATGGATTCATTTGCAAATGAATGTACAATTATTCCATTGTAGAACTTACAAGTAAGATATACTGGTGCTTTTAGCACCAGACTCTGCTTCTAAAGGGTTTCAGGGAAGGAGTTTTTCTCATCTGGGACCTTCTGCATTGAAGTAATTTGCTCTATCACTCCGTCACAGCCCTTCTCAATTTATGGTAAAAAAGAGTAATCTCAAACATTGATTCAAAGATTAAGTCCATCCTTGGGGACTCAACATGTGACATACAGTATGATGTAATGTAAACTTCTTAGAGATTTCATTGTGTTAATTAATGAAAATATATGATGCAAAAATAGCAAATATATAATAAACACAGGGGGAAAGGTGAAATCCTTCCTCCACACATTCCTTTTTAGCCATTTTATTAATATCTTGTCAAGTCATCAGGCATCCAAGCTTTACCAATTTAGCACCTGAATCGATTTTAAAGTGTTTACTTTATCAGCTTTGTGCACACTTTGATGGCAGAAGCAGCTAGTAAAAATTCCTAATATCTGAAAGTAATAGTGCTGAATGTTTAATAATCTTTAAATGTTGATGCATCCCTTCATCTCTTTTTGAAGAGTTATACTGCCAGGGCTATAAAACAGGTAGATAAACCAGAGGAGTAAGCCAAAAGTGTTGGAATGCAACAACACTGGCCTGAAAGCAATAACTATTATCTGTGAAGATTGTTGAAAACATTTCAAAAGAACCTGAACAATGTTAATGATGGAGATTTGTATAACCCCTATTGGGGAAAGAGAATTCAGCCAGATGATTAATCAGTTTAATTCATCATTGCATTTTCATATCATATGCTTTCTCTTCAGAACAATACATGGCAAAGTAGCAATGTTATCAAAATCAAAATAAATATAAGCATGCACAATGTTTAATGAATGCAGGAGTGCCACCACCAAAGTAGCAAATCTTAAGCATGAAAGGGAATAAAAGAAGAGATGAAGAGTATCATGCAAGTTAGAACTTCAAAGACTAGAGGCGATCTAATGTACAATTAGCATCAAAAATATAACAAAGATAGGGAACAAAAATACTAGTAATAATAGTACCCAGGATAGCAACAAGGAGTGTGTTCCTAGTTTATATTCCAATTAACTGTTATCCAACTGTTCGAACCTGACATTCAGTGGCACAAGTACAAGCAATTAGTGATCAGAGAAGGGCAGCAATTATTATAACCTCACAATGAGACAAACATCCTTTAATCTCTTCTGCAATCCTTTCCTCTAATTTATGTTATAAATTTTTCAGTATATATTATCACTGCCCAGTTAACCCATGTCCTGGTTAACCCCTCACTGCTTCTTTTCCAGTCAGCCCAACTAGTAAGGTGCTGAGTGAGTTAGTTCCAAATAAGTTGACCTTCTTAGACCCCACGACGTTTGCTAGGTAAAACCGATCAGCCTCAAAGGTAACATAACAGAAGGTCCCAAGGCCTCAAGGGATAAATCACAGGGATCCCCCATCATCTTAAAGATGGTTTCAATGTTTCCCAAATCCCGTCTTATACAGGATTTGGGAAAGCTGTCAGTCTGATCAGCCTATAACATAATGTGCCACTAAGTAAATTTTGACTTATGATGAGAATACTGTACTTATAAGTGGTTCATCATTCCCTTCTTCTGGGGGTACCATGAGATGGTGTAACTTGCCCAAGGAAACAAACTGGCTGTACTCACAGGAAGCAGAGAAGGGAATTGAACTCCCAACCTCTGGCTTCACAGCCCTATACCTAAATCATTGAGCTGTCCAGTCATCTTAATATAATATAACCCCCAAATATTACCTGGCAATAACATTTGCAGACAGAAAATGCTATTTTGGTTGCTTCATGATAGACTGGATGTATTTGGCTCACTTCTGTTTTATGGTGAGGATGTTTTTGCCTATGTATTGAACAGAACTAGATATATTTTGTAGCTTGTAATGTTGTGGGTGCCACTTAGGAATTTAAACAGCAAAGCAAAATAGTTTTTTGTTCATTTTGATTTCCCCCCCCCACAAAAATTAGTTCAAACCCCCCCCCCATTTTTGTGTTTTTATTATGATGGTCATTTTGTTTAACATGAAAGGAAAGCTTCTTTTCATTTTCTTTCATCTCATGTTTCCCATTCCTGACAATAGTCCAAATAAAGCCTTATAGTCAATCCAGTTCAAAAGCAGGCAATAAAACACAAATTGTGTACCCCTCCCACAAAAAAACAACTTTAACAAAATGAACATTCCATCAGTTAATCATGCAGTATTTTTAAATAGTAATCAAACAGAGAAAGCACAATCCCACATAGACATGCACATGGGGGGAAAATAGTCCTCCTCCCAAAAACCAAGCAAACAAGTAAATGAAGGCAAAAAATACAACCAAATCCACCCCAAATTACTAGAATATTGAAAGATTTCTATCCCTCCTCACTTGATGCCTACTCTTCTCTTCTTTGTGTCTAGCAGATCAGGCAGAGGGAGAAACACTTCCAAAAAAAAAAAAAAACCAAGAGGGGGGGAAAACTCTAAAGAAATTGAATTTGGGGAGGGTCTAAAAATAATTCTAAGTAAGTACGCTGGCACTGCCAGACTTCAAAGAAATAAAAATACATTTCCAAAAAATCAAGCCAGAAAGTTAAAAAGAAAAAAGAAAGAGGAAAGGATCTGAAATAGAAATGTGGAGACAGGCAAGCAGGCAGTAATCCAAGATGGAGGACATTATGTTCCACAGCATACAGTAATCCCATCCACAATTAAGGTCTGAAGCAAAAAGAACACTCCTCACTTGGTTCCATAACCTTCTACACATTCAGTATTCCCTCACACCATAGCAGAAACACCCCATGTGCAGCACTTGCTTTCACACCCATGACATAATTTCAGATGTTGTATGTGAAAATACACTGAGGATATTGCAAACAACATATACCTCTTTCCAAGATCCCTCGGTATCATGCTGAACCTATTTTTGGAGCAAAAAGCACAATTAAGATTTACATTTCTAATAATTACCTGTTTAGGACTTCGATACTTGTCAAAATGTTCTACTACAAAAGAACTACCCATACCACCCACTCCTCAAAGTCCATGATGTTAACCATGATAACACTTAAGGAGGTCAAATGAGTTAACACCATGTCATAGTGCCTTCCCTCTGGAACAAGCTTCCAACAGTTTGTCAGACACCATCCGTCTCAGTTTTTAGGAAATTAGTAAAAACAGAATCATTTCAAGCTGCTCTTGTTAATGCTTTTAACTACTGACCTGAGATGTCCACATTTGTTTTAAATTTGTTTAATTCTGTTTAAATGTAGTTTTAGCTAGTGACAGGGTTGTATTTGTTTTATGGAATTAATTGTATATTGAATTTTGTATTGCTGATTTTAATGTGTTTTGACAGGTTGTGAACCACCAGAGAATATTCACAGTAATGGGGCATTATACAAGCTGCATGTGTGTGTGTGTGTGTGTGTGTGTGTGTGTGTGTGTGTGTGTGTGTGTGTGTGTGTGTGTGTGTGTGTGTGTGTGTTCTTTGATAGATAGACAGACAAATAGGCAAATACATTCAGAAAAAAGAAAAAGTTAGTAATAGAAGCATAAATTAAAGTGAAGGTAAATAAAATAAAAGCTGATGAGTGAGATTACTGTCTTTTATTTACCCACACCCTGGTCTGAATTATTTGGCCTCTCTTCATAAATGAGATAAATGCCATGTTCCACTAGTATGAATTATATATAGTCAAAGTGAAATGCATGATTCTAAAAATACATAGAGAAAGGATGGAGTTATTTTAATGATATATTAGGATAGGAATACCTGACTATGAAGCATTGTGTTTCAGAGAAGATAAATGGGGATCTCACTACTTTAGAACAATTACATTTTTTTTTCTGAGATGGATGAAATTCTGCTAGAAACAAGCTGGTGTATTGTTAAAACATGGATATACAACTATTTTCAGATGTTTATTATAGCCTTTATAATACTTTCAGGCTCTGACATACTCTGGTGACAAAAAAACAATTAAACACATGGCAATGCATTTGCTTATTTTGCTGCCTGTATCGGTTACTTAAAGAAATGATTTCCCATGGATAAAAGTGCGCCCCACAATTTTCTACATGTATCATTAATGTAACGGTTCCCTGAAACAAACACACCAGCATAGCATATAGCAGTTTTCAAGAAGAAGAAAAGAATGAAAGAATGATACACATTTAACATTTGGTTCCTTTCATTATTCAATTAACACCTCTGATCAATTATTGCACACCTCTGATCACGAGGCCACTTTAGCCCACATTGTAGGTGTCTAATAGTGAAGTTTACCAACACACATTATTATCATTTTGCCGGAAAAGGAAATAATGCAGATTTGTGGGGGCCCAGGGCTCTATAAATTAAAGTAAGGAATATAATACACACAATTCTTTGAAAGAAAAAAGGCCACAACTTTATTGGTTACAGAAGCAGTCCTTGGCCAGCATTAGGACTTGAAATCGGAACACTGATAGGCCCAAGTGCCTCCTGATGCCCACCACTATTCACTTCATCAGCCACTGAAGTTTCCACAGAAGTAACTGTCTTCTGGAAACCACATGAGCGTATGCCACTCCATGACTCTTGTACACTTGGGGCAGCAGTTGGCCCTGTCCCAATCTCCCCATATAGAGGGGTTTGTTCATCATTCTGGGTGCATAGACCCCTGTCTCAGTCGTCCGGATCCAAAGCCCCAAACTGCCAACAAATCTGTGACAAAATTGACTGCACACAAACATTGTAGTGATAACACCCTAACTCTCCACTCCTACAATCTGTGAAACAACCTGAAACATAATTCCACCATGATGGAAAAAAGGGACAGCAGAAAGGAAAAGGAAAAGGGCGTGGATGCCAGTGACTGGATGGGGGAAGCAGCTGCATCCGCTGGCTTTTAAGCTGGGCAGATGGCCAGAATGAAAAGCCTCCTTTGCTAGTCCACCTGCACCATAGTCTTTTAACTGGATCCCCCACACCGGAGAATTCCCAACTCACAGGGGAAACCCACTCGCCACTGGCCATTCAAAGCTAGCAGGTGAGTTTCTGGCTGCCTCCTCCTATCACTCTGCTGGACTGTGTGGTCACTGCCATGCCTAACCCAGGTCTCCAAGCCCAGGTGAGCCCTCCTTGGCATCAACGAGTGGCACCCAAGTAAGACCCATTTACCATGATGACTATTTTGTCCCCCTTCCACATACTTAAATCTTTCTATTCAAAGCTGTCTTTGACAACCAAGTCTCCAAGATGCTGTTAATATTAACATTTTATTTTTCTTTTCTTGTTTTCTCTTTACTTTTTTTAAAGTGTTTTTTTTTAAAAAAAACACCACATAAACATATGAATTGCCATGTGGAGTTTCCGAGATTTGTAAGCTTTAATTTGTAAACTATCCAGAGTAGTGTGTGCACTAATGAGGTAGTATACAAATCATATCATATGATATTTATCAATCAATAAATTGTCAGAATTCTTAGCTCTACTGTGTGAAATATATCATCAATATCGAACTATTGAACAGTATTTTCATTCAAGGTTTCGCCATGTGTGTGTGGTATCATTTCAAAAATAAAATAAGAAAGAAACAAGTGTTACACAGAATCAGTGAAACCAAGAATACATCACAACCAAGTATCATTGCCAACAATTCACATACTAATAGAATCATAGATTTATGAGAATGATCCCTCATAGCAAAAATATCACACCAGAAATTGCTGGGTGTATCAAGTGGGGAAAAAAAATGTATGCTAGAAATTTAGCATGATTAATAAAGGGAAACAAGACGTTCTAACAACAAAAAACAGAAGCAGGATACTGGATTTTGAAAATTCATACTTTCAGAGATTCCTTTTGTTAATCAAACCCGATGAGTGAGTTCTCTGTCAAGACTAGGTGTTGTATTTTGGTTCTCCAGATTGACATTGCCAGATTCTTATTTCCTGATCTTTTAGCACTAGTGTTTTTACCCCTTCCTTTCCTTTTTTGGCACTGCTAGAGGTAAAGAGGAAATAAACAGTACCCTAATACAATGCCCCATACATACAGCAGGTCTATTATTTATTTATTTATTTATTGGACTTATATACCGCCCCATAGCGCTACAAGCACTCTCCGGGCAGTTTACAATTTAATTATACAGGCTACACATTGCCCCCCCAGCAAGCTGGGTACTCATTTTACCGACCTTGGAAGGATGGAAGGCTGAGTCAACCTTGAGCCGGCTACCTGGGATTTGAACCCCAGGTCGTGAGCACAGTTTTAGCTGCAGTACAGCGGTTTAACCACTGTGCCACGAGTCCACCTTAGGTGGTGGAAATGGGACCAAAAGCACAGTGTTCAGTATGATAGGGTTATTTGATAATTGCCCTCTCATATTCAAATTGTTTGTGATATACCAGCGTGTGACAGATGGTTCAGTAGCTTTTCAGTGTTTTGTGAACTGGATTAACAAGAGGTAGGCTCTCAATAGCTAGACAACTTACATTTTTTTATGCACATGGACACTTTTAAAACAGGATGTTCTTGAACAAATTTTATGTAATAACTTGCCTATAGGTAACTATGCAAGGCATCCAAGCAAACGCTCTGTATTTTTAAGTGTTGCTATAATAAGTGTGTACCACTGGAACATCCCAAGGCTACCTGAAGTACTCCAGCCTTTCATCGTGAGCATTCATTGTTCAGAATGGTTTCTGGTTCAGGCACATTAAATCACAGTGGAATTATTCCCTATCAACTGGTTTCTAAGCTAAGCTAGGATTTGATTTTCTGCCTTCTTTCTTCATGACAGTAAATTGATTCCCACCCCCACCCCCAAGCCAACCGCAAATGAATTAACGGCCATCAACGGTGAGTCTGATGGAGTCCTCCCTCCTCCTCAGTGAGGTCTTTGCTGGTCAAAGACAACCCACATATCAATTAAACTCACCTGTTAATTAAAGCCTTGTTTAGAAATATCTTGCTAGGTGGGTGCAAAAGACAGTATAAAAGGTGTCTGCATGGTAAGGCTTTGAATGTTAATTACTTACTCCCAAGTTTCCTTTGCTGTCCCCCCCCCCAAGTTTTTTTCAGGCACTTTTAAAGAACTGGAAGGTTGTGTGTGTGTGAGGGGTGTAAGGAAACAAAATTAATTTGCAGTTTCTGCTGTGGGGGAGAAATAACAACAAAAGAAGAACAAATCAACACAACTTCCAAGCTGTTCTCTCTGTTCTCATGTTTAGATTTATTCTTTATTCATTTGTTTATAAGAAAACACTGACACAGTACAAACAGAAAGCAATACTGAACTACAGCACAGGCAAATGCAGTAACCACTCGTAAGAGGCTTTCTTTCATTGAGACAGATAACCCTCCACTCACAGCAAGTATCTTACTTTACAACTTTGAAGTAGTTTGTTTATAATAATAATTTAGGGTCGGGATACATTAATACGACATTACAGTCTCAGAAATTGCGGCAGAATAAATGGTAAATCTGATCTATTGCTATGATTACTTCTGAAAGAAATAAAAGCGCGAGAACTCTTGAGCACAACTTTTAGAAATGAATATAAAAAGAGGGAAAATAAATCAAAGGAAATCAAATACAATGGAAAAGACATCAATACAATACAACACAGGCACAATTCCTTCCATTAAATAGGGCAAATACCGTGAGCCAAGCAGAACGTGGCAAAAGATTGACATATATAAGCTGGATTTTTTTTTTTTTTTACAGAAAGGTGGTTTACATAAAATGAAAAATATAAGTCCTAAACTGACATTCACCTGATCAAAGCACTGAAAACAAGGATGAAATACTAGAATGGACATAAACAATGGATGTCATATGGGCAAGTCTGTTTTGTTTCCTCTTGGTGGAGCACAAGTTATTTCAGTTTGTGATAAATAGTGACTTCCTAGATCAGCTGCAGCTGCCACAAAAAGAAGCACACACAACCAGTTAGTGAAGCACAGAAGCTGTGATAAAGAACAGAAATTCCCAAAGGTGACTTCTACCCAAAGTTGAACATGGAGAGAGCATTCCCTCAAGGAGCTTTCTCACTGCCCATTACTGATTTTATGTGCGTGCATGAGAAATGGGCATTTGCATGGTGGAGTGCAGGCCCCTCAAGCCCCTCTCCTTCAAACCAAAACTGGAAGTGTACATACAGTTAGTTTGATTTTTGAGTCCAATGTTTCCCATTGTTCTGCAGTTCTTAACTATTTCCTGCCCTTGGTGTATCAGCAGTGTGGCCTGGAGATGAATATTTGGGCTCACGTTGCCCATCTCTGATCTAGACCCATTAGATGTAGGGGTCCTCTCCAGCCCAATCTTGAACACTGTGTTGCATGTCCACTTCTCATTCAATAGTATGTAGGTATATTTTCTTAAAAGCAACTTGACGATTTCATCTGCCAGTGATAGTGCTAGAGTCTCATCTTTTGAGCAAGTAGCTTCAGCAGCGAAAGAACTATCCCTTAAAAATTTGCAAGGCAAGAAGTAGTCACTGACATTTCTTCATTGTGCTGGTTGAAAACTTTGTGCAACACAAGGATATCCTAAAATGGCCAGAGATCAAAATAATATGAGGAATGGCTGCTGACAATATTTTGCAAAGTTTGCAGCTCCTTCTCCTCCTCCTCCTCTTCCTAGAAATGATGGAAGAGGCCTTTCATTTCAAAGAGGTCTCATTTGCATTTAGGGGCAGCTGAGCATCTTGGTGCCCCATTGGCCTCCTGCCATCTGTGAAGGCTTGAGACTTGATTGAGGCACGTCAGTCAAAGCAAAGTATAGGGATGCAACCATTAAACAGACAGCTCTTGCTTCATCAGCAGGCCAAGAATATATGCACATCACAATGAAAACCAGAATGGCAGCAATAATTCCAAAGGAAACAACAATATCAGTAACTGGCCATTCTACAAGTTTTGTTACAAATCAGAACTGCATTGAATAAAATGTGCAAGTTAGACCAAATTACAGAACAACAGCCATTGTGAGAAACCTATGAAGATAAAACAAAAGCATTCTAACTAACATTTTCCTTGCCTGCAGATGCTGTATTGTCTACAGTGAAGCATAATATAAAATCATAATTCACTAATGATCCAAGGCATTTTTCCCCTGGTGTGGTGTCTGGAATTGTGAACAAACAGATTTTCAAAATATTTTATTTGCCATTGGAGGGGGGATTAAAGTGTTTGTGACTAATGAGAAGACTTTTTTTTCCCTAAAGTGGTTTCTTTTCAGTATCCTCAGGGGTCTCCAAACTTTTCAGTATGAGGGCCACAGTTTTGTAGTGAATTATTAATTTTATTTGGATCAACAAACTGGTACTTGTATACTACAATATTAATGGGAATGATTTTGGCATTGGGCCAAATCAGGGATCTGTACCAAACAAACTGCACCAGAGCACAGAGTGCTACTCCTGTCCTCTGAAGATGCTGGCCACAGAGACTGCCGAAACGTTAGCAAGAACAACCTTCAGAACATGGCCAAAGATCCTGAAAAACCCACAACAACCATTTGGCCAAAAGCTTGCAATCAAATCCAAAGCAGATGTAGTAGGAAGCCCAGCTCACCATCAATTGAGTGGGGGACAGGCTGATAAAGCAGAGCTCTGCTTGGTTGTTGAAGGTTTTTCGGGCTCTTTGGCCGTGTTCTGAAGGTTGTTCTTCCTGACGTTTCGCAGTGACAGATAATCTCTCCTCATTATTAAAACAATACATCCACAGCAAAAACACACTGATCACCATAATCACCCAATCTCCTGAAAAGCTATAAATACTCAGCTATCCACAGCTATAAATACTCAGCTATCCAACAAACAGCAACAGAGCATGGACAGAGTTCCTACTCTTGTCCTCTGAAGATGCTGGCCACAGAGACTGTCAGGAAGAACCACCTTCAGAACATGGCCAAAGAGCCCGAAAAACCCACAACAACCATCAGATCCTGGCCATGAAAGCCTTTGAGAATACAGTGGTGCCTCGCTTAATGGGCACCTCGTTTAACAACGAATCCGCATAGTGATGAATTTTTTGTGATCGTTTTTGCTATCGCATTGCGATGGTTAAGATAGGAAAATATCGCTTTGCGATGATAGGTACCCTGTTTCGCATACCTATCATTGCATAGCAATGATTTTCCAACAGCTGATCGGTGGTTCCAAAATGGCCACCGGGTAAATAAAATGGCTGCCCGCTGTGTTTTTGCCCGGATTCCTCGCTTACCGGGCAGCGAAAATGGCTGTCGTATGGAGGATTTTCGCTTAAAGGTGAGTTTTTTGCCCATAGGAACGCATTAAACAGGTTTTAATGCATTCCTATGGGCTTTTTATTTCCGCATAGCGACAAAATCACTTTGCAGTGATTTTTGCTGCACAGATTATCGTCGCTATGCAAGGCACCACTGTACAGAGCTCTGCTTCTTGCTCAATGTGCAGGAGTCTGTTCTGAGCAGATTTTCGATATGGTTTCACCATCATAAAATAGGAGTGGGCACTGATAACCAGACTGGGGGTGGACCCTGGATGAGGAACTCAGAAAATAGCCAAATTTGGCTTTGATTGACTGGGAGCTCCTAATAGGGCTTTCAACATAAATGAAATATTCATAGGTTTTACCAGTCCCACACCCCCAGCAAATTTCCATGGTAAATTTAGGCTTCTCATCTAGGTCTCCGAGTCCTAGTCCATCACTCATTCCACTACACCACACTGAGTATCCCTAATAATCGTGTGCCATCAAGTCAGTTCTCACTTATGCTGTGCCTTTTCAGGGTTTTCTAAGTAGAGACTATTAAGAAGTGGTTTACCATTTCCTGGTAAACCGCTCCTGAGGGAACATACTGGGACTGTGCCGCTTGCCTAAGACCACACAGGATGGCTCTTCTGGGAGGCATGGTGGGGAACTTAACTTACCCAACCTCTAGTTCCACAGTCAGATATATAACTCTGCTATTCAGCCAGCTTATCCTTCATTTTACTCAGGAGCAAAGATAGAAGCTCCAGTTTGGAAATTTGGATCTTTTTGCTTCTCATTGACTACTCTTGGAAATCCACTTCTCCAGATCTACCCGAATCACCCGACACAGCCAGCAGGGACGGCTGAGGGCCCTGACGCCGAGAAAGGCCCAGAAGGAAAAAACAAGAAACCGGGCCTTCTCGGCGGTAGCCCCTCAGCTGTGGAACACTCTCAGAACCGAAATTCAGCTGCCACCCTCGCTGGGTGTTTTCAAAAAACAGTTGAAAACTTGGTTATTTAAACAGGCCTTCCCTCCAGTCAATTAAGTGTTTTCTTTTTTCTTCCTTTTTTGAGTCTTGCATCTTGGAAATGTATTGTTTAAAAATGTAAAATTAATTGTAATAATGGTATTTTATATATGTTATCTTGTTGTGTTTTAACCTATGTAAGCCGCCCCTCTAGACGTTGTCTAGAGGGGCGGGGTAAAAATCGAATAAATAAATAAATAAATAAACTTCTTGATCTGTTTATCAGGATTGGGTTGGTGTGCCTTTCTTTATGTGTTTCTTTGTTTTGAGAAGGTAAAGGTGGTCCTAGTAAAGAAATACAGAAGATCTAGTTTTCTTTTCTTTTTTTATCCTATGAGGGACTCATTGCTGTGTGCCACATGATTCCGCAACAAAACTAGTTTTTGCTCCCACCAATTGTTTATATTTCCAGGTAGGCTGGTACTTCAAGCTTGAACATTAAATGAAGCACAATGATCTTAAATGGTGTAAACTGTTATCCTGAACGTATCTACAGATGGAGTAATATTTCACAGAAGAGAATATTGACTCCTCTTTTTTACAAAAAGAAACACATAGCCCTAATTCCACTTGTTAGTTGTAACTAGAGTAGATCCATTTATTCATCTCCATTTACATAAGTGCCGACTTCCCATGTTTCTGCTGATTTAGTGGGTCCAATACAGTTAAGATTACCATCTGTATTTAAGCCTTGATTATAGTCTCTAAAGACTTGGCGTCTGTTTCAAAGGCTCTAGGAGACATATATTCACAACTCCATCCTACTACAACTGGCCCAGAACCTCTAAAGATAAAAAACATAACCCTGCAGGCATTTCCCTTGCCAACTTTAGCATCCAACAAAATTTTCTTTGGCTAAACGGACTTGCTTCATTTGAGCAGGCTAAGGAATTTACTTTTATCTCCGAGGCAGGCTGCAGCGTAATCGATTATATCCTAGTGTCCCCACCGCTGCTTGCTAGAGTATCTGACTTCGCTGTAGATGCGTTTAAACTGAGCGACCATCTTCCTCTCCAACTTAGTCTGAGAGGCATCCCTACGAGCAAGGGCCCAACGGATGAGGTTGTCAAGGCTCAGTCCTGCTCCCCTAAAATTCGGTGGGACAAGCTAACCCAGTCTAAACTGGCCCTTCTGTTAGCGAAGCCCAACTTTTTGGCACTCAGCTCCGCCATGCTTTCGGCAAACTCCCCATCGGAAGTGGTAAATCTGTATAACCAACTAATAGAGCTTATCACCTCTAACTTAGCGCCACCTGCAAAGACCTCATGCTCAGCCTCACGTCAGGGCAGCCCGTCTTGGTTTGACTATGAATGCCAACAATACAAAAGGGCGGCCAGAAACTGTTTCAAAAAATTCAGGCAACTAAACTCTCAGCAGGCACTTAAAGAATACTTCTCTTTAAATTTCCACCTGAACAGGCTAGTTAGAATCAAGAAGAACAATTATGAGGCAGCGCTATGGGAAAAACTTTATCAGGCTACGATTCACTTTAATCCTCGCTCTTTTTGGGCAACGGTGAACGGCTCCTTTAAAGCAAATGGCCACGACCCCAAAGCAGTCCCGGCTTCTGTCTGGATGCGGCACTTCTCAAACCTCTTTTTCGACAACACCGCCCCTCCGTTAGACGTGGTGTCTGAACCATCTGCAACCCCAAACTGGCCGCCGGTGTTAACATCAGAAATTAAAACCCTAATTGCCTCACTCAAGCCTGGCAAGGCGCCCGGTCCCGATATGATAATGGGAGAATGGATGAAATCCAACCCCGATGTCTGGGCTCCTATCCTGGCAGGTCTCTTCTCAACGGCTATTGCCAGTGGGTCCCTCCCGGAGTCCTGGAAGCAGGCCATTGTTGCCCCTATATTCAAAAAAGGGGACCCCTGTCTTCCTGAGAATTACAGGCCAATCAGCCTTCTTTCAATAGCAGGCAAGCTGTACGCCAACTATCTTTTGGTCCATCTCAACACTTGGATCACTGAGAATAACATCCTAGGTATTGAACAGATTGGGTTCAGACCAGGCCACTCCACCTTGGACCACTGTGCAGTCCTGTCTCATCTCGCTTACAAGTACTCCATAAAAGCTAATTCAAAATTATTTGTAGCTTTCCTAGACTTAAAAGCGGCCTTTGACAGCATTGACAGGCAGCTACTCTGGGCCAAGCTGGAGAAAACCGGAATCCCTTCCAATCTGATTAACCCCATCAGGCAACTGTACTCTAACACCTCCTGCAGAATAAGATGCTCCTGGGACGGCCTCCTTACGGAAGCGATCCCTACAAATAAGGGAGTCAAGCAAGGTTGCCCATTGGCCCCGACTCTATTCAACCTGTTCCTAAATGATCTGGCTCCAGAACTGTTAACCGTCGATGGTCATTTTCCAACTCTTGGAGATCGCAAGATCCCAGTCCTTTTATATGCCGATGACGCTGTACTTATTTCGCGCTCTTGGCTGGGCCTTAAAAGATTAATAAACAAAGGTCTGGACTATTTATCCATTAACAAACTTCATTTAAATTATCTGAAATCAAAAATTTTAGTTTTTTCCAAGTCCCGCAAAATATACAAATGGACCTTTAATCGTCACTCAATTGAACAGGTGAGGACCTTCAAATATCTGGGATTACTATTCTCAGCCGACTGTTCCTGGGTGGACCATCGTAATATGGCACATGCAACTGCCAAAACATCTTCAACGGCTATCTCCAGATTCTTCTATAACAAAGGGGGCCGCCTAATCCCGGCAGCCCTCAAAATATTCAATGCCAAATCCATTTCCCAAGCTTTGTACGGCATCCCTATTTGGATCAACGCCTATCACAAATCATTAGAAAATTTTCAATCAGTTTTCTTGAGAAGAATCATGGCTATGCCAAACTGCGTCCCGTATGAGGCGTTATGCCTCGAAACGGGACAACTCCCAGTAAAGGACGTTGCCTGGCACAGAACTTGCAAATATTGGCTAAGAATATACTTTGACCCCTCCCAAACAACCCTACTTTATCATCTAAAAAAAGATAGTTGCCCTCCTGCTGATGGCTGGCTAAGGAAGATTGAACAGATTGGTCTAGATCCGGAGACCTTGGGTTCTCTCACGTTCCAGGCCGCCTTAAAAACCGTCAAACAAAGACTGGCCAACATTGATTCGCAAAACTTATTAAGTGCCGCTAACAGATCTTGCTCACCTCTGTTCTGGAACCTTCCTCTGGTAGTAGGCAGCCCACCGGCCTACATCTCCATACTGCATAATCCCGAAATCAGAAGGGCGATTTCTTTAGCCCGCTGTAATTCAATTCCCTCGGCGGTGCTAACAGGCCGATTTAATAATATCCCCTTCAACAACAGATTATGCCCCTGCATGATGAATGTTGTAGAGACGTTACCCCACATTTTATTTCATTGCCCACTTCATTTGACCGCGAGGGACAAATTCCTCGCCTCCTTTCCACAACGAAAGCCCTGGCTTACTGACGAAGCATATTTTAGCTTTATTTTACAGCGGTCCGACGAGCACTTTTTGACCATCCTCGGCAAATTCTTGCTAGACATAATCCAAACTAATACAGAACGAGAATCCAATCCTAAGTTTTAGTGTTTTAGGGGCTGTCCCCACAAGTTGTACTTTGTACCCTTTGTATGTCTGTATGCGCTTTTTATGCCAATAAAGGTAAAGTAAAGTATTCACAACTCTTTAAAGGACTCTTTTTACTCGAGCCAAATTCACCTCAGACAATTCACTAACAACCATTAGTAAAATTTAATTATTACACTTATCTATTTTCATCACAGCTTTTCATCTGTTCTTGTCTCACATATCTCTGTCCAACATAATTTGTTTAACTTTTCAATCCAACATGCTGTCACCTATTGTAACAAAAATACTGATTTCCCCCTGCTCCTTCTTGACTGGAACTGTATCTCTGCACAAGTGGCATTTTGAAATTCTCCACCACGTTACTGAATTTCTCTAAATGAAAGAGATTTTCTCCAATAATTGATGGTTGTTGTAGGTTTTTTGGGCTGTTTGGCCATGTTCTGGAAGTTTTTCTTCCTAAAGTTTCACCAGTCTCTGGCTGGCAATTTTCAGAGGACAGGAGTTAGAACTCTGTATTCTGGTGTAGTGTGTGGGATAGTTGAGTATTTGTAGCTGTGGGATCAGCTTTTTTTTTTCTTTTTTAGGCAATTGGGTGATTATGGTGATCAGTGTCAGGACTGGGGCAATGCTGGAACCCTGCAACCTTAGTGCAGGCAGGATCGGCCCCATCTCTCTGGTGAGAACTGCTCTAAGGATTGCAGGCCTAGGCCCTTCCCCACAGCTGTTGCCCAGCTCCTCAGGAGAGCCACTTGGGGAAGCTGAGGATTGGGCTATATAAGGACAGGCCTTCCCCACTGACCTTTGTCTTAGCAACAAAGGGCCCTGCCCCCTAGACTCTGCTGCCTTGATATGGTTCCTCCTGGCTTTGACCCCTGGACCGACTGACCATGATTTGCATTATCCTTCTACTTCCCCGCTGTGTGGACTCAAAACCCTAGCTGGTTCAAACCCAGTTCTTGTCTAGTCTGATCTCATTCTAAATTGAAAGGCTTGATGGGGGTTCAGTTTTCCCTTGCATCTCCTTTGAGGGCTGCCAGCTTCAATTGAGTTGTCTCTTGAGTTTCTTTCAGTCACCTGAGTTCATTCCAGGAGGTGGTTAAAGCTGTGATCAGAATCCAATTGGTTCGAAAGCAATGTGGTGAACAAATAGAAAGTAGATGAGAAGAATTCTTATTCTTGTATTGAATGCTGCTTGGAAGCAGTCTTTCAGAAGATCGAGGAAAGCCCCCACAATAAATCTATAGTTCACTGTGTATGTTCTGTGCTGTCAGGTCAGAATTGCCTTGTAGCAACCCTAATAGGGCTTTCAAGTGAAATATGTAGGGAATTGTTTTACCAGTTCCACTCCGCCTGTGAGTTTCCATGGCTAAGTGGGGATTCAGACCCTGTTCTCCAGAATCCTTGTCCATCATTCAGCTCATTATACTTCACTGTATTATCAGAGTGCACTAGAAGAGTACATATTACCCTTTGTTCCATGGAGAAATCTATCTGGATCCAGAAAAGTATGCATACTCATCATACGATTGTTACCTTGGGCAATATGATCCCTACTGAAAATAACCCTTTTGTCTTGTCTCCTGCGGGCAGTTGCCTTTATCAGTTGCTCATTTTTTTGACATGGAGCTCTGGAAACCTTGTGTGCCCTTTCTCTACCGTCATTTTATATATTTTTTTTAACTTCTCAAACTATAGAACATGATAGGGACTGATAACCAATTCATGATCTGAAAGTGCAGTTAGAATAGCGTAGTGCTCAGGAGTTTTACACAAGCAGATCAAATACGATCAAAGGCAGTAGATGATTTTTTAAAAATCTATGGACATTATGTACAACTTTTCTCTCTGTCGGTCCCTCGCATACAACTCTCCAACTTGTTCTAATGGGCTGCTGCTATTCATCTACCTACTTACTCTTTCTGTCACTGGCTTGAGATCCTTTGCCTGTTTCCCCTCATTTTTAAGTCTTTCTGTCAGTTCTTTATCATCTGCTTTTCCCAAGCAGCAAAAGGACATAAAACAAAATGGCTTTGGGAAAAGATGGCCCATTCTGCCTACTGGTGCAGTAAATATGCTGCAAATGGTAAATAATTCATATTGACTCTTATTCCGACATTAAGCATTGACAAAATGTACAGGTTACTCCTGCACACAACAATTCTGTAACATGTTATTTCAGGTAACCAATTACTGCTGGTCTAGTGCCAACTGATAAAATTAAGCGTATGATCATACAGTATAATAGTTCACAATTTGGTCTGCTTACGGATGGTCCAGTACTATCTATTTCCCGGTGATTGCACAATATACAGGGGAATGTGCTCTGTGTGCAGGACTTCTGTACGGCTTCCACTTTGGGAGGGGGGCAGGGCTGGAGCAATTCCTAAGCAGACTGAAGGGTCGCTTTATTACTTATCACTTGTTATTAAAGTGACTCTTTCTGGTGTGATCAGGCATGTGTCTTTTTAGTCATCTAATGGTACCCTAACTCACTTAAAAATCTGGGTTTCTTGAATGAGCATTCATAACTTCATCATCACGTTTCCAAGATTTCTGCTACCTGGGACAAAACCTCAGTTTTTCCAGGATGAATAATGGAGGCACATTTCCTCCTTCTATCCAGACATATTTTTCTTATCATCTGGTCCATAATACAATAAGTTCATAAAAAGTATGCTGATGACACGCATCTCCACATCTCCTTTTCACATACTCCAGTGGATGCCGTTCTGTCCATTCAACGCTGCCTGGAGACTGTACTGCAATGGATGCAGCTGAATGGGTTGAGGCTGAACCGAGACAAGACCGAGGTCTTGAGGGTGGGCGGTCCCTCCATTGGCAGTCTGGGTGACTCCCTTTCTTTTGGGGGGACGACTCTCACCGCAAGGAGCGAGGTTCGCAGCTTGGGGACCCGGCGCTTACCATGGAAACCCAGGTGGCGTCCGTGGCCCAATCCACCTATTTTCATCTATGGCTGATTGCCCAGCTGCGACCATATCTTGATGGGGGGGCCTCACTACTCTTGTCCATGCGCTCGTAATCTCGAGACTAGACCATTGGTAACGCACTCTACGTGGGGCTGCCTTTAAGATTGATGTGGAAACTTCAAATGGTGCAAAATGCGGCAGCCTGGCTTCTTAGTTGGGTGAGAAAATATCAGCATATCTTCCCCACTCTGGCTGCACTGCACTGGTTGCCCATCCGTTTCCGCATTGATTTCAAATTGCTAATGATGACGTACAAGGCCTTAAATGGTTTGGGACCTCGGTACTTGGTAGATCGTCTTCTCCCACCTAGGTCTACCCAAATCACTCGTCATAGCCAGCAGGGACGGCTGAGGAGTCTAATGCCGAGAGAGGCCCGGAAGGAAAGAACAAGAAACTGGGCCTTCTCGGCAGTGGCCCTTCCGTTATGGAATAGCATCCCAACTGAAATCCGTCTGACTCCCTCGCTGGGTATTTTTAAAATCCATTTTAAAACCTGGCTCTTCAGGCAGGCCTTCCCTCCAGTCAATTAACTGATTTTTTTCCTGTTTCTTTAACAATTCCATCTTGGCAATGTATTTAGAAATACTGTAAGTGTTAAGTTTTTGAGCTTTGAAGGGTTTTATTATGTCTAATATACTGTTGTGTTTTATTATTCATGTAAGCTGCCCCGAGTAGAATTTGTCGGGGGGGGGCAGGGTAAAAGTCTAATAAAAATTAAAAAAAGGTAAAAAGTAAAGAGTTGCTTTGAAATTCCATTGTGCCAATTGTAATGTGGGCTGTGTCAGGGAATATGTTCAGCGTGATTACACTACTCCTGTCTTGGTTGAGAGGTAAGGGGTCACTACTACCCAGAGAATGTCTGCCCTCAGGAACAGAAGATATGTGCAGCCAACATAGCAAATTTATTTCTCAAGGCATAGTTCAGCCCCTTTCTCTGAGAGCATATTAGTGTGCTCTAGCATTGGTCTGGAAATCATCATATTCAAGTCTGTCAAATTACTGTATTAGATTCACAGAACAATGGAGTTGAGAACATCTACGTGTCCATTCTCTTTGGGCCAAACTATACATTGCATAGGAGAAACAGAGAGAGCCTTTCATTCTTGAATGATAGGATGTTTCCGAGGCAGTGATCAGGAGTGGAAGAACTGCAGGGGAAGAGTGTGATGTGTGTAGACAGAATTCTCCTTAGATGTTTTTCTGCTTACGGGATAGGTGATCCTTATATCCTTTTCTCCACAGTGCGAGAACTGGTTCCGGAATGTGATTATGAGTCAAGGAACATCAGACACGGGACGTTTATGCAGACTTTCCCCATGTTGTCTTACTCAAATTGTTAACTGTACTTGTATGGCACAGAGAGAGAGTTAGATTGCCCTCTAATTAAGCATATTTTTAATTACACACAGCAGCAAATCCTCCCTCTCTGCTCCCTCCCTCTCCCTCGTGGCGCAGTGGTTAAACTGCTGTACTTCAGCTGTACTTCAGCCAAAACTGTGCTCATGACCTGGGGTTCAATCCCAGGTAGCTGGCTCAAGGTTGACTCAGCCTTCTATCCTTCCGAGGTCGGTAAAATGAGTATCCAGCTCGCTGGGGGGGGCAATGTGTAGCCTGCATAATTAACTTGTAAACCGCCCAGAGAGTGCTTGAAGCACTATGGGGCGGTATATAAGCAGCACGCTTTCCTTTATCCACTCCTCGTGCAGGCAGCCTGTGAATTACTTTCTCAGTACTGTGGTACTAAATGCAGCTTACTTTCCCTTTGCAACTTACCATTTAAATCCTTAAAATCACAACAAGCATTAGAAAAAGAAAAATACAGTATTAGGGGTGTGTGAAATAATGTGTGTGAACAATACAGTGGAAGTTTTCTTCAGCTTTGTGTGCCTTTCTGTATCATATCAAAGGTTTTCTTTAGCTTTGAAATCTCTTATATTTTTGTGGATTGTTAGCTTATGCCACTGTATTGACTCCATCCAAAACAAATTGCTAGAAACACTGTTATAATGAGAAGAAATGACATCACTTCTTACCTACAGCCCAGGAAAATATAGAAGGAATAAGCATAGTTCTCACAGTGATGGGAAGGATATTTTATGGTGGGTGGTCCAATGAAATTAATTTGTCCATGATCCAATGACTTAGACAAATTTGAAATGAAAAATGCTCTGTTAAATGCCATGGTCCCCATAAATCATTCTATTTCAGTTGGTCACTTAAAATATTAAGATGTATTTCTTGAATGCAAACAAAAATTGAGATATTCTTTTGACAAATGAAGCAATATGTTTTTAACATGAGACCAGGTGCAATCTGTAAATTTTCCATCAGTTTAAAAATACACATTTTACACCTTTCATTTGTTTTTTGACATTGTCATTCCCAAAATGTTGGGAAATTTTGTGGCTAGTTATTGAGCCAACATTAAGTGCTACCATGTGAGTAAGGCATGGTCTTGGCTGTTTTAGGAATGCTGAAGGATGTTGCTGAGACAGAGTTCGGATTACAAAAAGGAATGACAAGGGAAGACTCAAGAGGCAGGCAACAGAAGATGGCTACATAAATAATTTCCAGCACATCTCTAAGGGTCTCAGTACCTATCAAGACTTCTTATCACACTACATAGATTAACGACCCAATTTTCTGTAATATCTTATGGGCATAAAACAGTTATCTCCTTAGACAGTCTCTGAACTCCATCTCAGAATCATCTCTTAGCATTCCTGAGGCAGACAGGCCCATCATCCTTGCAAGAACCTGCTAACTAAAGGAATTAACAGCTTGATTGTCTCATTCCTATTTTAACAAATGATTGTCATTTTGCCTGTTAACTGTATCATCACCTGGTCATGAGGATCTAATATTTGCACTCTTTATGTCTGAAGAAGTGGGTTTTGATTTTAAAAAAAAGCAAAACCTCATCCCCACAGCTAAAGGAAACTTTGTTTCAAGTAAACAGTGTGAGAGAATGTGTGTGAGTGATCACAGGATAAATATACGCCCTTTTTGTCTCAAGAGTCAAGGTGTAATAATTCTAAACCTTGCTACAGAGACAATAAGAGGACCAGCCTCACAAGAAGAACTGACAGTCTCTAGCAGATGTGCAACATCAGTTTCTGGACACCTTTTCTGCAACATCCATGAATCAGGTGTGTTTAGAGCCGGAGGAAGTGGATTTCATCCATGAAAGCTTGCTGTGTGTTTTATTGTTAGTGCTTCAATAAAAGGTATCACCTACCTTTTCATTTGTGTAATCTTTGGAACCACACCAGCGTGTTCCTTTTTCTTTCTGAAGTAAAGTTGTTAGTCTTTCCTTTCCTTTCCTTGTGCCAGTAAGCAGGGCCTCTTTCACACTTCTGGCTGTTGCAAGGGTGTTAATCATTATAGTTGGGAGTTACATGTTCACGTCGCTCACATATTGGTCCATTACAGCATTCATAGGTTTCTCTAGAGAAATGTCCACCCACTCCACTGAAACAAACAATGGGTGTGGGCTGAGATTTACAGGAACAACAGTTCTCCAGTCACTTGTTTTATAAGTGTGATTCCAGCGTATGCCACCACCAGTGATTGCAGTCAGCTATTAGGGTTGCTATAAGCTGGTTCCAGCTTGATGGCACATAGCAAGAAGAAATGAAGCATTTAAAAAATTAATGAACCAGAGAAAGTACCTCCCTGAGGGGAAAAAATAGCACACATCTGTCTTGCCCCAAATCCAAGAAAAGCAAGCAAATGAAGGGAAAAAAAACCCTCCCTCAACTACTGGATTTCTCTCCTCCTATCACTTGAAGCCTTCATTTCTAAAGTGCAGCAACCAGACAGGCAGAACATACCACATTACAAGATGGAGGGCTACCACACAGCACTAGCACACAGGTTCCCACAGGAATAACTGAAGCAAAGGATAGCATCATTCCCCTCACAGGGGTCTAACCAATCCAGATCCTTTTACAGGTTCAAAATTCCCACTTCTCCACTCCTGGACATTCTGATTAACTGTTGACAAGAATACATGTGGTGTTCTTTGATTAAACATTTCCCGGGCAATTTGACAGATACTAGGTGAAAGAAAAGACAAACAAAAGAGGGGAAATGGAAGAGATGCCTTCTTTCATTTAAATGAAACATTTGTTGTTAAGATTCTCTTTTCCAGGACTCAGAAGACCATGAGAATGATAAAAGAGCCTCATGTGCTTTTCCCCCCATTTGTCCAAAAATGAAAGTTTCATCTCTAATACTGACCCTCACAATTATTTCTCAGATCTGTGCTGCGGAGAAGTACAGTATTACTTTAAGCTCTCCGACTAGGCAGCATCCATGGAGGTTTATGACAACTGGTATTTCGCTTTATAATATGGATGTGATTTGTATAATGAAGAGCTGTGTGGCTGGTACAGACCATGGTCCCTATGTATGTACTGTAGCTGCCATCTGGAATTTTTATGAGTGCCAAGGAAAATGTGAACTGACCCTGAAGTATTTATTTACACAAAACATATTTATAGGCACAAAAATGTAATACGAACTAGAGGAAATTATTATCAGGAATGGGACTCTTTTGGCCAGCACTCTTTAATGTCTGCTTTCAAACAGTCTAGAATATTATTTATAGAAAATTCTTAGTGAATAAAAAAGGCAACAGCCATTGACTGGACGAGGAGCTGTAAACTATTTCTGTTTGGCTGTTAAATGACTTCTCATAGTGGTAACCAAGTAGGCAGTTGAGTAGGTGAAGTTCCCATTGACTACTACCTACTTTATGGAGGTGGGTGCGTTAAAAACCTTGCTGTTAGGACTGAATTTTGACAAGTGGCAAAGGAGCTAGCAGGCTGAATGAATAAATGCTCCAGCTGCATGACTAGTCCCAATTATTTTCTGATTCCTCTACATGTCTTAGCAAACGTACAGAAGCAAAATCGCAACAGAGAAAATGGCTTTAAAAAACCTGACTGGTCCCCTGTAGATAATGAATTTCCCCTCACTTCTAGAAGACAATTGTGTATGACAACCCCATCAGCTTGATCTTTGAGTTACAATTTAATCCCCCGGGGGTGTGTAGACTTCCAAGACCTTATACATAAACAATTTATTATGCCCCCCGTGTGTGTGTTTTTTGGGGGAGGGAAGAGGTTGTAAGTGAATCCAGTGGACTTTGTGTGTGTTAAAAATAAATGTGATAAAATGCAAATCAATACAAGAAAAGGGAAGCCTGGATGGAATCTTGATCAACTCTGACATTTATGGCATTAACAAATGCTGCCTGAGCAGAATAAAAATGCCAACCTGATGGCTGGAAGGCAACGGGTTTTAAACTTCAAGTGGCAAAGTGACTTCTGCATGAATGCCTTAGAATACCAAGGTCATTTTCCTGAAGTGAAGTGGTAAGATACTGTGAAAAGAAAACAAGAATTTGCAGCTATGTGCTTACTCCCCTTGACTCCCTAGGAAGATGCATCTTGAGATTCTGGACTGCTGCAGGTTTTATTGTTCTTTCCTAAAATAAACAGTTTAGGTCGGTAACCTCAGCTCACCCACCAAATGGGAGGTTGCCTCTCTGTTTTTGGTGCTTCTTTTATTTATTTTTTAAAGGAATAAAATGGGGGAAAAAAGAATTAGAGGTTTAAACGCTTTCACCTTGTAATTTCTCACAGCCCCCATGGAATAAAATCTATTGGTTTTGACGCAGCTACAATGCCAGTTTCATAATTAATTCCCTAAAAGTTATGGAAGCATCTTATGGCCTCTGTGTAAGTATGAGCTCATCATTTCATTATGCCAACAGCAGGGTTTCTGCCATTCCTCATTTGTAGCTACAACTCACAAGCTTCTGTTCTTAACGAAAATATTTTTGGCTCATGTTGTACATTACCCTAATGCAATTGCTGCTGCCTCGTATTGTTCCTTTGCTGCTCCAGTTAAGTATTCCTCTTATGCCCCACATGGTTTTGCCTGGTTATATTAGACTATAAGCCCTGCTTTTGACTCTCATTAGGGGGTGAAACACCAAGTGTGCAGGCAGCCTTCTCAATGCACAGGGGAAGGAGAATACAGACGTTGCCCAAAGCGGCATGAGACCAACTCCAAGACACCATCAGCTTTATACTAAATGTGATTGTTAATCTCGGGCAAAACAATATTAGTTACAATTGCAGATGGGGAAATGTCATGCTTTCTGTCTAGAAAAATGACAATACAAGCTTGGTTCACATGATTATATTAGGTGTAATTGTCTGCTTCAGTAACATCAAATACTATCTTCCTTGTGTTTTTCATACACTTTCACTGGGATTTTTTTCTATGTGTCAGGTGACACCTTATACTCTTCAAAAATAGCAGGCATGCTCCAGTACCAGAAGTATTGCTAGATACTGGTCAACTTTCAGGAGAGTTATTTCTGGGCTGTTGATAGTGGTGGTAAAGGCATCCTTTCAAAGCAACTAAGAGCACAGACAAATACTTAGATAGCAATGTCTAACTATTTTTCTTTCCTAATGATGCTCCAAACATTAAACACTGGCTACAGCTTCTTACAAGATTTCTTATGCTCCGTTCCTTTTCATTCAAATAGCAACCAGTAAGCTTTTTAAAATTATTCCAAAATCCCAACAATTGAATGGCTGCCATTTTAAAAGTAGATTATTTGAATCTACTTATTGAATGTGCTGAATGTTGATCACTGACAGAATGTGTCACTGTTGAGGGGTGGAGTAGAACTCACCACCACAGAGGTAGGTTTAAATGACCTTAGGATATCACTCTTTGGACTCAGCCATCTCATATGATGGAAGGTTGCATGTTATGTGCAATCTGAATTACAACCTGACTGGATTATTGCAATATGTTCTATGTGGGATTGCTCTTGGAAAGTATCTAGACAGGTCCAAAACACAGCAGCCAGATTGCTAACTGGGGCTGTTCAGAGGTTTCACATAACCTATCTGTTACAGCAGCTCCACTTGTGGCCAATCTGTCTCTGAGCACAATTCAAAATCCTTCTCTCTTGCTGCTCCCAGACTTTGGAACTCCCTCTTTACAGGAGGCCAGGCTGGCCACGTCTTTTCTGTCTTTCCACAAGCAGGCAAAGACCTTTCTCTTCAAGCAAGCTTTCCCTTAGTGACTGGCTGCCTGAGTTCTTTTTTAAAAAATGGATTATTGTGCCTTACTGCTTTGAATGTGCCTTTGGCGTTGCTTTTCTTTACCATTTCTTAGTATGGTGTTTGTTTGATCCTTTTAATATTCGTATATGTACGCTTTTTAGTTTTAAATATTGTCTTTTTAAGGAGAAAGGTGAGGTAAAAAATATTTTAAATTAATAAATATTAATTTAAATGTGGTGAATCCACTACCTGCATCCATGGAGATGAACAAGAGATTATTTAGTCCCATTAAGTTTGGGAGATAACAGGATAATCAGCAAAATGATGAAACCAGAGTAATTAGTATTGGTGGCTGTGAAAGATGCAAAATGCCTAGCGGATTTAAGTACTCCAGAAGCTACATTTAATGCTCAACATATATCAGAGTGCTTCAGGCCAGTTCCTCACTGGCTTTGGTTATGATGTCTACTCAGGAAAAGGAGAGAGGAAGATACAGCTCAGGTTATGCAAGTAGTAAAAATGATGCGGTTGCTTTTTAAAGAGGTGCATGTGCCTCATCAGAAGAGGAATAATGATTCAAATCAGAAAACACAGTAATTTTGCAGAAATGTTAAGTGAGTTTAAAATCAGAAACTGAAATTATCTGCATAGTAATCACAAAGTTAAAATCCTAACAACCTCAATTTGTGCATTTTAAATATCTGATAGCTCATTGGGAATGTTACACTCTGTTTATGTTAAAGGAAAAGAAATGCGAAAGTAAAGCAATCATGTAAATTGAATGATAATAAGAAGCCTTTTATATTTTTAGACTTGCTACAAATGAATAATTTAAAACATATTGAGCAAAACATTTTATTAACATAAAGTTAATGGTATATGTTTACTGGATCTGATTTTTTAAACTTTGCACTATGACATTATCGTAATCAGTGTATGTGGCATAGAGTGTGTCATTTTATGAACCTGTTTTTTGAATGTATTTCATGCACCCACCAGGAGAAGTACTTCGCTTAAAACTTATTTATGATTAAGGATTTGTCTGTGTTTAAGTAAACTTTTGGTAGATAGGATTTGAAAATGAAATCATACAGACTCTATGAAATAGAATTCTTCAGTGGGCATTTTAGAAGGATAGTAAAAGGAAGAAGCAATTAAGGAGTGAAAAGCTTTCTTTTTTAAAAAAATTCAACAAGATCCACAAAAGTAGTGGTTCTGCACTGTGTATGATTGTGAGAAGAAATGTATCTCACCCTGAAAATGCACACATTTATGGTGATTATAGGCGATTCTGGAATAATAACATATACACAAAACAGTGCATACATTTAAAAATGCAATTGGCTAACATGTACACACATGTTTTAGTCGATAGGAAAAGTGATGTAACTTAGGTTAAATTCACAAAGAAATGCATTCATTGGGGTGGGGGGGGAATCTGTTAAAATGTCCACAAATTTTATTGTGGGAAGAAAAAAACTAGGCCTTGCAATGTGATATTGAAGAAGGACAGATAGAAAATGCATGTGAGATTAGGAAGAATAGAATGGAATTTTAAAAATTAGAGGTTATAGCGAACAGCCCTGCCCTCACCTGCCTGTCACAGCAGAACAGTGAAGAAGGAGCCAATGAGTGGATGGAAGGCAGAGCCAAGAGGGGAGGGGGCTGGATATAAAGGCTGGTGTATGGAGTATGAAGGGGAGATTCTGGTAGTGAGAGACAGTGTGAAACTTAAAAGTGAACTAAGAGTTAGTTAGAGATCTGTAAGAACGCTGAATGGAACAGAGAGTTAATAGAATTTTAAAGTTAAAGTAGAATTGATTCAAATACAAGTAATTAGCAACCTGTGATTTACCTATTGAATATTAACCATATATTTACTTCCCTGATCTAATAAATGACTTAGGTTTTAAAAGCACACGTCTCCTTGATTAGATGGTATTAAGGCAGTAATACCTGGTGGTAGCGAAGAAAGAAGGGCGAGAACCTCGTGAAGTCCTGGAGGAATAGGGGCTTCAGAGGAAATCGCCACAGAGGTTTTTCTCATCCCTGCCATGGACACATCAAAATAGAAAAAAAATGGTTTATCAGCCTTGATATCATAGAAAAAAATCCCAGATCTTTTTTTTTTCCTTTCCTAATTCTGTTTAACTTGAACCAGGGAAAACAAATCTTCTTTTTGGTGATAAAAATGCAGGAAAAAACTCTGAGCAATGTGTGTAAAGGCTTCAAAGAGATATACAGAAATTAATTAGCTGGCTCCTGTCATCACATCTGCAGTGAAGCCTGAGAGGCTCCTTCAGTTCGGAGACAAGGAGGAGCTGACAATTCTTATCTGTTTTATATCTACAGTTGAAGGACGTCTTCCAGCACTACTCTTGTCTTTTGCAACAGGATTGGATAATGCTCAAAATTTTACGCTAAATGGAAGAAAAGTAGGCAAAAATCCACAAATTCCTCCATTCCTATGCAAAGGCACTCATCTCCAGAAAAGGTACTTGAAACCTATTCGCAAAAACATGACATGTCTCCGTTGTGAATTAAAATTAGCTCCCCTTCTAATGTATTTTGATTCCATAATGTCTGGAAAGGTCAGCTGTGGTGTACAGTATATCTGCATGGAGTAACTTGCCATGTGGATCACAGTTCTGGAGGTGGCTCTTGGGCCGGCGCTCTTCCTTCTCCTTCCATGATTTTGCCAAGAATTGCTGGTGACTTTATTTGGACTGAATGAATACTGTTTTATTTAAAGACAGAAGGACATTCACCCATCCCTTTATGAGGAAAGTTTTCTATCACTGAATTTTCCTATGTTAGCAGAAGGGCTGAGGGGAATTGCTTTCTATGTGTGGCAACATAAAATAATAGAATGACTGAGTTGGGAGGGACCTATAAGGCCATCAAGTACAACTCACTGCTCAATTCAGGAATCCAAATTAAAGCAGATCTGACAGATGGGTATCCAGTCTTTCCTTGATTGTCTCCAGTGTTGGAGCACTCACCACCTCTCAAGGTCATTGGTTCTATTGTCATACTGCTCTAACAGTTACAGTAGAAAGTTTCCCATGATATTCAACCAAAATCTGGCTTCCTGTATCTTCAGTCCATTATTATGTATCCTGCACTCTGGGATGTTTGAGAACAGATCTTGCCCCTCCTCTGTATGACAGTTTTTCAAGTACTGTATTGGAACAATGCTATTATATTTCCCCGCAAACTTTTTTTCCTCAAAGATAAAAATGCCCAATTCTTTCAGTCATTCCTCATAGGGCTTGGTTTCCAGTTCCTGATTATTCTTGTTGCCATTCTTTGAACTTGTTTCAGTTTGTTGGCATCCTTCTTAAAATTCAGTGTTCAGAACTGGAGGTTTAACCATTGAGGTTTAACCATTGCCACATAGAGAGGGACCAGTACTTCACAGAACTTTGAGACCATTCTTCTGTTATTGCAGTCAAAATAGCATTTGCCTGTTTCGTAGCCGCATCACACTGTCGGCTCATATTCATCTTGTGATCTTCAACAATTCCAAGATCCTTCTCACTAATATAATGAGATTAAATAATTAGCAGAACTATCGCCATTGGCATGTTTAATTACTTTTATCAAAGGATTCAAATGATTAGTTTAAAGAAGAAACAAAGCACTTTTTAAAAAAATGTGCAATCCTGTAACAGATTTCAAAGGTTCCTTTTTAAAAAATCATTTTGTGATGGAAATATTTTTCTTCTGGGATTTTCTATCACTAGTTGATAATTTATATGTCTTCTCCATCATCCTGAGACTTTTTTAAGATAGCAAGGAAGCTATTTTTAAAATGTATTGGAAGCTGTTTTCAAAATCAACATAGCAGCTTGCTCTCTTAAGTTTGAATAAAAGAATAGTTTCCAACTATTCAGCAGCATTACTTCACCCCTGTAAAAATAGATTGTTATGGTTTTAAGGGAATTTTAACAATATACAAGCCCATTCATATCTATTTAGAAGTCCTACTGAGGTCAGTCAAACTTGCTTCCAGGTAATCTGTATGATTTAATTTTTTTAGAGTAGTCTTAAGTAACATTACTCAAAAAGAACCTGTAAATTAAATAGAACATAATTTCAAACATGCGAAGCACCACTGTGTATATATACAGTGGTGCCTCGCATAGCGATCGCTCCGTATAGCGAAGAAATCGCTTTGCGATGCTGTTTTTGCGATCGCAAAAGTGGTTGCTTTATGATGGTCCCTATGGGGAAATTTTGCTTTGCAATGATCGCAGGGAAGCGATCATCGTAAAGCCCCCATTTTTGGCCAGCTGATTGGCGGTTTCAAAATGGCCGCCGGGTAAACAAAATGGCTGCGTGCTGTTTTCAGGCACAGATTCCTCGCTTTAGAGGCACCAAAAATGGCGGTGCTATGGAGGATCTTTGCTTAAAGTTTTAAGCCCATAGGAACACATTAATCGCGCTTTAATGCGTTTCTATGGGCTTTTTATTTTCGCTTAGCGATATTATCGCTTAGTGTCACGTTCCCAGGGGTTACAACAGCCAAAGTCCGATAAACCAGTCCAGGGTCAAGAATACCAAGAATGCAAAGCCAATGTCCATAAATCAACTCACAGAAGGAAGTCCAGTGTCAAAGTCCAGAGTCCGATACACAGCGTAGTCCAGAGTCAGAGTCCGAAGTCCAATACTGGCGTAGTTCAAGGGCAGAGTCCAGAGTTCAGGGTCAGGAACAAGATACAAGAAACATGGATGCAAGCCAAGGTTTTGACTCCTTGCTTCCACAGAATTTCTGGCTTCACTGGGAGCTGTTGGAAAGCTTTCTATCCTGTTAATACTCAGGACTAGATGCACATAGATTTCTGTGGACAGCCTTTGAGCAATCCTCTGATCTTCTGGTCCTAAGTCTTTCCCGAAGCCTGCCCCAAAGCCTGTCTGCTGTGGAAGGATAATCTGGAGGCAGTTCAGGTGTTTCTGATCTCTCCACATTCTCTTCAGCCACAGTTAACCCTTCAGGTTCCAGGTCTTTGGAAGCACTCATGACACTTAGCAGCGATTTTTTTCTGCATGAATTAACATCGCTAAGCGAGGCACCACTGTGTGTGTGTGTGTACACACACACACACACACATATAATGGCTAATATGGAGCTTCCATCAGTGGAAGCTCAAGAGGAGGAGCCAATGAGAAGACAGGAGGGGCGTAACCAAAAAGACAGGGAAAGAAAGTTAGACAGAGGGAGACAGTTGGGCATGTGGAATGGCAGTTAGGGTTTAGGAGAGAGAAGAGGAGAGTTTGGGAATTGAACTGAGTGAGTTAGGAGAGTGATTTGAGAAGGTTAATATATATATTGAACAAGCAGGAATGAAATTATAAGTACTATAAGATAGATGATGATTAAAAGTATCTAGTAGTTTGGAATAAAAGTACTTGCAACCAAATACATAATCAGATCCTTGTTAGTACCTGATACAGTTCCTACGTGATTTACCTTTGTGATTTATTTGACAATAAAAGAATATGTGATAATTAAACCTCTGATTCCTAAGTTCAATAAACCTTAGCTTTGGCAGCACACGTGTATAACATACATAATCTGTATTAGGAGGATAATACCTGGTGGCAGCTAAAAGAGAAAAGGGTGTGAGCCTGTGTGAGGGCCAAACAAACAGGGGCAACAAGGTTGAACACCACAGAGCTCAACTAAAGCTTCCACTGAACTTTCTTTCTAATAGTGTTTTTGTTGTATATAAATATAGTTTTACTGAGAGACAAATATATCAGCTGCCTAACTCAAACCATATGCTAAAAGAACTTTTAAAATACAAGTTATAGAAAATCACAGACAATCAGCCTCTGACAATCAGACATACTTTCTAGGACTTGCTAATATCATGGTGTCCTTAAAATACTACCTGGCAACTGCTGGATACCTAGGGATGTGGTGGTGCTGCGGGCTAAACTGCAGAAACCTTTGTGTGCTGCAGGGTCAGAAGACCAGCAGTTGTAAGATCGTATTCACGCGACGGAGTGAGCTCCCATCGCTTTGTCCCAGCAACTCGCCAACCTAGCAGTTTGAAAGCATGTAAATGCAAGTAGATAAATAGGTACCATCTCGGTAGGAAGGTAAACAGCGTTCCAGGTCTAAGTCGCCGCTGGCCATGTGACAACAGAAACTGTCTTCGGACAAACAATGGCTCTATGGCTTGGAAACGGGGATGAGCACCGCCTCCTAGAGTCGAACACGACTGACTAAAAATGTCAAGGGGAACTTTTAACTGCTGGATACCTCAGTGGTTGAAGTAGAGGATGAAAGTTCAGTTCCTTCTTGGCAGGAGTGGCCTGGACTCAGTGATCACTTCCATCTCTGCAGACTATTCCAAGATTTATAAAAGGTAAACAGAATTTTTCATTTATATATTGTGATAACCCATCCAGTTTCATAAGGGGGTTTAAAGATATATATCATCTCAACTATAGTAGAGATGGTTTTATGTGAATGACACTGATGCCTGGGTTGTTTATAATCAAAGTATGCTAATCTCAAAAAGGCTACACCTGCAGATCTTTTATGCTGGTTCGCACAATCTCTTTCACATGGCAGTTTTTGCCCACAAACTTCCAAGACATCTAGGCACCTTTTTTTCTTAAGTATGCAGCTGCTTCCATTGGAATATATTTGCCTTATATTGTGACTATGCTACTGATAAAAGTTATTTCCATGTTAATTAACAGGTGAGCTGATTTAGAGTTTTAGTTTTGAATGAGCTTAGTTTGGCTCTTGGAGGAAAATGTACAAAGGTTCCAAGACATACAACTTGTTCTCCCTGACTTTGTTCCTTGGGGGGAAAATCATGGCTATTTGTAGGTGGTTGACATTGGCAGGGGATGGATGATCTTTGGAATCAGTTCCAACTCTACACCTTTATGATTTTACTGCTGTTTCTATATTTTCTCCTGTTATGGAAACAGCCACCATATGACTGTATTTTCACCATATTATGTATGAATGTTAATATCAAACTTCAGAGTAAAGCTGAAGAGCACAGATAAAGAATCATAGTGTCATAATTTAAATAACATTGCTGATGAATTTAAAGTTCATATAAAGATCAGATTTGCACCAAACTTAACTGATTGTGAATAAGAAATGTTGATTAAACCCAGAGTTAATATTAGAGAAGAGAGAAAAACGACAGCAATAAAAGAGATTAGTCAGGATCCATGGGAGGTGATGATTAATTTGCCAAAATAAAATAAAATAAAATAACATCCCTGGCTGGTAATGCCATCAGCTTTCTCCTACAAAACTTACATAAACTGGATTTCAGCTACTATGTGGATGAACTCATCAGAAGATAGAATGTATATAGAAATATACAGAAGAGATAAAAAAGTTAGATTCTTCTGACAAGAATCATATGATGAGGAACCTGCAGTTTTAGAAAGTTAGGTGAAAGCTGCTCTCAAGCTGTTGGAAAACATAAAGCATACTGTGTAGAAGGGATATCATTAAAAATATTCCAAGCTACTGAGACTGAATCTGTCAAAATCTTAACAAGAATGTTCTAACAGATATGGAAAACAATGGCCCATAGATTGGAAAACATTTAATAGGAATTTAATAGGCATTAATAGGGCATTCCAATATAACAGGCATTCCAATCTCCAGGAAAGGGATTGTGCTGTGATTATAGGAACATTACATTGTTCTTGCACGCAAGCAAAGTGATGAACAAGATTTTACAGCAAAGACTTTTACCATACATGGAGCAAGAAATGTCCAGTGTTATTCAGGAAAGGAAGTGCACCAAAGAGCATATTACAAATATACATTGGCTTTTGGGGCATAGCAAACGATTTAAAACAAAACAAAACCACTGTACCACTGACGGTGTGGACCATGAGAAGCTGTGGATTGTTCTAAAAAAAATAGGTATGCCTCAAATTTTGATTTTCCTGGTGTATAACTCATACTCTGGACAAGAAGGTGCTAGAACAGAATATGGAGAAACAGAAAAATTTCTCATAAACAAAGGTATAAGACTAGGGTGTATTTTATTTCCTTATCTGTTCAATCTGTGTGCATAATATATCATATGGAAAGCTGGATTAGATTCAGATAAAGGAAGAATGAAAATTGATAGATGAAGTATCAATAATCTAAAACAGGAGTGTCAAACTCAATGTACCTGGGGCCCGCTGGAGGCAGAGGCTGGGCCGCATCAGATTTTCCACCAAGCAGAGCAAGAGCCTGAGGAAGCCGCCTAGGAGTTTCCTTAGCCCAGCTGGGGATCCGAGGAGGAGGGGCGCACAAGCCCTTGTTGCTGGCCACGATCCTCTCTGGCTCCTTCTTCACCACCACCACCACCACCAGCAGGACAAAGAAGCAGAGAAGGGAGGGAGCGCCATCGACCACCTAGCCGGGGGGGGGGGAAGAGGAGGGCACAACATAATTTTTTAAAACCCTCACAGAATCGCCTTGCCAAAGGAGAAAAGCCCCCATCGGTATCAGCGAAATTAAACAGACTGGGGTGGGCCTCCCACAGGTGCTCTCTCTCTCTGTCTCTCTGTCTCTCTGTCTCTGTCTCTCTCTCTCTCTCTCTCTCTCGCACACACACACACACACACACACACACACACACACACACACACACACACACACACACACACACACACACACACACACACACACAGAGAGGTCCAGCAATCTTCCTCTGAGGGCCCCCTTCAAAAAAAGGCGCACTCAGCAGCAGCAGCTACCCCCACCACAACAGAGGAGCAAACTTTGCGAGGTGAGCCCAGGCAGCCTCCAGAGCCAAGGTGGCTGAAGCAGGATGAGGAGGAGGAGGAAGCCCCGCCGAGTAGCAGCTCGGGCACTCAGGAAAAGGGCCAGTGGCGCACCTCACTCGCCGGTTCTCCCCCAAGACAGCGCCTCTTCCACTCTTCATCTGCAACTGCAGCCTGCCAGCCGGCAGACAGGCAGGCTGGCTGGCAGGCTGCAGTTCCGGATGGAGGGTGCAAGAGGCGCTGTGTTGGGAGAGAGCCAGCAAACAAGGTGATGCTTTTTTTTTAACTCTTGACAGCAGAGGACGTGTGGGTGCTTCGGGGAGGAGGCAAGGCAGGGGCCTCAAACTATCGTCCGGTGGGCCGCAAATAACCCCCGGGCCACATGTTTGGGACCCCTGATCTAAAATATGCAGTTTACATCATATTACTGGTAGACAGCAGTAATGACTTGAAACAACTCCTGATGGTGAAACAAAAAGGTGAAAAAGCAGGACTAAAGCTAAATATTAAGAGGACAGAAATTAAGACTACAAAATGCTTTAATGTTGACAATGAAAAAATCAAAATTGTTAAAGATTTTGTATATCTTGGCTCAATCAATCAATCTAATCAATCTAAATGGAGAACACAGCCAAGAAATCAGATGAAAATTGGGACTTAGAAGGGAAGCAATGAAGGAATGATGAAGTGTAGGGATATGTATCTGGAGAGCAAAGCCACTATCATCCACACTATAGTATTCCCAAGTATTGTGCATAAATGTGAGAGAAGAGAAGTAAACATTGGTTTTCCCTAAATGCAATTTGAGTTTTTATGGTAATTACTGAAGGGAAATCCTTGCTATGGCACAGATTCTTCATGGTAATTTTAGGATTGTAGTGTCCTCCACCTCCTCCTCTTTTGCTTCTGAACTTTTAGACATGCTCCTTGTTCTTTCTTGCTTGCTCCCATATTAGAGTTTTTATTTTTCATATTATGTTTATGGCTTTTTGGCATCCACAACATACAGCTTTTCAGTGGGTTTAGTTCCATTTCCAGCAGCCAGACATTCTAATCTTTCCTTCAGCATAGTGCCAGGTTGTGCATGCTGACATCCCCAGGACTGTCAATAGGCCAATAAGTCAATATTTATTTATTTTATTTATTTAATTTATACCCCGCCTATGTAGCTCTCAGGCTGTTCTCTCATTATGCTTCTTGCACACAGCCAAGAAGCTGGATGGAGAACTCAGTGAGATGGATCACCTGACCTCAGAACCAGAGACTGGGAGTTCAATTCCCCAGTGCATCTTGTAGAAGAAGAGCCAGCCTGTGTCATGTGGGGGAAGCTGACATTTGGGCAAACTACACAATCTCAGAGCACCCCCTAAAGAAGGGAGTGGTAAACCACTTCCGGGTACACTAGGAAACATGTCAGCACATAATTATTCATTATTAGCCAGTGAGTTTTTTCAACTTCTGTTGACAATAGACACAAATGTCATGTCCACGATTCAGAAGGCAATTTTTTAAAGAAGCCATTTGCACTCTTCCATAGCACTTTGTATCCACTTCTAGGGGCACAGGGCTACCCTAAACCCAACTTACTCCATAGGTCAACTCCCCATTTGTCAGGGGCAAGCTGCATGGACAGGCATGGGTTAAATCTAGAAGGTAGCAGCCATATGTTTCTAGGGCAAAAGCCAGGTAATGTGACTCACAACAGCCCAATCCATTCCAGAAAAGAATGAAAAAAATCCAGAGCTAAATTACATTTTCCAATACAACTTAGAAAGGTGACGCCAAAGGAAAGTTGAGACAAAGCCCAAGCAAATCTGTATTGCTAGTCAGTAATGAGATGCCTTTATTTGGGGAGCAAAGCCTGAAATAATTGTTACATGAGGCCAGCAGGAACACTACTGACTCCATAAGACCACCAGAAAGGGAGACAAGAACTGAGAGGGTGCCTCACACACTGAATCAAGACATTAGGTCATCTGATTCATTTTTGTCTCTATATTGATTGTCAGTGGTGCACCTGCATTTCCAATACAAACCTTTTACTCCCTAGAAAAAGCAGAGGTTGAACCCAGGATATTCATGCATGGCAAACAACAACAACAACAACAACAATAACAACAACAACAACAAAAGCCCTGCCACTGAACTACAGAGCTGCACTTACTGTTACAATCCGGCTAACTCTCTAAGGGAGCCTTAAGGTTCAGACATTCATTTTTCCCCCCTGCATTGGTACCAGAGAGTTAGGCACCCGAGGAAGATCTTGTATTTTATATCTGCTGGCACTCTGCAATTGACTCTTGGAATATAAGGTGTTAGATTTTCCCTAAGCACTGAAGTGGGAACTAGAGCAGTTGTTTAAGGCATCTAGTTGGGAGTTCAATTCCCCACTGTGCCTCCTTGACAGGGGCTGGATTTGATGATCCATGGGGTCCCTTCCAGCTCTGCAGTTCTGAGATGATGATGATTATTATTAACAGAGGACTGCTCTCCTAAAGACTTAATGCAGTGGTAATGCTGGATCCCAAGAGCTGTACAAGGAAAGCTCCCTCAGTGAAATGTGATAGAGTTCAGAACCTGCTTCTCCTTTCTGATTGTTCTACGTGTTTGAGGACAGGAGATGACTCTACCAGAGTATACCAAAGGTCCCTTTGCTTCCTAATATTATATTTCTTGATTGATGAGTTTTTCGAGTCTAATATAAAGCACCCTAGAAAGTCAGGGTTTCTTTGAACTTCGTGACCTCCACCAGAAGCAACAGTAAAAATAATTTGTGTAATTTAGACCTTACATGTAGATGACCTGAGTGAGAGAAATCACACTTTTATACCGCTCCTTATTGGATTCCTTATTTAATTCAGATTTTGGGAACATTACCTTGCCCTTTGTGAGGGGAAAATGGACCCTTAAGCCATTTAATGAATAACAAGATTATTCCACATTCTCACAACTGGAGAGCCCTACAGAGCAGCATTCCTAGCATCAGAAAGGATATTTGTAAGCAATGTGTAGCAGCCGGAAGCCTGGATCTATGTGTAGGAGGAAAGTTCTTCCTGCCAGGCTGGCAAAATGAAAACAAAAATACAGCTCTTTGCCAATAAGACAGGCAAAGGATAAAAATTAAATTTGATAAAACGTGGTTGAGAATATCAACACATCGTAGAAGCGAAGCACTTAAATGCTATTCTAGAATACCTGGCAGTGAGGCAGCAGTTATTGAAAGAGTAGTTAATCTAATTTTTGGCTAAGTTAATTGTCACCTCGTAAAGTACCGCTTCTGAGTTTGCACAGAGCCAATTTCTATGAATCAGATGGAAGGGTTTATGGGAGGTGGAGCACTCATTATATGGTTCTCCATGAGAGGTCTTCCTACAGTTCACTAGAAGTGGCTCTACAGCTATGGAGAACTCTTTTTGCTCCTGCCTGTAAGCAGGCACAGAAGCAAGATGCCCGGCTCACTGTTGCTCTCATGCTGTGGATGTTTTCTGCTGAATAGCCTCGAAGAAAAGCTTTCATATGTATTTTTGGAAGTAAAGTTACGAACAGTTGCAGAATGACTGTAATCATGTTCCTGCTGACTGGGAAGTGTGGGAGGAGATTAACGGATGCCAGAGAGAGTGGCCTTAAAACAGTCAAGACAGTCTAAATTGAAAGGAAGTTTTAGATGGACATGGAAGGGGGGAAATATTTGACTTGAGAAATGTAACTGAAATGGGAAATGTTCCATGAAATACTGGCTGAAATCCTGTCATTTAGCCTAGCGAGTTGCACCAAAGCTGGCCTATTAAATCCCTGGGGATTTGGTAAGTCAACTCCTGTGTAAGTTCCACAGGTTCAAATGGGCCCTCTAGTTGTGACTGACTATGCAAAAGTAGGTCTTAATTAGAACTTACGGAGACGTTGACTTAGGTAGTCTCCACTGATTCAAAGGTCCACAGTCCTATTCTAATACACAGTCTTACTCTAGTACAACTTACTGTGCTAACCAACAAATTTCAGACAGTGTCTTCCTCTGAACTGTTTTATGATATGTGCCCAACTTATTAGTGGAGCTCCATAAGCACACCAGCACCAAGCCTTTAAAAATGGTTTGGAGACAAAGGATGCTCAGTTGAGGGAAACTGAAACCTCTACAAGTGCTCCTTTGCTTTCCTCTCCTCACTTTGAACTTAGAATCTGGGAGACACGGCTTCTAGTTGCTCATTCAGTCTTGAAGCTGCATCAATTCAAGTAATCACATAATCTGAACCAATGTGGCTACATTTGACTGGAAAAAAAGTAGAACTCCCAGTGGTGGAGGCGAAAGGAGGGAGAAGGATCTCTGGGTTGAAAAACAATATGCAATATTCCTCTTGACTACATTGACTTGTGCATCATGTAGACCATGGGAAATAGTGCAGATCTGATGGTCCTCTTCCTGGAGCATTTCCTCATGATCTGTCAATTTAGCTGCCCCCTTATTTCCTCTGTAAGTCATATCCTGACTCCTAGTTCTAATCAGCATTATACATATGAGTAGAAGAAGCAAAGAAGTGGGGGGGGGGTTATGGGTTATGCTAGCCCCACCCTTTTTCTGTCCTGAGTTCTGTCACCACTCTAGGTATCTACAGGAGTCACCATGTAAATTAAAACATTGTATTTTAACATAGATCGGAGTGAACTCAGGTAGCAGGAAAGAGAAACATAAAGAGAACCTGGTAAGTGATACATCTAATGCTGCTGATCAAGCTAGAACCATGCTTTCTCTCTATTCAAGACACTTTTACTACAGAGTAAGCTATTTTTAAATTTTGAGAAATAGCTGGAATTCTATTGGTGTTCATACAAGGTGTGTGTAACTTTACCATGGCTAATTGTGGCTAGTTTAGAAAGTGCTGGGCTGCATTTAGGTTGTCAGTTAGGAACATGCCAAAGCTGCTCATCAGCCAGCTGCAATTAGCTGCAGCAAGTTACACAATCATTACATGAGCACCAATCATATTCTTGGCAAATGTTTTTTTTTAAAAAAAAAGATGTACTTCATTGATGTGGATAGACTGGCTAGGTTGGGAGTCGGGGGCACCACTTTACAGTGGTTCCGCTCCTTCCTGGCTGACCGTGTCCAGAGGGTGGTGCTCGGGGACAGTTGCTCTACCCCATGGCGTTTATGTCATGGGGTTCCTCAGGGCTCAGTACTGTCCCCCATACTGTTCAACATCTACATGGAACTGCTGGGAGAGGTCATCAGGAGATTTGGGCTGAGGAGTCAGCAATATGTGGATGACACTCAGCTCTACCTCTCGTTTTTCACCAACCCAGCTGAGGCTGTTTCTGTGCTGAACTCGTATCTGGACCTGATAATGGACTGGATGAGGGTTAACTAATTGAAACTCAATCCAGACAAGATGGAAGTGCTGTTAGTGGTAGCTTTGCCGGACAGGCTAGAAAGCCATTTCCGTGCCCTGAATGGGGTTGCACTCCCCATAAGGGATAGGGTCCGCAGCCTGGGAGTGCTCCCGGACCCCAGTCTACCTCTGGAAGCCCAGGTAGACTTGGTGGCCAGAGGCGCCTTCCTTCAGCTATGGAAATTATACCAGCTACGGCCCTACCTCGATGAGCAGTGTCTCATGACAGTTACACATGCACTGGTAATATCTCATATAGATTATTGCAATGCGCTGTACATGCAGCTGCCTTTGAAGACGGTTTGGAAACTGGTTCAGAATCAAGCTGCATGGCTGGTGAGTGGGGCAATACATCAGGCTGATTGTGTTCAAATTACATTGGCTACCAGTTGCTGCCCAGACCCAATTCAAAGTGTTTGTTTTGATGTATAAAGCCGTAAATGGCTTGGGCTGCCTCCTTCCATATAAACCTACCCAGCAATTAGGATCTAGCCAGGGGGCCCTCCTGAAAGAGCCATCCCTCAGGGAGGTGAGAGGAATGGCTTGTAGACAAACGGCCTTTTCGGCAGCTGCCCCCAGACTATGGAATGCCCTCCCGACTGATATTTGTCTGGCGCTGATGCTGATGATGTTTCAGTGCCAGGTCAAAACCTTCCTGTTCCAGAAGATTTTTAATTGAAATAATATCAACCATGTGTCCTGATAGCAATTTTTAGGGTACTGTATTTTTAATTGTATTTTAATTGTTTTATCTTTTTATTGTATTTAAATTGTTGTAAGCCACCCAGAGACTTTTGGGTAGTGTGGGCACCATATAAATTAAACAAACAAACAAACAAACAAACAAATAGCAAATAGACTGCTTGCTATTGCTTTGCTCTCATTAGCACAATGGGAATGCACTGGGAATCCAAATGCTCAGCCTCCAATATTTCACAGATGAGAACAGGGCAATGTTAAATTGCAAGATGGGTGAATAAGCAAAATGAGGTGTGGCCAGGCAATGCACAGCAATGGTTAAATAGAAAACTTATTAAAGCTGAAGAACACTGAAAAACTAGAGTATTTTAAGCACAGAAGACATCCATATATTGCAGTTAGGGAAGCCTGAGGAAAAAAGGTGGTGCAGGGGAACACTTAACATTTTCATAGCATTTTCTAAGAATGCAGAATGCTTTACAAGCTGTTATTTGCCCCATTCAGGAAATGTGGGCTCTACTGTATTGATGGAAAATTACAAGCTGCTATGATTGAGCAGGGATACCAAAGTGGGAAGGTAATGTTGGAACAATAATTCCAAAATAGAAGGATAATGCTGATTTTTGAAGTTGCTGTTTCCTCTTGAAGTGGGCATGTGTTTTCTTCTAACTTCCTGCATGTTTAACTTGAGCCCAAAAAGGAAACAACAACAGTGCCAAAAACCCCTGCAAAGAAGATTCCTAATCATAGCTGTGAAGAGATTTTTCCACTCAACTTCAACATGTAAATTTCAAATCCAAAATGCAGGTAAAACCAAGTAAACAGGGCATTTATATGCAAGTTTACTCAGAAGTAAGTTTCGTTACTGTCAGTGGCACTGACACTGAAGGTGTGTATATGGTTACATCCTAAAACCCTATCATGTTTCTATGTTTTCATGTTTTCATGTTTTAATTCTATTTTAAATCATATATTGTTTAATTTATATTTTAATATTTAACATTTTGTTTTTAAATTGTGTGAATTTTAATGTTGTGAGCCTCTTCGGGTCCCTTGTTGGGAGAAACACGGCATCATCATCATCATCATCATCATCATCATCATCATCATCATTCAAATGTGTTTTCCATAAAATTCAAACTAGTAGCTGGCAAGTGTCAGAAGCTCATGATATACAGTATACAGTGGTGCCTCGCTTAACGGGCGTCCCGTTTAACGACGAAATCACATAGCGATTAACTTTTTGCGATTGCTTTTGCGATGGCATTGCAATGTTTTAAATGGGGAAAAATCGCTTTGCGATGATCGGTACCCTGTTTTGCTTACTGATCAACGCAAAGCAATGATTTCTTCACAGCTGATCGGTGGTTCCAAAATGGCCGCTGGAAAAAAAATGGCCTCCCGCTGTTTTCTGGGACGGATTCGCTTAAAGGTGAGTCTGAAGCCCATAGGAATGCATTGAATGGGTTTCAATGCATTCCTATGGGCTTTTTTAATATCGCATAGCGACGAAATAGCTTTACAGTGATTTTTGCTGCACCAATTATCGTCACTATGTGAGGCACCACTGTAGATTTTGCTTCTCTTTAAGGCACCATACATTTCCTATTTTTTGTTTTTGTAATGTCCATAATGGGAATAATAAATGCCTCCACAGTGCAGCAATGCATATACTGATTGTTATTTCTTTCAGTCCTGATTACTAGCCTCTTTGTGGTCAACTCTGTTAGAAAAGTAACACAGAAATATTAAATCAGATCAAATTACCTAGGGGACTTTTTGAGTATGGTATCAAGATGAACACTGTCTTGCACATTTCTTTGATGGCCATGGAGAGTACAAAGTGCCCAGAGGCATTAATGGAGCAGAGTTGTACTGCCTTCCCCAATATCTCACATTTGATCTGATACTCACATGTAGTGATCAGAAGCAGGGAAAGGGGAAAAAAACTAAGGAAAATGCTTAGTGGATGGCAACACCAGAGAAACTGAATATTTTCTACCTCATAGTGTGCATGGCTTTTCCTGCTGCAAAGTCATTGATTAAATTACTGTGGCTGCAATACCTCTGATTTCAGATCCAGGGGAAAGGAAATGTTGGGGGAGTGAGAAAAGATAGGAAATGTAGAGAAGAACAGGATTCCCCCTTTTCCTTTTTAAAAAAGCCATTGAAGATAAGTACGATAATTAGCCTTTTAAAGTTCCTTACTGTCTTTCTTACTGTCTTCCTTCCTTATGAATGCCTTAGAAAGTGTCAAAAGAAAGGGGGAAATAAAACAAAGCAGAACACCCAACTTTTGTAAATTAAATCACAAAATGGTGTAATCTCTCATTTGTTGTTGTTTATCTGAGGTTGTATCTATGTAATTTTTAGACCTGCTAAGGACTAAATGATTTTTACTATGTCCTGATACATTAAATGGTAGAGATAGAAAGGAGTTGCCTACAGAAGCTTTTGGAGGATAAGAATAAAGAGGTAACAAACAGAGTGGCCAAATCTGAATGGGATAACTGGCTGAATAATAAGGATAGAATAGGATGTACTAGAGATATGGTATAGGATATAAAGCTGATTCAAGTCTTTATAGTTTATCAGATGTATAACCTTACTATTGTTAAATCATTTTATTGTGCATTTTAATATATATGTATATGTTCATTCTGAAGGAAATCAACCCTGAGTGCTCACTGGAAGGACAGATCCTGAAGCTGAGGCTTCAATTCTTCATGAGAAGAGAAGACTCCTTGGAAAAGACCCTTATGTTGGGAAAGTGTGAAGGCAAGAGGGGAAGGGGACGACAGAGGACAAGATGGTTGGATAATGTCATCGAAGCTACGGACATGAATTTGACCAAACTCCATGAGGCAGTGGAAGGCAGGAGGGCCTGGTGTGCTCTGGTCCATGGGGTCACAAAGAGTTGGACATGACATAACGATTAAACAACAACAGCAAAAAATGTTCAATGGCCAGTGTCATAATAAACTTTTATGTTGTAAGAATGCCTCATACCTCATCTGAAGACCCACATGAAATGAATTTGTTTTTAATATTGAAATTAAATTTTAATATTATTGTATTTTATATTTTGTTTTTAACCCAGCATTTTGGAGAATGTACATATTTGTATTTGTACTTTTAATCTGCTAGCATTGTGTCTGCTCAGCTGGGACCATGCTTGTGTATATTATTATTTGTACTTATGTTTTAAATTGGTGGAAGTTGGATGACCAAAGTGGTCAAAACAATAAAGACCTCATGTCCTGATACATAAAACCATAGAATTCAAAGTGGGTGTACTTTCCTTTTCACACAACTATATGTATTGGTCATTGCTCCACCCAGAATTACAGATTATAGATTGAATTCTTAAGTAGAACAACTAAATTATATATGCCATTTCTTGCTATTGTCTGAGGTAAGTGATAACTTCAGCTTAATCTAGGGGAAAAAAATTACTTGGGCAGTGTATTGAACGGAATGGCTGGGCTGGGACTCCTTTTTATCCTTCTCCTCTACAGTTCCCTGTTCATTCCTCCCCCATGAAAAGCTACTTTTTCACAGGGAAAACTCTTTCAAGTGGGATTTAAATTAACATCATCAGAACCAGTTGAAACATTTGCCACCCTGAAACGCCCTGACTATGGCACATTTTCTGTTCATGCAGAAGATTCTTTGAATTCTGGCCTTCAGGTAACTGTCTTTTAACTATCTTCCTTCTAAGAAAAAGGCGATGAACAGATTGCAAGAACAAGATTACAAAGCCACTCTAGCTGCCTGCTCCTTCTTATGTGTGATGCTGCTACTGGGGGAAAGAGAAATGGTAGGGGAAAATGGTAGGGGAGTGCAGAATGTTATGTTGGAGGTTAAAATTCAGCAAGATTCCTTGATGCAGATCATGAATTTCTCATTCTTTCTGAACTCCAATAATTCAGTAGCATCAAAAACAACAAAGGGAAGGTGCATAGCATTTCAAAGAACTCTCAGAACGTGATGTTTTTAATGCTTTCTCTTGTTTAAAAAAAGCCTATCAAGTAATTTTAAAAGCCATTTCTTTATATAAACTGTATTTATGTAACATATCACATGAAAATATTGGTGAACCTTGTTTTTCAATTTCTGTTTATGAGTCTAGTCACAGATGAAGGGAATCCGATAGAAGCAATGTGAGTATTTCAACCTATTTTGCAATGTACCTATGTTTTATTTCTCTACCTTTTTAGTTTGTGATGTCATTGTGCTCTGTGTCAAAGGCTGGGAACTAATGTAATCATGCAAGTATGTGATTCACATAGGGGATAATTACTGCAGTATATAAACAATTTTAGTATTACTTACTATGTCATGATCTGAGGAGAGAGGATTTACTTTGTTACCCATATAAACAAGAACAAGGATGGAAAATGCATGTGCAGAATGTTAACACAAGTGGGAAAACAATAGACTAACAGGAAGCCAGATGGGCTTGAGTATCTCCTTCACCTTGATCTTTTCCATCAATCACTCCCTTTTCAGGTCACCTCTTTCTTCTTCAAGGAAATACTTTAGTTCCTGTTGTTTTCTTTTGCAAAGGGGAAGGTTAGCCATGAAGGTAACTCCATGTTGGTTTTCAAAACACTTGCACATATGGGCATGAGTTTTTGTGTTCAAGACCAGATTTTTATCTTATTTTACTTTGAATGGATTTCTTATAACAATAAATGTAGATTTTTCCCCTTTTACTACATTAGGGGCATCCTGACTCATTACTCCTAATTCACAGTGATAAACTCACCTTACTAGCTGTTGCACGTTGATAATACATAATCAGGAACTCCTATTCAGAATAGTAAGACAATAGCACGTGCTTTGTTGTTATTCACCAGTAACTGATTTTTAGAAGCATTTTGCTACTGATAAATATATAATAATCACAATCAGTAAATACAGATAACTTTATCTTATACAGATTTGTTTAATCCCTCTTTAGGACCATCCAAAATCAGGAAATTTATACCAGAGAGAAAGAGAGTTTGTAGCCCACTATGAAGACAGAGGAAAACTAAGCTAGGTAGGATGTCCATATGAAGAAGGGGCACAAAATTATTTTACTTCCACACAACTTTTAACATGGGCATCCTACACCCAAGTCTCCATGCTTCAATGAGACCTTGGAACAATACAACCCCACACACAGTTCCAGCACTCACCAAAGCGTTGTAACTTTGTTGCCTGCTTTCTGATGCACACAACTTAAAAGCAGGAAGGAGATATTTGAGAATGTTTTAGAGCAGGAATGTCCTGGACAAGGAAGAAGAACAGATGGAGGAAGAAGATAGAACATGAGTCCCCAACTTATTTTACTCTTTCTCTTGTTTACTATATAAAAATGAAGATGAGCACATTCCCACTTCCTCCTGTATCTTTCTATCTACTGCTGATATTTGATGCCAGGTTCAGCAGAAGCAGACTCTTAGTGCTATCTCTAAAAAATAACTGAGTTTGGGCTGCAATTGCTGATTTCTTCTACATGTAGTCAGTTGTAGGTTTCTCTTTCAAAATAAGCTCTTCTAACATGAAATTCATTTTGATGCTTGTTTCATTAGCACCAAAGTCTTGTAATTCATAAAGATCATGATGAAAAGATTTGAATTAGTGAATTTATGGCCCTTAAAAGTGCAAGAATAATGGAAGAAATTAACTATGCCATACCAGATCAAATCAAATCCAAATGGGATAAAATGCTAAATTGATATAAAACACTTTGATTTCAGTTGGTTAAATTATTCATTGAAAAATAATATTTATCCCAAATTTAGACCAATTTCATATTCAGCAATGGTTTGTCAGACTGATTTATGTGAAAATATTTGTAACTGTTGGATATTTCAAGATAATACATTTCATTCACAACTATAATTTTAACTAGCCATTTAACATTTGGTTACTCAGTGGCAGCAGCCACCAGAAATTCTCTCTGCACCTTGCCAAAATGATATGTTTCAAGTAAAGGAATATATCCCATATATGAATATGCTGTTTTCATGTGACTGTTTTTGGAGTTGTACAAAATGCAGCTTTACCCCACTTCAACAAAATCATGGTTATATGTAGCAGCAATCAGAAATGAGAAGAACCTAGCTGCATTGAAAGGCCATTTGCAATTTGAATTAATGTCCTCACACACTGCATTTAAAAGATTTATCTACTGTCAGTCAGAATACTGAATCCATTATATAAATATGGAAATGGTAGCACTGGCAGCAGAAGTGTGGTACTCTGTTTCACTGTGCTTTGTTGCAATTCACAGTGAACATAGATTTATGACTTTTATTCATTGTAACGAGGATGTGAAGTCTTGGGAATACATCTCCCAACATCCTCTGCTGTGACCTGTATTTCTGAGGGTTGCTTTCTGGTGAGGCAGGAGGGAAAGGGGAGGGAGAGAGAGAGATTGCAGAAAATGGAGTGCAGCCTGAGAGCAGGTCTGTGAAGTCTGGGGTGGCACCAATGCAGATGCAGATATGAAGTAGATAATTTTTAGTAACAGCATTGTAATGTAAGCAAAGCTGGCTGGATAACTCAGTGGTTTAGGTACCTGGCTGTGGAACCAGAGTTTGGGAGTTTGATTCCCCACTGTACCTCCTGTGAGTAGAGCCAACCCATGTGGCCTTGGGCAAGCTGCACAGTCCCAGGGCACCCTCAGAAGAAGAGAATGCTACACCACTTCTGAGTATTTTTCTATGGATGGATGAATCCGTCCAATTCACTTTCACAGTTTTTAAGAGACTCTAGTTCTTTCTGTCCTGCTTATGAAGAAATTTGTGAATTTTGATGAGTTCACATACAAGAAAGAGCCAAATACCTGCAGGTCTGACCTTGAAAATGTTTTTTATTCACCTAGAAAACATTGGGAGGGTCATCGTGAGTTGACAGTTGACCTGATGACACATTATTATTACTATAACAACTCCAAATCTCAACCAAAGCTTTTTGACTATTAGATGGTCCTAGTAAAGCCATTATTTTATTTTACCTACATTTCTTTCTAATGGGACAACACAACTACTGCTTTTGATTTGCCAATTAAAAATAAATAATGGTTGTTGTGGGTTTTTCGGGCTCTTTGGCCATGTTCTTTCTAACGTTTCACCAGTCTGTGTGGCCGGCATCTTCAGAGGATAGGAGTCTGACTCCTATATTGTGAAACGTTAGGAAGAACAACCTTCGGAACACAGCCAAAGAGCCCAAAAATACCACAGCAAAAATCAGATCCCAGCTGTGAAAGCCTTCAAAAAAATAAATGACTTTAAAACCATATTTTGTTTTAAGTTGTTTCTTTGATTGTACTTTAGTATGTCAGTCTGAGTTGTCTTTTTTTTAAACAGTGATTAAAAAAACTTGCTTTCACTATATATATACATAAAACAATAAATGGTCTTAAATAAAAATGCAATTTAAATAAAAAAAAATAAAGTCCTGAACAAAGCTGAGAAGAAACCTATTTTCAGGACCTGAATCAAAACTTCATCTTCTTTTTAATAAGCACCTTCATTAACCACAACTTGATAATCACTTTAAAATGACATTGGATGTGCAATTATCTTCAAAGCTTACATTATGAAAACCTCCAGCTGCCCCATCTAAGAAGCAGGAGATGGAAGAAATTAAATACTAATGCCATGCACGCCCCATATATGCTAAGGGAAAATCGACTTATTTTTTTAGGAATGTTCAAAAGGCCAGCTGAAAAAAGCATAGTTCTTCCAGTCCATGCCCAACCCTTTTACCTTTCAGTCATTTATTGTTGGGACTTGTGATTTTCTAACTACAAGGTCTGCAGTCTCAAAATAGAAATGATCCCCGTGAATAATTTCCAGTAAAAACGAGACCTAGTTTGCCTGTTAACCATTCCTAACTGAGGAAGGCATTTTTGTTAAGTGAAGGTGAGAAGGAAGACTGGCAGGGATGGGTATATATGCAGCTGGGGCAGGCAAGATGCAGGTGAGACTTTGACTGAAACACCCACCATTTCAAATCTTCTGCCATAATTGCAGTTAGATGGGGAGAAAATGTTTAAAAAATGAAACAAATGAGTCAATGAAAACACTACACTTGTAATTTCTTCACATTTGATTCCGCAGTGTGGCATTGCCATTGGAGCCATTATCCAGCTCCCTCTAAACTATTTGTTTACAGACAGAGAGGGGAACCATCAATAAGGATAAGAAACAACTAATCTCAAAAGTTTTGTGTACAGTTTTTATTTTCAAAACACACACACACACAGAAGCACAGAGAGAGACAGAAAGAAAAAGAGAGAATCAAGAGAGGACAGTGGATATAGAAATCTCACTGCCAGCATTAACAAAATAATGTCTTGTGGTTTGTTTGTTTGTTTGTTTTTAGGTGTGAGGAATAGAAGAAAAGTTAAGACAGAATATACTATATCATAATGATAGAGCAGAGTTGTAGGAATCTGTTGATCCCTGGCAGGAAATAAATGACTTGTAATATAAACAGTTTTTGTTGTGATGGGAAATCCTGAGACACAGACTGGAAGATCCCATTGGCTCACAATGGGCACCCCATCTTTCATATGTCATAGGAATGCAAGCCAACAACATTCTTCTTGTCATGAATTTGTGACATTCTTCAAACTGCAGGCTTCCCCTTGCATCACACAGTGTACAGAACATTTGTAATTTTCATAGCCCAAGATCTTGCCATAGACATTGTATACCTTAGGCAGAGCCGATTCAGTAGAAGGAGTCACATTGTAAGCGAGTCTTTTAGTTTAATAAAAACATTCAAAATGTTTCCACTTGACTAGAAAGCCAAGAATTTTAATTTCTGGAGCAGAAGGCAATGGTGGTGGTGGGAGTACTGAATAAATAAGGAGAAGAGAGATGTGTATAGAAATAATGGTGCTTGTGATTTGTAGGCTTTTAAAACACTATCTTGTCATGTGCAGCTACAATGTGTAACTAACACTAATATAACAACAATGACAAAATGTGAGTGAGACTGCATATGGCTTACGAATTCTTATCTTTATGTGACAGAGCACAGGTGCATCTCCACTGCGAGGCAAGGTTGTATCTAGTGATCCGAATTTATGGCATAAAACTATTCACTGCAATTTGTCACAAGTCATAGTTCTGACTTTACATGATTTTTTTTCTCCAAGCAAAATTAAATTGAGCTCTTTTAGGAATCACATTTTACTCTAGTGGAATTATTTTAAATACATTCTGGGACAAAACTGAGCATTCCCAGTGCTCTGATAATCTTTCACAGTGCATTCAGAAAGCACAAAAATAGATCAGGGAGAACAAGAGTTCCCTGTTTTCAATTCTCCCATCATGTTCCATAAATACTTCTTAGACACTTTCCCACCCCCGCCTCTTCCATGGTTGATAATAGAATCCAAAACATCACTTTAGGCTGCATACCTTCAGACAAAAATGCTCCCCTAACAATGGTAGAAATTGCTACCAATGGCTCATAACTGGAAGAGCAGCTTCCCCCCCCCCCAAATTTTGGGATGAGTCACTCCCACTTCCTGATCCATGATCTGTACCAGCTACCAGCCTAGTTTAATCTAGTTTATCTGGTGAACCAGGCTTGGATCTAATTAGTAGTTACCATCATGCAGGGCAAAGTAAGGACCCTGCTTGCAGCCCTAGAAAGCTGATGTCAGTCAAAGGTCTGACTTGACATAAGCAGCTTTCGGTGTTTCCATGTACAGTGGTGCCTTGCATTACGACGTTAATTCATTCCAGCGAAATCGCTGTAGAACGAAAAGGTCATAAAGCGAAATTTAAAAGCCCATAGAAATGCATTAAAATCCGTTTAATGCGTTCTGATGGGCTGGAAACTCACCGTCCAGCGAAGATCCTCCATAGGGTGGCCATTTTCACTGCCTGTGCAGTGAGGAATCCGTCCCAGAAAACAGCGGGGGCCATTTTGTTTACCCAGCAGCCATTTTGAAACAGCCAATCACCTGTTAGAAAATCATCATTTTGCGAAGAATCAATTCCCGAAGCAGGGAACCGATCATCGCAAAGCAAAATTCCCCCATAGGAAACATTGTAAAGCGATTGCAAAAGCGATCGAAAAATGTTTGACGTAATGTGGTTTCGTAGTTAAACAGAGCGATCGTAAAGCGAGGCACCACTGTACAAAATATAGTTTTTATAGACTGCAATCAAAGAGCATAGTCAGATCTGCCTTCCATGGGCTACTCTCTCCAGCTATCCTGAAACTTAATATGTATTTACCCACAGTATACAGACTTCAATTATTCTATGCTTGCTCCATGAATTCTGTCTCTGTAGAAGCAGGATGGTAGTGGAGGAAGACCACTTCATGCCACTCAAGGGCTTGACTGGCTCCTGGATTCCAAGGTAGGCCAGACCATGGCTTTGCCCCCAGCTTTCTTAAGGGGATTCCTCTACCACCTGCCCTCAAGACACTTGGAAGCACCCCAATGCTCCAAGCCACCAACAAAATGGGGACAAACATAGACAAAAAAACAGCAACCTGATCCAAGTCCCCTTTGAACTTCCCTTATTACTCTAACCAGAACTGGTAGAGTACTGTATAAGGAATGGAAATTATGTTTTAATCATTTCTGTAATCATTTATGCTGTTCTGTTTTAGTTTTCTAAGGATCCACACTGTCAGAGACATCATAATGCAATGAGTTGAATCCTGATTTAGTCGTAATTAGTGTAGATGGTTCTGACTTAGTGACACATAACATGAAGCTGAGGCTCCAATACTTTGGCCATCTCATGAGAAGAGAAGACTCCCTGGAAAAGACTCTGATGTTAGGAAAGTGTGAAGGCAAGAGGAGAAGGGGATGACAGAGGATGAGATGGTTCAGTGTCACTGAAGTTACCAACATGAATTTGATCCAACTCCGGGAGGCAGTGGAAGACAGGAAGGTCTGGTGTGCTCTGGCCCATGGGGTCATGAAGAGTCAGACATGACTTAACGACTAAACAACATCAACAACTAGTACAACAACAACATGTATTACAATGTGGGGCCACTGAAATCACTTTAGTTAGTTTGGTTAGTTATGAGAAACTTAAATCCCTGTGATTCCAGTGGATCTCATTGTAGTATGATTCAACCCCATGTGATCTACACTTTATTCTTTGCTGAGGATCCAATACTAAAGCTATAGAAGAAAAGTTTCATTTTGTTTCATTATCAATATCCTACCTTACTCCTGAAGTGGACCCAAGGCGGCTTAAAGATAAAAAAATAGAAACCCTAAAAACCATTGTAGCCAATACTTCTCATATTTCAGTAATTTTAATAACAAAGAACAAGGAAAGGGTGGAGTTATCCCCAAGATTATCCAAATGTAGGAGTAGTTGATACCTTTTATTAGACCATTAAATATCAAGAGAAATCCCACACCTTCAGGTTAAGCACCACGGCTTCATGGACAGTGCAGAAAAATTGTTTGCCAGTTATTCTGTGATTGCCCCCCCGCATGCAACTCACATTGCCTGCTTTGAAACATAAAGTTTCTTTTGGCCTCTGGGGCTGGGAAACACAAAGATATAGCAGCCTCTGGCACAAATTAGGGATTATGTTTATTCACCACACAGAAGCAACCAATTCTGCCAAATTAAAGTCAAATTACTGTTTTTACTTGGTAAGTTTTGCGGGCTTAAGATGTACAGTTAGGCTGGAGTGAATGAAAAATATGGCTTACAGTGGGGTCTCTACTTAAGAACTTAATCCGTATTGGAAGGTGGTTCTCAAGTTGAAAAGTTCTTATGTCGAATCTGCATTTCCCATAGGAATGCATTGAATACCATTTAATCCGTATCTGCTCTTTTCCGTCCATAGAAACTACAGTGGAACCTCTACTTAAGAACTTAATCCGTTTTGGAATGGTGTTCTTAAATTGAAACGTTCTTACGTTGAAGCAAAATTTCCCATAGGATTGGACTGAAAACCAATTAATCCGTTCTGGCTGTTTTTTTGTTATGTAGAGGTGTGTTCGTACATTGAAGCATTAGTTCCCATAGGAACTAATGCAAAGCTGGTTAATACGTACTCTACCACTAGGGGGAGAATTTTTTTTAACCTAAGATGACCTAAGGTTAAAAAAAGAGCAGGAAAGGTTTTTTTTCCTGTTCTTATCTTGGATTTCTGTTCTCAAGTAGAAGCAAAATTTAGCAAATGGAGCTGTTCTTAAGTTGGATTGTTCTTAAGTAGGGATGTTCTTAAGTAGAGACCCCACTGTATATTAATAACAATATGAATACATCATAGACTATCAAGTGGAAATTCTGAGTTGGTGCTGAGTACTACTGTTTTTCTAGAAATCTTTTTGGCTCTTAGTGAAAGAAATTTTTCTATTGTTACACTAATGTAAAATAGGATGTAAATACTTTAATAAATGAAGCTATATTATAGGACCTGGTATCAGAGTTTGGCAATACATACATTGATTCCCTATTAATAAAATGCATCCATATTTTTTGCTTTGAAAGCATCACAGAAATCAAGATGTGTGGCAAAAATAGGCTTTCAAAGCGTTTTGAACTTTCCTAGTATGTTTTTAAAAGGAGGAGATAATCCTTTTTTGGCAATTGTATTTTATTCTGTTGAGGGTTGATGGCTGTAAATCACTGTACCTCCCTTTAAACTTTTCCATATAACTTGATTAGACAGCAGTAATCTCTAATGCTTTCATGTGCAAATTTAGGAATGACCCGGAACAAACGAGTTTCCTTCATCACCATAGCAACCAGGACTATGGAAGAATGCCACTCACCAGGCAATGCAAGTCAAATTTTATCCCTTTGATGTTAATTAACAAATTGCTTTCAGAAAAGTCAATGCATTTTTCCTCTTTAAATGTTTGTGATAAATTTTTAATACCTTTGAAAATGAGGAAGGAGATACTGTATAGCAGTTCCAGACAGGTGAAGTATGGGATGCTACTTTCAGAAGTGGTCCCCCACACAATTTCGTTAATAAAACTATGACAGGAAGAGCGTTAGCACACTACCTACATTTCAAAGCCTAGAGCACATAGTTTTTGTCTTACCACAATCAGAAGAAACCCTCCCAACAAGCACCCTGAGGGCCTTACTATTAAAATATGATTGATTTATTTCTACGCTTCATGGATCACCAACATGAAGGTCTTTTCTGTGAAGAGGTTGGAAGCATTTTTTTCTAACACTCAAAAGCAAAGAGGCAGAATTAAAAGGGAAATAATTTCTCTCTCTCTCTCTCTCTCTCTCTCTCTCTCTCTCTCTCTCTCTCTCTCTCTCTCTCTCTGTGTGTGTGTGTGTGTGTGTGGGGAATAGAATAGATCAGACATTTCCCCCCTTAGATTTTTCACTCATATTCCTATCCTGACACATCTATACGCTGAATTAGATTTGGCATGCAACACATCTATTTCACTTGACATTATTTGATCTGGAACAAATCTCAACAAATGTAAAGGCAAAGCATTTCTCCCAAAAGTAGGTAAACACATACAGTGGCGACTGTGATGGAGTTGAAGCAGTGTGGGATATGTAGTCAGAGAAATGTAAAATGGAGTCAGACAGGTTCTGTGTGAAGATGATTTGAGAGACTTTGGAATGTGAAGAGTTAGAGAATGTAGAAAAAGATGGAAGGAGAAGCGTGTGTTAGAGCTTAGCTACAAGCTAACTGATTTCTGAAGGATCTGGGAGATGATGATTCTTTCTGGAATGCATTATGTACTTGGATGGTAAAGTATGTAATTACCAGAAAGAGGTGGGGTTAGCCCACCTTAGTAGTGTTTGTTATTTTAATGGGGATTAGTTATTTTATTTAACTGTAATAATCTCTGAATATGTTCTTTATGCTAAAGCTCGGACAATATAAACTGATTCTATGAAACTCTATTTTTCTAATAAAAATAATTATAAAAATTCTTGCAGAAATACTGGTCTCTTGAACAGCAGGGTCTGGCTAAATACAGGGGAGTGGAGAAGGCCACAAACTAGCTATCATTTAGAGTCCTACCTAACTGAGTTGTTGTGAATTCTAAGGAATTCAAAGTCCATATTTCAGTATTTGCAGAGATCTGCATGAAATAAATTACTTGTTTAAGTTCAGACTTGTTCAAGTTACACTACGCACTGCTGAGGTCTTAGGACTTGCCTCAGTGCAAAGGTGGTAGGTAAGTGGCCTGTGGACTCTCTGACTGAGTGCTAAGCACTCCTTAAGGAGGCTTGTACACTACAGCGACAGTTTGATAATCATATCTCATCTTAATAAGATGAAGTTCAAGACAGGATTCCAGAGCTTCTTGTGAACTTTGTAACTTTTTAATACAAATTGGGGACTATGATTAATTGAAGAGTTATGGGTTTAATTGATGTTCAATATAAAGAAGGGAGCAAATGGGCAGCCAAAAGGCTGGTGTATATTTAAAAAAATGGACTGGAAGAGAAATAAAACCGAGAAAGCAAATTTCTCAGAACACCCACATTAGGTGTGGGACTTTTTTTTTTTTTTAAATGACAACTTTCAGAATTCACTAAGATTTACCCAGGCAGAATTCTAGAATGTACAATCCAAAAAATAGTTTAAAGAAGAGGTGTTCTCACTTCCACGGGGGACTCTGTTGCCATTATATTGGCTTTTCAAGAAGAAGAAAAAAGGGTTCCCAGTTGTACTTAGGAGTGGTGCAGAGAATCATGGGGGTCACGAGGAAGCTGGGGATGAATAGTCTGATTGCCTCACACTCTATAGAGAGAGCCTCTTAGAGAATTACATGCTCCCTGCTCCCTTGAGTCTCCTCTTTTCTCAAGCATTAACAGGATGGGAGCTTCTTATTTCTAGAATTCCCACTCCTCAAATTTGCCCAGAATCCCCCAGGCAGAATTCTGGAAATGGAATAACAACCTCAAAAGGCAAAGGAGAAGCTTCCTTATCAACATACATGTTTTATTTCACATGTTTGGGCTTTGAAAGAGACAACCTAGTGCTTACTGGGAGTCACCATAATGCTCCATGGGAAAGGCTGTTCTGTGAGAGGCTCCTTCCATAGTCTCTAATGGGTAGTGAGACTAGATGTTGATGAACTTCAATTCCTAGCATTATTAACCATTGGCATTGCTTACTTAGGGGTATTGGGAGTTGCAGTCCAAAAATATATGATGGGCCAAACTTTGCCCATCCCTGCTTAGGATAACACCCTGAGATGGCAACTGCAAGATGTGCATTTCTACAACTGTTTCATTCGGAGGATGCTAATAATTAATACAGTGGCATGGGTTCTAGGTAATAGTTAAACCACTGTCTCATCAACAGGCCTGTTAAAGCCATGGATCCTGGTGCTTCTTTTTCTTTCTTTCTCTGGTATGAGGTACATATAGGCACAAAGAAGAGATAAGAAGAATTCACTCCCAGTTTGTCATTAAATCCACACCAATAACAATAATCTATGAATACAAGCCAAGTTCACAGAGCACAGTTTCATTCTATCTTATTTTAATAAGCTACATTCTGGCTTATTTTAATAAACTGTAGTTTAAACTAACCACAAGCCAAGTTCCCAAACTACTTTTCAGTACAGAGAGGGGTGTGTGTGTGTGTGTGTGTGTGTGTGTGTGTGTGTGTGTGTGTGTGTGTGTGTGTGTGTGTGTGTGTGTGTGTGTGTGTGTGTGTGTGTGTGTCCCACTTTTTCAGTACAGTTATATTCAAATTAGAGGGATAAATAAGAAAGACTGCAAGTAGCTGGTGCATGAACTGCAAGCAGGCTCATCCCCATAATAGTAAGAATATTCAGAATATTTTGAATGGAGCATTCTGGGAGTTGCAGTCCAAAAAAATAACTTGTTACATCTCTAGAAGATCTTCAGGTAAAACACAATATGCTGTTGCCATGATAAATACATCTGTTGAATACTCTTCCAAAAGGATTGATCCCCTCAGTCATTGGTTTTCATAATGAGCAACACATCAGTTTTCATAATGATCAGTGCATTGTGGTTTCTATGGGTATAGGATGGTATCTGGAGAACTGTATTGATTGGTGGAATTAGTGATCTTTGGAAAAATTATCAGCCTGTGTAGAGACAGTATGTACATTGGCTCACTGACTGATTGTTTATACTGGAATGTTGTGAGTGCAACAGGCACTCATGGCACAGTGGTTAAACTGCTGTACTTATTTATTTATTTATTTATTTATTTATTTATTTATTTATTTATTTATTTATTTGATTTTTACCCCGCCCCTCTAGACCATGTCTACTCGGGGCAGCAGCTAAAACTGCAGCTAAAACTGTGCTCATGACCTGGGGTTCAATCCCAGGCAGCTGGATCAAGGTTAACTCAGCCTTCTATCCTTCCGAGGTTGGTAAAATGAGTACCCAACCCGCTGGGGGGGGAGCAATGTGTAGCCTGCATAACTAACTTGTAAACCACCCAGAGAGTGCTAGAAGGACTATGGGGTGGTATATAAGCAGCATGCTTTGCTTTGCTTTGCTTTTATATATGCAGCATGGGTGACCCATAGTCTGAGAAGGGATACTTCACTCCAAATATTTGGTATGGGGTGAAACTCGCATAGCGAAGATAGGTAAGCGTTTCGCTTACCGATCTTTGCTTTGCGACACCGCGGATCAGCTGTTCGGCGGTTCCAAAATGGGCGCCGGACACCCGAAATGGCCACGCTCAGCATTTTCGCGCCCTCCCCTCGCTTACCGAGGGCGCGAAAATGGCTGCCGGACCCAGGAAACTTCGCTAAACAGTGAGTTTTCAGCTGATTTGGAACTGGCTTTTTACTTTCCGTTTAATGAAGTTTTCACATAGCGAAGGTTAATCCGGAATGGATTAACCTCGCTATGCGAGGCACCACTGTACAGATAGCATGCAAGGTTGCAAATAAAAACTCCAACACTTTTTGGAGTGGGTGGGGCTTGTCCCCGTGTCTCAGTGAAGAGTGGATGGAAGGCAGCAATGATTGTCCTGGATACCAACACTCTAATTATGACTCTGTCTAGAATTCTGGAAGAGATTTTAAAAGGGGGAAAAAAGCTGCAGTTCCTCAACTCTCTTTCCAAGCTTCCTGGAAATGATATTTTAGTTGCAAACCAGTGCTTGCCTTAAGGTTGCCAAAGCTGCTTTGTAGGATCAAGCTGCTCATCACATACTCTTTTCAACCAACAGATTGAACCAATTCATCGGATACTCTCTTGAACCAATGAATAACCTCAGGAAATTTTGAGCCGGCATCTCATCTGGTAAAGCCAAAGAATATGAACTGTATTGTAGTCAGCCTATCAACATTTTTCAGCCAGCACGATCTTTCGTATTCTAATGGGGGTCCTTTCTTTTAATTGCTGCATATTTAAAACTAATAAATGCCAGTTCCTAGTCGGACTGTATCTCCCTCTTTCTGATAACATGCTTTCCCAAGAAAATTAATCATTCTTTTCTTCTGTAATGATGGCATCATTGGCACACTTTTCAGTTCAGATTGCACACTGAATCATTTTAGAGAAGTACTGAGCCTTCTGTATGATTAGTTATATTTTTATTACTATTATCACAGCCAGTAAGAGACAATTCATTTTGTCCTAGGTCAGTGATATAATGAATTGGCTCCCTGTTCCCTCCACTTAGTAGCAAACTACAGCAACTTCAAGCACCAAACACTATCTCTGATGTTCCAAGCAGACACTCTATCATATGGAAGAGTTTTATTCTCTTTTTATTGAAAAGCAGAGCTGGAAATACGTTTTAATATTTCTGCTCTGTTGTGGGATGCTTAAGTGTCCTTAGGATATCTCCTTTTTACTGCCTTCACTGGAAGAAAGAGATGCCTCAACCCAGGGGATTAAAAAGGAATGATGTCAATGCACTTCAGTGTCAAAGTCCTGTTTCATGTTGGTCAAGATAACTCATCTAAAAGTCCTTTTACACTTTGATGTTGGGAAACTTTGATTGCTCTGTAGTTTATGAAGCTTCTCATTCTTCAGCATTTTTGAATTTTAGGTCATGCAGTAAACAGGGAGAGAGGAGAGAGGATTGGAATTTACAGACACGATTCTATATTACTCAAATCAGGTCCCAGGAAGCAGATTCCTAAGTATGTAAGCCACAACAAAGCTGCTTTTGCACTAAGCCATTGGTGTGAAATGCCTTGTTTACTCCTATTTTCCCGAGGCCACAAATCACCGCAATCCCTTTCCCCCTCGTTTTTATATTGTGTCTTTTCTGTCTTTCTTCTTACCACAAAAGTGTGACTTTTTAAAGCATAAGGGATGAATAAGTCCAGTATTCACACTATTAGTCTTGGTACTAATTTTGTGTCTGCTATAAGTACGCAAACTTATCATGTAGTCGTATCAGACATGCAAATCTGTCCCTAGCTCAGTTCATGTTATCAGGTTGCAGAGTAGAATGGGGCAGCATATTGTCCTATTACTTCTGCATGAGATATCAGCTGCTTTTCATTCTCTCCAACTCATCTAGGTGGTGGCTGGGGATGAGCATGAAGGGAAAAAAAAACAGAAAATTTATCAACGTTCACTAATTTGACACTAATTTGTCACTAATTCATTGATTTATGTCAGTCAATCATGATTACCCAATCAATATGAATCAACACATTTTTAGCAATTTTTGAGTAATTAATTTGTCTCAAATTTTCTTTAAAAAATTCAGTCACCACTGTCTTAGTAATCCTGCAGAGCTGCCCCAGATGGTTGGAAAGCTGTTGAACAATGTAGAAGGTAGCATTTAGGGGATGTGAAGAAGCGGGAATTAGCAAATATTATCTTCTTCTTTCTTCCAGCAGAGATCTCCAATGGTTCTCAGTTTTTTCTCTAAACAGAAGAAGCCCTCCCATTTGTAAAAGGTACACTCTGGATCAGGGATGTGGTGGTGCTGCGAGTTAAACCGCAGAAGCCTCTGTGCTGCAGGGTCAGAAGACTAGCCATCGTAAGATCTAATCCACGTGACGGAGCTCCCGTTGCTTGTCCCAGCTCCTGCCAACACAGCAGTTTGAAAGCATGTAAAAATGCGAATAGATAAATAGGTACCACCACAGTGGGAAGGTAACTGCGTTCCGTGTCTAGTCGCGCTGGCCATGTAACTATGGAAACTGTCTACGGACAAATTCTGGCTCTACGGCTTGGAAACTGGGATGAGCACCGCCCTCTAGAGTCAGACACAACTGGACTAAATGTCAAGGGGAACCTTTACCTTACACTCTGGATCCAGCTCTTTATACTGTAGATGGTCATAGCCAATGAGTAAATTAATAAATACATACTCATCTAGGTCAATAATAAGTTTAAAAGATCTCTTGCCCCCCCCCAATGTATAGAAATAAATTGAATCTTCCCCTTCCCCACCTACAGCACCACACATATGTGGATTGGATGGGGCAACAGCAGGATATATATGCATTCTAGTCCCCACCAAATGATAAAACTCACTGGTGAATGTTAAACCATTTTTATCCCCCCTTTGTTAGACATGTATTATAACGTTGTTGTAAGGAAAAGGTGAGAAAGTGGGCAGCTTTTCCTTTTCATTGGAAGAAAAGCAGAGTATGAATATAAATAAGAAACACACACACACACACACACACACACACACAAAAGAATAATATAGAAGTGCAATATTCCCAATAGTATGAAAAGTTGACTGCATTTGCATTTGCAATGTATCCTGGAAGAACATGTTAAGGTTTACCCATCTGGAAGCAACCCAAGAGATACTGTATATTTTAGTGTTGCAGACAAGTCTCCACCGATCTGTTATCTCTGTTTCTAAAAAGCCATTCCTTTTTTAAGAGCATATTTTATATATTTTTATACCTTGCTTTCCACCAAAAAAGGTCGTCTAGGTGGCTGATGATAAGAAGTGGCTTGAAAACAGCTTATCCGTTAGACCCTCTTCTATAAGGACTAGCTTACTCTCATAAGACAATTATATGTTGCTAATATATCTAAATGTTGCTCTGTCCATCCACTCATCACCAAGCAACCACTGATCAAAACAATAAAGGCTGCTGAATATGAGTTGCAACTATGCCATTTTGTAATATTAGCTTAATTATTTATTTATAAATCTATATTCTCTTAATTTATCCTCAAAACTTGTTTAATTGGCTTATCTTAAAATACATATTTTAAATAGATAAAACAAAATCCCTACAAAGCTCCCAAATAAACATGGTGGAAAGATTTGCAAACTCAGCTGAACTGCAGTGAAAAATTTATCATTTAAAAATAATCTAAAAAAATCAATTAAGGACATTTATTACTAGACTAATGTTATAATTTTTTTGTTTTCTTCTCCTAGCAGGTCTACATACCTACTTAGTAGATTAATTGTAAGGTTGCCTACTGATACGGGAAGTGGCCAGTTCTGAAGACAGTTGCCTGACACATGGGCATCTAGGCCACCTTACAACAGACTTTCATACACTTTAAATCTGAACACCTTAGGTAAAATGGCATTTCTACTGAGGCCTTTGCACCTCAAATTGCTAAATTCTGCCTCCAAAATGTATTCTAACCTGTGGCCTGGGATCTTAACAAACAGCCTTAATTAGTTGACTATTATACCACACTTAGAAGCAGAGATGTGAATCCTCACATGGACTTTTTCCCCCTCCTCAAAATGAGGTGGCAAGAATTTGGGGAGGCTGATCTTGGACAATACACAGATATTCACATTTTTTTTAAAAAAATATTTATATAGATCAACTAAGTTGGGGGGAAAATGGAGTAACTGCTGCCTTATTGTATGGAATATTAAGAAGGGGAAGCCTTGGATGGATTTTTTTGGATCTTTCTGAGCACTCAGAATATCCAACTCCCCCTTTCTCCATTCACTTCTTTAGAGTGAACTACCCTGGCTTACGCCTCATCTTTCTCCCAATAAAGATAATAATCTTAGAACTGCAGAGCTGGAAGGGACCCTATGGATCAATGAGTCCAGCCCCTGTCAAGGAGGCACAGCAGGGTATTGAAGTCCTAACCTCTGGCTGTGCAGCCAGATCCCTAAACCACTGAGCTATCCAGCAGTTCTTATCAGGCAAAGTCAACCTGAATACAGAGGGGCAATTAGACTGGTCCACTCCCATGGTATTCTCCATGTAAGCAAGGGTAAGTCTGAAGAGACTCTGCTAGTGTGTTGGCTCTGTCCATGATTAAGATTTTCCAGCCAGAACCTCCACTCTCCAAACTATCCACTAATCACATGGCAAAGGGAGGTGTTCACAACATTGGGCAATGTAAGAATGACAGAATAGGGCTAATTGCAACATGACATTAGCTATGTATGTGTGTGAGAGAATATAAGAGAGACAATACTACCTTTTTCTCTACTACCTTTTGAACTGCACATGCTGCACATAATGTACATATGAGGTGAGCCGGTGAACCTTCCATGCTTGGGTCTTCAGAGATGCATAGCGATTCCCTTCAGCCAAGAGTTTGGTTGACACCCTGAGACCTTGCAACTGTACCAAAGAAACACCCCCAATTTATATTCAACTCCCCAGGTGCCACCATTTGTTTTTGCATATGGTCCTTCTGATCCAGCCAGATGCAAATGTGTCACCCCTCCAGAGGCAAAGTAAGTCAATGGGCTTTTGGGGGGGAGTTTTTTCACTCTTCTTCTTCTTCTTCTGATTTATCACAATGAAGGGACTGGAAAACAAAAGTTATTCCCCAAAACAGCTTTTCCTTCTAAGAATGGCCAGCTTTTGTTGTTGTTCAATTGTAAGCAATTTTGCATTTCCTGCAGTGCATCAGAAAATATCCATGCAGCTTTTAGTAGTTTATGTAAAATGAACTCATTAATTAGTTAAAGGAAAGGTGATTCATAATAATAAAATTGTTAATTTCATTGTTTATTTCATTTCCCCTTTGCCCTCCTCCCATGAAGAAAATAGGGGATGAGAAACACATCACAGAACACTTGATTGGACTAGCTAAACATAAGTAAGGATTGCCTGTGTCATCTCTGTGTTGCTTGTGTTTATTTTGCTAGCTGCGCAAGGGTATATTTTTGTTCTTCTTTTTGTTTTCCTTTTGGATCTTTCAGACACACTTAAATATTCTCCGTTACAGCAACATGGCATTTATTAGCCTAGATGCCTTAACCTCAGTCACCCATCTTGTTAATATGAATCCTTTCCAGGCAAGCTGAAAATGGATCTCTGTCTAGACTGAATTGGCAGCTATATCGGAGAAGAAGATCCTTGAAACTCTTCTGCTCAAGCATCCAACGATTCAGTGGCTCAGCAGAATAGCAATTGCTTACCTATATCACAAAAGAACCATTAGGAGCAAACTGTCCAAACAAACTATAAAAAATAACCTTACAAATATTCTGGAGAATGTTTAATGGGGTGATATTCATCCCAGAGAGGGTTGGTAGGAAAATGTCACAGACACTTAAAGCTCAGTAAGTAGAACTATAAAGTGAATCCAGGGAGAGGCTGGGAGAAAAAAGTCAGATGAATAAATGCAGTGAGTTTTTTTCTCTCTCTCTCCCTGTATGTTGTCAAGTCAATTCTGACTTATGGCAACCCTTTTTAGGGTTTTCTAGATAGAGAGTACTAAGAAGTGATTTACCAGTGAGCTACCTAGCAACAATTCTGAATGTAACACCTGCTTATGCTACCAGAAACAGAACCATATTTTTAACAACAGCAGCAGCAATGATAAATTAAGAAGTGCAGAGTTGGAAGGGACAGGTGAAAATATGCATACATGTTGTATTTTTAAAATATACACAAACATACATGAGGCAATGGATGAGTGCGTGCCAAATAGATTCGAAGGAGCATATTCAAACTGCATATGCCAAAAATGCACTTTTGAAAAGTGAGAAATACATGTGTGTATGGATTTTTAGGCAAGGCAACCTCTCCTCCACTATTGAACATGGTGTTGAAGTGCAAAGTTCACTGTTGGACCTTGGGCACCGACTTTATGTATTCTGTGAAGTTTAGTCTGTGTTCTAGGATTCTATAACAGAAACATATAAATTAGACCTGCGACAAAGTACCGCAGGGAGCCATGTAGTTAGGGCAGCAAATGTTTGGGGTGATCTTTGCAGCATTTCAATATATTAGCTCTTTTCTTATACTCTTCTTTGTTATTTTCTTATTTCTTTTATATTTTAGATGTCTAGCCTTTTCGAGTATTTTTTCCACCCACACCCATTACCAATAATGCACCATATAATTCCTTTGTCTGACTTCATATCCTCAGTGCCCTTTTGCATCTCCCTCCTGTTACCCCTTCCCCCCATTCTTTCCTTTTCCAAACAAATCTTTTTATCTGAAATAAAATATTTTTATATCAGAGTGGATAACAGTAAAATTGGATTTATGAGGGCTAGGTTGTAATAGAGCAAAAGCTTCAAATGAAATAATTACAGAGTATGCTTTGTTTTACATATATTCTCTGTCTTGAAAGTCCCCTACTCATGTATAGTTGGCCAAACAGAAGTTAGGTGTGAATAACAATTGCTGCCATTTTATTCCCTTGTATTAATTATTCTTTCACTTCAGATTTTCTTCAGGCATCTTAATTATTCATAAATACCCAAATGTCTTCTTGAAGAATTTGCTCTGTCTCGTGGTTTAGACAGCTAAAACACTTGGCTGAATGAAATCCATCTTTCTGATATGATGTCTAAATGACAAATAATACAATGTCTACTTTGAAAACCATATATTTACATTGTATTTTGTGATTATTTGTCCAAGAGACCAGCAGAAGTCTAGAAACTGCAGACTGAGTCTTCTAAAGAGGAATATACTATGCAACCAGCTCTGCTAAATAATTAGGACAAGAAAAGTATAGGGTTTTAAACAAGAAGACAAGGAGTTTAAAATATGTCCTTGCCCTGACAAGTGACCAGTGCAATGCATCATGGCTGTCACGTTCACAAATGAATGAAGTGACAGCCAATCTTCCACTAGAACAGTGCGATCTGTGGCCTCCCAGACAGGGGTCACCTGACAGAATAACCTGGCTGGTCCCATTATGTCACAATTACATGTTGGTATTCAATGTTCTCTTAAACTGTAATATACAATTTTCTCTCTTTATGAAAACATTTGAGCAAAATAAAAAGAACTATAACAGGAGCTGATCAGTGGCTGATGGTACATACAGGACCTCCTTCATTCCCAGGTGACAGGTGCAAATTGTTCCCATTGCCCCGACACCCAGGTTGCCCCAAAATGTTGCCAAGTTGTAAAGGATTATAAAACATAACAGTGCTACCGGCTCAGCTACTCCCAGACTTTTGCTTAGCAATGCCTATGAAAAGAATCAAGAACAAGCTACCTCTTATTACTTCTTTGCTTCTGTGCATTTCTGTTCCAGTTCTAGGATCCGCAAGAAGACTTTGTCATGTAGTGTGGGAAACCCTCAAAGGATGGTTTTCACGGAGCTGTGGACCTACATATTTTATTACATTCAGCATGAACATAAAATGGCTGCAAGCTCTCCCCCCTAACCTCCAACACATCTTTAACCATTAATAGGCCTCTGTTGAAGTAGTATAACTAAACAACCACCACACATTAGTGTTTTCTTTTTAACTTAGAAAATTATCATTGATCCAAAATACAGAGCCATGATAACCACATGACAAATTACCAACTGCTTTGTACTATTGCTGCACAAGAGTGCAATAATGATTTTCTATAAGATAATTCTAGAAATTGGGGTACTTCAAATGAAAGTTTATAACTTTAAATTCAGCACCAATTTGGCACAGTTGTAGCAGTCTACTCTTGCTCTGTGCCAAATTTGGGGAAGTTTGGACAAAGGATTTTTGAGTTACGTTTTTTTAAAATTATAACTGTTTTAGCCCTGTTCAGAAATAGGTGACCCCAAACTACACCAGGTTTAAAATTGCTCACATAAATTGAAAAGACCAATATTGCTTATCTTAGGGCATGATCACATGATGGAATTGTTCCCTACTTATGTCCAAGTTAAAGTGTAGTATAAATTTGTAGCCATGACCATTAGCTATTCATTTTACCAGTCAGAGGTGTAACTCTGGTTCAATTCCCACTTACCGTAAGGCTTCTGTTTTTTTGTTCCAGCGGCATTTCAATATATTCCTTAGTGTTATGTCATGTGTGTATGATCCTATGAATACTTTTGCTCTTCTATATATATGACAATATATAGGGAAGGAGGGAAGTGGTACTTGCACAACAGAGGAAATTCTATCCACCAGGAAACACTACCCAACATATCAATGTATTGTTGAATTTTTTTAACAAAGTTAAAGTTAAGGGGCTTCAGTGCCTCATAAAACAAGAGAGAAAATAAACTGGTAAAATGGTGTAGCCAGTCATAATGATTCAAATGGAAGAAAAGAAATTGGTAACGTTAGAACACATTGGAGCATTCATTCAGGTATATATTCCACATGACTCAATGCATTACAGTCGTGCCCGGCTTAACGATTGCCTCGCTTAATGAGGAAATCGCTTTACGATGAGTTTTTTGCGATCGCAAGTGCGATCACCAATGGTCTAAATGGGGAAATTTCCCTGCTTCGGGAACCGATTTTCACTTTACGACGATCAAAAACAGCTGATTATCGGGTTTCAAAATGTCCACCGGCTAAAAAAAGCCCCTCCACTGTGCTTAGGGACGGATTCATCACTGCACAGGCATGGAAAATGGCCGCCCTTATGGAGGATCTTCACTGGGCGGTGAGTTTTCAGACCATTGGAACGTATTAACCGGGTTTTAATGCGTTTCAATAGGCTTTTTTATTTCGTTTGACGATGTTTTCGCTCTACAGCGATTTCGCTGGAATGAATTAACATAGTCAAGCGAGGCATCACTGTACAACAAAGGTATGGAAATCATCATTAGAAATGGGTAACATTTCCCCAGTGAGACCACAGCCTTAAAAGTGAATTGTTGCCTCTATCTGCTTTACTTTATTTGGAAAGAATCCAAGCTGTAGGGGCTTAAATAATGGTGCTCAAAAAAGACTTTTCATATGGGAGAAATAGCAATTTGTTATAACACTGAACATGCATGACGCAAGCTTGCCAGCTTCAGAGCTTCAGAATGATATATTTTAGTTTTGTGGGCAAGTGATGGAGACATTTGGAGAGCTGCAGGGCAACTAACAAGACACAGAAACAAATTCAAAAGACAGGTTTTCTTTGAAGAGTCAACAAAACATATTGGCTTTAAAGAAAGTAATAGAGTGACAATCCTCTAGAAGTGTGGCCATTTTGCCATGTATCTTCAGCTTATGTCAAATAACATGTGAGTTTTTAAGGGCCCAGAAGACTTTCCTTTGTTCTTGATGCCATAAATTTCTACAGTTACCCCTTTGGTAATGTTTTTTTAAAAAGGCCACTGAGTTTCTCATGGTGGATCCTTTAGCTGAGCTCAGCAACCCCCCGAAATAGAGGTCTCAAGTGACCACTCACTTGTTTGATCCCAAGGCCATCCTGGACTGTACCAAAATGGATAAGATTTGTCATGGACCTTTTTACATAGCTTGTTCTTTGGCTTATTTGAGAGAACTATGAAAAACACAAGGCATTACGTGCCCTGTATGTCAGGGGGACTTCTCACTCATATGAAGAGATTAGTTGTCTCTTGCTTGGGGTACTTCACACTGCCATTTCTCCTTGAAGATGACCATGACTGTCCCTGTCATTAGAGAGTTGGAGAACAGAACTGTGTACACCTTGTAATTTGCCCTGAGTTTCCTGATGGCTTCATGTTATACGGTGGACATGGTCCATTCATGAGTATTGAAATCATACTCAGGTGCCAGTGTACCTTATGTAGCAAATGTTTTTGTCTGGCCCTGGGGTCAATGGTGGAGGCAATAGCGGTTAATCCACCATGACAGCAGGGAAATACTTTATATCTTCAGAAGAGGTTACTAAATCTTGTTAGAAACTTCTGGGAACAGGCAGCTCTTGATCCCTATTCTATTTTGTAGGGCTGTTTCCAGGAAAGACTGCCACCTCTCCAGTGTTTCTTTGTACAGTATTTGCAATTTCTAATTTAGAATAGATATTGTGGAGGTTTGCGAAGGCTAGAACTTTGACAGTTGCTGCATCATATTGCACATGCCATTTTTTTTTAAAAAAAGATGAAATTTGAGGATTTGGGAGCATGCCAGAGCCAAATGCTTATGCTGGCGAACATCCTGCCTGCTGGGAGATGCATTCACTTTAACTGCTTCTTCTTGCAGTTTTTCTTCCACCCTCCAAATAAAACCAAATAAAACCACAGTAGAACACTTTTTATACTGTTGACAGCATTCCCTTCTGGAGGAGTCCTCAGAGTAGCAGGAATTGTTATGAAGACTCCTCATATTTCTTTGTGTTCTGAAATTATAAACAAATGGCCATACTGAAAATCCTGGCTTTAGAATAACAGCCAAATATTATGAGCAGGCGTTCCTTCACTTACTGAATTGTCTATTGGTTTGGTACCTTAAAAACGCCAAAATGTAGAGCTTCCCCTTTTTTCCTTTGTGAAGAGTATGTGTGCTTTTGATTTTATTCAATTGTAGATACAATGAGTAGATTAATAGGGGACTTGGTTTTCAGGGGACTAGAAACCAAGCTCAGTGAGGAAAGACTGAAAGAACTTGGGATGTTTTTGTTGTTGTTTAGTCGTGTCTGACTCTTCGTGACCCTATGGACCACAGCATGCCAGGCCCTCCTGTCTTCCGCTGCCTCCCGGAGTTTGGTCAAATTCATGCTGGTAGCTTCGGTGACACTGTCCAACCATCTTGTCGTCTGTCGTCCCCTTCTCCTCTTGCCTTCACACTTTCCCAACAGCAGGGGCTTTTCCAGAGAGTCTTCTCTTCTCATGAGATGGCCAAAGTATTGGAGCCTCAGCTTCAGGATTGGTCCTTCTAGTGAGCACTCAGGATTGATTTCCTGCAGCATGGATAGGTTTGTTCTCCTTGCAGTCCAGGGGACTCTCAAGAGTCTCCTCCAGCACCACAATTCAAACGCATCAGTTCTTCGGTGGTCAGCTTTCTTTATGGTCCAGCTCTCACTTCCATACATCACTACAGGAAAAAACATTGCTTTGACTATTCGGACTCTTGTTGGCAAGGTGATGTCTCTGCTTTTTAAGATGCTGTTGAGGTTTGTCATCGCTTTCCTCCCAAGAAGCAGGAGTCTTTTAATTTCGTGGCTGCTGTCACCATCTGCAGTGATTATGGAGCCCAAGAAAGTAAAATCTGTCATTGCCTCCATATTCTCCCCCTCTATTTGCCAGGAGGTGATGGGACCAATGGCCATGATCTTAGTGTTTTTGATGTTGAGCTTCAGACCGTTTTTTGCACTCTCCTCTTTCACCCTCATTACAAGGTTCCTTAATTCCTCCACACTTTCTGCCATCAGAGTGGTATCATCTGCATATCTGAGGTTGCTGATATTTCTTCCAGCAACCTTAATTCCAGCTTGATTTGGTCATGTTTAGCTTTGAGAAAGAAGACTGAAAGGAGATATGATAGTCATTCAGACAAGGGCCAGGGCATCCCAGAGTGCGGGACATGTAATAATGAGCTCAAGATTTTGGTTAAATATCAGAAAAAAACGTAACTGTTAGAGGTGTATGACAATGGAACTAATTACCTCAGGAGGTGGTGAGCACTCTGACACTGGAGGCATTCGAGAGAAAATTGGACAACCATCTGTTAGATCTGCTTTGACTTGGATTCCTGTATTGAGCAGAGAGTTGGACCTGATGGCCCTTCCAACTCAAATATTTTATGATTCTGTGATTCTGTCAGTCAACTATTATGATGGTTCAAAAAACCAGATGATTCCTTTATTTTAATGCTACAGAGCAGAAGCTGTAATTTTTGGCAATCTTGAACTAACAACTGTTATGTGTAAGCAATCCCTAGTTATGCTAGTATATTTTTCAAAGACTATGTTAACTTAACGGCATCTTCTGTTACTACCTTGTAGACAACAGAGATGGCCTCTGTCCAAAGATCATGGATAAAATTAGTTCCCTTTGTTGGTGTGGTTATTTTTTAAGACCATGAGGTAGACAATACTCTCTTCCTCACTAGCTACTGAAGCGGTAGGGTTGAAGTGCCTCTTTATGTATTCTCAAGAGTTAGTATCATAAGAGTCATCTTTCCACTGTTGGAAGTATTTGCAGGAGAACTGTATGAGAATCCTCATTCTGTAATAATCTGTAGATGCCATGAATTGCTATAGCAACCATTTGAGTTTGGTTTCAAAGTAAATTTTTCCCCTTCTGTTATGAAAAGCCCTAGCTACTCTTTTTATTTACAAATGGATTTTGATTACAACCTATATGTTCAAGTAAATTAGGCTACACCTTTCACAGGACTTAAATGTTCCAACTTAAATGCATTTTTATACAGTAAAAATATAGATAAAAAAAGACTTCTGGGCAAAAATAGAAAGAAAGAAGTAGGTTATTCAGAGAACTACAGAAGGATTGCAGGCAGTGAATTGTGTTTTTCTAAAAGTCATTGTCAATACTTGCACATGTACATGTTTTAACTGAAGCAAGCCACTGTCCATTTTAAAAGCTTCCTCTCCCATCATGAATGATAAAAGCGGGCATGCAGCTCTCCTCGCTATTTTGCGAGGATTTTGTTCACCGTCTGCCAATGCTTTCAATGACTGAACTCAGTCAGCACAGTGTTGATGAAACAGGATTCTCCTTCTAGTAGTAATTGCACAAATGGGCTCCATATGATGAGACCAGAGCAGAGGTGTGTATTACTGGCTTTGTCCCCGGTCTTAGGCACACCACCGACCCTATCTCCAGAAATCCTTACACTGATACAGATATCTACATGGATATGTACACATCAGCAGTGGTTTGTGAGTAAGGTTTTGTACATCTGGGACTCACAATCAGGTGGGGAAGCCAATTGCTTTATCCAGATTTTTAAAACGGTGTGTTAAATAAAAGATGAGCGCTGCACTTTAGCCCCATTCTCTTTGTCATCATTTTTTTTCACCTTCATTGGAAGTGCTTTGCGTGTTCTATCTGTATGGTTCTGGAACACAGGAAAATCAGCACCCCAGTCATGTGGTCTCTGTAGGCAGGGAAGACTATCCAGCTGTATTCCACATCAGGAAGGTAAGACAGGAACAAAAAATGTCTGGGCTACCTTCTCCTTGTCATTGCATGTGTTTATACATACGGCTTATATGTAAGCAAGAATGAGGTTCACTTTATCAGAATTAATATAAATTAATTGGTGTCCTGAGAAGTTTTAGCATTGCTCATTTTAGAATTGTTGCTTTGTGTATTTTAATGCTGTCAGTTTTGTTTTGTTACATTATTATGCTTTATGTAATGTCATTTACACAAGCCTTGGAAAGGTCCTGAGTGCTAAAAAGCCATTTGGAAACAGTCTATACGTACAAAATTTCAAACCTGGTACGAAATTTCAAACCTTGACAGTGACCACCCTTTTACATGCCTGTATAGCTTTATCTAACCATCTCCTAGATGGCTGAGCTTTTAATTTAGCAAGCTGAAATCAAGTTAGTTAGAATTCTCCTGCATGTCACCTTTCATTCCTCACAGTTAAATTATTGATCCATTTGTTCTATTCCTTCTTGACTCTAGCATCAGAGCCACCAAATCCTTTCTACTCTTTGTTCTAAAATATATAACTTCCCTTGAGTTTTAGCACCCAGCATGTTCTTTTTTCCCAGGTGTTCTTTCTGCTTTGCCACCACAGGAATAAATTCAGCTCAGAGAATTACTTAAGGTTCATTTAAAGGCCTGTTGTGCATAACCATTTCCCAGGATTCTTCCTGTAGCTTTGTCCCTACATTTTTAGGTTTAGAAACCTGCTTTGCTTTCTCTTGAACTTCCCTGCTGCCCCATTTGCCAAAAAGGCTACTATGAAAAGCACCCATGTGTTGACTTCAGGTGAAATGAGGTCTCTTTATTAATCACCATTTAATTCCAGAACTAGATGAAATGTTAGATACAGTCAACTTTGAGGTTCTCTGGGTCTCCCTTTAGTGTCTCAGTTTTCAATGAGACAAATTAGGGGATTCTGGAATCTGCTTATTCATTGTACGCTCCACTTCAATTTCTTCCCATCATTTCTTGTAGATGAATGAATTTGTCGGCTTCAGTTTTAATGTATTATGGATAGGGCTAAGTTTGGAAAATGAGAATTTTGTACTTAAAAGTTGGATTGACGATATTTTCCATCTCTCTCTAATACTCTTTCCTTTTTTCAGTTGCAGTACCTCTCTCTGGTCATGTTATGTGCCTCAGAGTAATCAGGTCTAAGAGGAAGACCCATTTTAAAGGTCTTTCAATTTAACTCTTATTTTTGCAATCAACTTGTGCCAGTCCTAGAGACTCTCTAATAAAAATGAAGTTATTGTGTAGTCTCCTCCTGCTCACAGTAACAATAAGTGTTAGAAGCATTCGCCCTGTTCAGGTGTTACAACCTGTAAACACAGGAAGGTTGGTTACAGTTCCTGCCTCCAACATCTTTCCCGACACGGATCTCAATTAGACCTTCAACCATTAGCACAAAGATCTGAAGAAGTGCTGCTAAGCATGATTGGCTGAATGTGCTAAAGACAGAGAACCCTCTCTTATTACCAGACAATTCAACTAAACGTGCTTACCCACACCTTTTTGCTGTGATTTCACCAAGCTCTTGTTGAAATCTAAATGACTGAGATACTGGAAGCAGGACTTACATGTTCATATAATGGTCCCAACCCTCCTTGCTTTAAGACTGTAATGCCTCAATAAGTCTACTGTTGTATATAACACCCACCTGGCTCTTTATGGACAACATGGCATTTAGTACTGCCTAAGGAGGCTTTTGCCCCATTTTTAATTATAACTAGAACTTCTGGATATCTCACTGACTTAGGCATCTGAGGTTGGGAGTTTGATTCCCCACTCTGCCTCCTTGGCAGGGGCTGGATTCAATTCCCTTCCAGCTCTGCAGTTCTAAGATGATGATGATGATTAAAACGAAGGGCAATTTGTGTCCACTATGAATTTCCAAGTGACTGGGGTTAACAAGGAAGTAAAGTCCTATACATTCCTTTTGCTCTGGAAAACATGGTTATTGTTTTTCTGATTCTATTCCTTTTCTTTTTTACTGTTCTCAATGATTTTGGAGCCAAAGTGTAATTTCACCAGCGATTAAGCTTTCTATAGGTATGCAGCTTCTTAGACCCTGCCTTCTGGTATGTTTATTATCTCTTCGTAGTCATTATTTGGCAGATGTTCATTCCCCAGACTCTGTCTTTTTCTGTGTTATGCTTAGGAGAACCATCATACTAGGCTATCTGTTAAGACTTACCATATTCTGTAAAATAGGGGTGTTATTCTTCAACTTTTAATTGAGCTCTCTTTCCCACTTGAAGCTCTTGTTCTGCACTTTGCTAAAGCCCAAGGCATACCCCTGCTCTGTGTGTACCATACCTCTATAGAAGATCCTATCATCCCACATTCATTGTGGCGGATATGCAGTTTAGGTAAATGTGTGAAATGCTAAATGCACATAAACAATAGAGAAAATAAGGAGAAAACTAAGTTTTTAGACTATAGCTTCTAGAATCCACCTATCAGCATGGTCTTTGGTTGTACTGGTTGGGGTATTCTGGGGTGTTTAGTCCAAAAAAGAAACAAAACAAAACAAAACAAAAAACCCAAAGCAAAACATCTCATATCTGCAACAGGACAGTGTGTTTGCAGTTAGCTGCCAGATATGAAGCTATCCCAAAATATAATATCCATTATATTTTACCCTTTGATCAGAACCACCTTTATTTGAATATTGAAGTGAATTGAATCTCTTTATTCTTAGAGTTTCAGTCTTACCATAGCCATACTTGTAATGTGAAAGTAAACTCTGTTGTGTTTTTAGTGAAGCATATTTATTGCCCAGAAAATACACTTGTGAATGCAGCTCCACTATATTTATCAAATTTGATATCAAGAGAACTCCATAAAGCTACCTACTCCAGTCACAATGGGATACAGGAAAGGAATAAGAGCTTGCTCGTTATGATAGATCTGAACCCAGGTTTCAGGAGATTCAAAATTCTTGGCTAGCCACCAAGCCACACAAGCTGTCTCAGGACAAAGGTGTGATCAAGCACCTTCAAAAACTCACATAAGTAGGTGTTGTGTTGCAGCCTTATAGAACAACACACGGATATTTGTCTTTTATTGCTCTCAAGAGTAGCGGCTGGCAGAGTGGTACGTGTATGTTAAAAATGAAGTCATTGCCATGACAGCTACAAGTGTATGAGTTCAGATATTATTACTATATTAAGACAAATGGGAAAATCTCCATGTATCGATAACCTAAACTGTACAGTTAGGAACTGAAAGCAGCCCAGCATTGGCTTCAATATCACCTCCCCACGTGAGTTTTCTTTAAATGAGTGGAGGGGGTTAAGTCAAACAAGAGTGTTACCAATAAGGATGGGACACGAAGTCCTGTCAAACTCTGGGGCAGCTAATTCATGGGAAAGCACCTGTTCATACAACAAGTGTGCCAGTCATTTCCCTACAGAGTGACTTGTCTGTTTTGCGGAGGGGAAGGAAGCGCTTTCATCTTTCCTCTGACATCTTTTCAGCTCTGCTAATGACACTCCAACCAACCCTGCTTCTAACATTACAATACATGTGCTCTTCATTTAAAAATGAAAAGGCCATGCCGTTCGGAGAGGAGTACATTTATAGCCTGGAAATAGGCCAGACTTGTTTGAACTAATTCTTTCCTGACAACTTTACACATTTAGCACGCACAGAGAAAGCCCTTTTTTGTCTCTCTGGATTGGTTTGAACTCTGCTCTCTGCAGTGACAGAAGACGAATTAGCACGCTTTTCAGTCCTGCTTACTTTCCTTTACGGTGTCATTTTGATTGGTCCATTCTTACACAAAGAGGTCTGAGAAAAATTGAACCCTACAAGAATGGCGAGGGCTGCTGAATTTTACTTACATTCTCCGGTTCTTTCTAGCTGTAGGTATGCCAATTGTAAGGGGAGGTGAAAAAGAAATAATAAAAAAAGCACGGGAGATTAATGTGCTACTGTGCCTCTACAGGAGCTCTGCCTTCAAGGTTGCCATGTCCCAGTTTCTTTACTGAAAAGTTCTACACCGATCTGACCTAACACACCACATTATTTATGAATTGTAATGAGCTCTCCCTATGTAATTGTTGAAAGGGTGCACAGAGAGGAAACCATGAAAAGGATCATTCAAATGGTTTGTGTAACATGGGGTTTCTTGATCACAAGAGAACAAACGGGGCCCACGTTTGAGACTGTGGCAAGTTTCACCACCGTTGCTTTATGTTACATTTTGCACATTCAGGCAGAGTCTGGAATCGGGTATGCACAGCCATGGAATGCAAGAAATTGCTTCTAGAAATCCATACTATCTCTGGAATTGTAACAAAAGTCTTTAAAAAAAAGACTTTTTTAAATTTCCAAGCCAGTGCTTGGCCCATAAAATTCTCCTCATCTTCTTGATGTCCCCCCCCCCCTTTTGAAGGCTCAGTTCCAGTGAGAACCTGAGAAAAACTGTTGTCCTTTAGTAAAAATGTCCAGCGATTAGTTATTAGAGTTGAATAGCCTCATGTGCTACACTTTTTAAAGCCCCCCTCTCTATTTTCTTGGATACTAATGGTATGCTGAGTGCACTGAGCTGTATTATAGCTCATGCTGAGGAACCTGGGGAGAGGAAGTGGACTTGATCCATAAAAGATTACATGGATATATCAGAGATAGTCTTTACATCATCATCACTGAGTTGGAAGACACCCTATGGATATTTATGTCCGGCCCCTGTCAAAGAGGCACAGTGGGGGAATCAAACTCCCAACCCTTGGCTCCACAGCCGGATGCCTAAACCACTGAAGTGCCACTTCCTTTTGTTTTATTTTGTCTTCGCCTGGATATACATTATACTAAAGTGTTTTTTTAAAAAAAAATGTTTTAATTTCAGAAGCTTATTTTAATGCCTCTCTCTCTCGCTCTCATGTATATATTCTTGATGTTATTGATTAGTAGAATATATTTAGCTCTGGCTGTAAGCGGAGTGCTGTCTGCTATCTAAGCACATTTCTCATTCTCCATTCAACTTTAACCACCTCAGGTATAACATTTGAAAAAAGGCAACCAAGCTACAGACATTCACACCATCTTAAAATCAAGTTTGGGCAACTGTAACACCCTTCATGTGGAGCTGCCTGTTCAGAAGCATCTAGATGAGATTCTGAATGCAGCCATAATATTTTATTTATTTATTTATTTATTGGACTTATATACCGCCCCATAGCACTACAAGCACTCTCCGGGCGGTTTACAATTTTTAATTATACAGGCTACACATTGCCCCCCCCAGCAAGCTGGGTACTCATTTTACCGACCTCGGAAGGATGGAAGGCTGAGTCAACCTTGAGCCGGCTACCTGGGATTTGAACCCCAGGTCATGAGCACAGTTTTAGCTGCAGTACAGCGTTTTAACCACTGCGCCACGAGGCTCTTGACTGCGCCATAAGGCTGTTGACTGGGAGGTCCAGGACTTAGTATATTGCTACAATATTGAAAGGCTATCGTTTTGTTCCCAGATGAATGTCAAAATTATTATACTTCTAGATAAAATATTTTTGAAAAATATTATTGTATATTTTATGCACACTATGTGTTTTCATATTACATCTTTTAAACTAGCTATGCAGATCGGTGGCCATTACTTTGCCATTTGGAATACTGCAAGTGCACATGTAACATCACCTACCTGTTGGCTCAAACCATGAGACCCAATGTCTGACATTCCTTTAATCCATTTTGAGTTCTAGATTACTTCAGCCCAATCCAATCTGGATACCATATTAATCATTCACCTCTAAGGTAGATTGTTCTGAATCTGCTTAATTAATTTCAGAATTCAGTTGCATTCATTATACCATGCTTATTATCACTGCACAAGAGTAAAGAGATGCTATAATGCAGCAGAGAAAATCAATATTTCTCATGTTGGTTCTGCCAGTGCACGCAGCATCCCAGGCCTACCCCTAGGATATCCTGAGATGCATGAATCGTGTCTGGCTACCTAGGGTCCCACGGAGCTTCAAAAAGCAGCCATGAAAGGCTTTACCTGAATGGATCCTCCCCATCCCTTTTGCTAAGCCCCATGGGTTCGAAAAAGGCAAGGAAAAAAGGCAGTCACTTTGACAAGCCACTTGGAAGCCACGGGGCTTAGAAAAACACCCTGTGATTTTGCAAAAGGCAAGGAAAACGGCTGTCAAAGTAAGCCCTTTGATCCCTGCTTTTCCCTTCCTTTTGCCAAGCTCCGTGGCTTGGCAAAATGAAGGGAAAAGCAGGGATCAAATTTTCTAATTTGGGGTTAGAAAGGGGGGGGGTTCATCATATACATCGGGTCGTCTTATAAACGGAAAATATGGTACTTTTAAATATAGAAATAGAATTAGAGTTAGATAGTCAAACCCCCAATATAATTTTTTTTTTAAAAAAAACAAACAAAAATGGACCTAGCACAGAAATGGGGGCAGCTCTTTCCCCCTTGTCCCTGGGGGGCCAGGCCACTGACACAAGGTGGTGGATTGCAGCCGGGGCACCATGCAACCCATAAGGGCATGTGGTAAGTTATACCTAATTGCACAGGATCACCTGATCATAATGGGAGTGCACACACATGGGAAGAAATTGTGCTAGGCACTAGAGTCATGGCTAACAAGAAAAGTCAGGATAAGAGCAAGGGAAAACAGCCTGCAAAGGGCAGCGCGCCTAGAGCATTCGCTCCAAAGTTGTCATCATTGGATGAAGAGAGTTGGCCAGTGTGAGAGGAATTCAGGGCAAAAATTAGTGCTCTGGAGCAACAACATGCAGGACAGGCAGCAGGGGCCATGAGTGATACCCACATTAGGCATTCTGCTAGGGAGTCTAAGGCCCATAAGCAAGCTAAGTATAAAGTTCTTGCAGATTATTTTTGTCTCATTTTTCTACATTAGAGGTTTACTCCCTGGTACATCGGGCATGACGGCGACTCATCCAGTTGGCAGATGGGTCCACTGACAGATTGGAAGCTGGTGTGCATTCAGAATGGATGGCAAAGGTGCCAACAACAGCAAAGGAGGTGTGGAGATATGACACAGCCACAGACACTAGACCAGACAGAGAGGTAGCCTCAACAAGCTGGGATGGCACTGAGGTCCAGGCTCCAGGTGAGCTTGCCAGTGCACCGGACACTAATGGTATGGCCTTCGGGTGCAGGGACACAGATGCACAATCCACAAGGGATAGCTCACTCAGTTATGGGCATACAAGGAAGGTCAGTGGGTCAGATGGTCCTACCAGGGACCAGTAGTGATGTATGGAAGGTGCCTTATCCACAGGCACCCTTCCCCACCCCACTGGAAGCTTCTGCAGAAGTGGGCATTTGGCTTTATCCTTCTGTGCCAGGCACAGGGTACAATTCAGTGCCCCTTAGATCTCTCCCTTTCGGGGACTACTCCTTTCTGTTAGGGGAACATCTTACACCAGCTACGAAAGAACGTTTCTGGGTATATGTGTGACTGGCATGGATGTTTTCCAACTACTCAGTCTATAGGTAGATGCTAAGGATTTGCAGAAGGAGGATGAGGTAGATAAGGAGAGGTGTCAACATTGGAAGCCTGAACAATTGTGGGCAAATTGGTTGCTGGACTTATTTATCTACTTCAGTGTCATAGTTAAGGCTCAACCCTGGAGATCACAGTCTTTGACCCAGTACCTGGACCTCATATACAGGGCATACGTTGATTTCCCAGGGCACACCTGGCTTCTCTACAATGAAAATTTTCATATGAGAGAATCAGTTCACGCAAATATGAGGTGGGATGAGCCACACCCTGGCTTGATAGTGGTTGCCTTATCAGAAAGTCTGGGCAAGCCAGTTTTCCCTATTCAGTGACAGGGCAGGTGGTTCAACCCCACCTGCTCTGCTGGAAATTTAATTAACAGAGTTCTTGCTCCAGAAAGGTGTGCCTCTATAGGCATGAATACTTCATCTGTGTGGGTTATCATGCTAACTCAAAATGCTTTATCTATCTATCTATCTATCTATCTATCTATCTATCTATCTATCTATCTATCTATCTATCTATCTATCTATCTATCTATCTATCTATCTATCTATCTATCTATCTATCTATCTATCTATCTATCTATCTATCTATCTATCTATCTATCTATCTGCCTGCCTGCCTGCCTGCCTGCCTGCCTGCCTGCCTGCCTGCCTGCCTGCCTGCCTGCCTGCCTGCCTGCCTGCCTGCCTGCCTGCCTGCCTGCCTGCCTGCCTGCCTGCCTGCCTGCCTGCCTGCCTGCCTGTCTGTCATCCTATCATCTATCTGTCTGTCTGTCTGTCTGTCTGTCTGTCTGTCTGTCTGTCTGTCTGTCTGTCTGTCTGTCATTTCAAGGGCAGATGATGCACTGGGGTGTGGTTTGTGGAATGGCAAGAAGCAGGTCTGATAAGGGACTTGACATTCCTTGAGTTCTTTCTTATCCTTGCTGCTATTTAGCCGTGGGCTGAAGAATGGGCAAACTCGGTAGTTCTATTTTGGTGTGATAACTTGGCGGTGGTCCACATTATCAACAACTTGTCTCCTGAATGGGTTATGAGGCTAGTATGGTCATTCGCTTTACACACTTTCAATACAACATTGTCATCCAGATATGACATATTCCCAGCCTTGACAATAGAATAGCTGACACCCTGTCCCGTCAACAGATCAAGTAGTTCAGGGCATTGGCTCCAGAAGCTTGCAAGTTGCCCGAGGTTCTGCCAGCCTAGGTATGGCTAATTGAAGAAGGGAAGCTCAGCGAGCAATAAGGCTTGCACTTGGACCACATAGTTGTTGGGGTTATGCTGCTGTGAGTGACGAATTTCAGGTTTTATGCACAGGGAAGCCATTGAAATCCATAAACATCAGTAGAGCTTCAACATAAAAGAAGAAAGTCTGAAACTTAACAAGACCTGGCTCCCAGCACTGAAAAATACAGCCTGCAAAAGGTCAACAAACTCTATCCAGACACAAGGACCAGGAATCATTGCAAAAAAAAAAAGACCAGCTAAAGACACCTACCAACCACAGTGACAGATAATCTCTCCCCCTTATCACAACAATACATCCACAACAAAAACACGCTGATCACCCTATATTCTGAAAAGGACAAAAACTGTTTCCACAGCTAGAAATATGCAACTATCCAACAAACAACAACAGAGCATGGACAGAGTTCCTACTCCAGTCCTCTGAAGATGCCGGCCACAGAGACTGCCAAAACGTCAGAAAGAACAACCTTCAGAACACGGCCAAAGAGCCCGAAAAACCCACAACAACCATTCAGGCTGCCCTTTGTTATCTAAAGCTTGACATCCTTTTTGCAGCTGATAATGTGGGCATGATATTGTGCAGCAATACTGGGGCATTTCCTTGTGTTTTGCATCATGAACAGAGAAGCGCAGTATTCCATATTAATAAACCAGAGGGTTTTGAATAATTGAACTTTTATATGTTTGGGAATTATATATTGCATTTGGGGGCTTTAATGTCATGAAAAATGGCTTGGAATTCTTAATACTACCAATACCACCACAAACAACATTGTCAACAACTAATATATGTTTTCTACCTGGCCATTTCTCAGCCTTTTGGCCACTGGAAAGGAGTATCTTAGCATTTTCAAAGAAGACACAGTGTGGTTTCTCAGATATCTCCCCTTTCCATTCCAGAAAAGGTATGGGGTTGTTAGTGATACGTTGAGGGATTGCAAGCTCCTAACTGGCCATTGCTCTTTGTTTTTCTTATCTGCAAACAGCTGGGCTATTCATTGCCAGCCCTGGACTGACCCCTTGACTTATGTTGCTTCAAATAGGTGTGGTTGCTTTTTAATGTCCATACTTGAGGTACAGTGCAAGAGAGAGCTACAATCTGGGCATAACCTTGAAAAATACCACTGTATGTACAACTTTTTTTGAATTCACAGAAGCCAAAACATATTACACAAAAAGAAATAATACACCATGCTTTCTGTGCCTGCCCCAAAATATACGTTTTTTTCACTTTAACCGTTCAACACAAAGCTTAAATAATTAATAGAGAGCCAATGTTAGGGAATGTGATAATTACAACTGCATATTATTTCTTTATTTAATGTGTTCATATCATTTATGTATTGCCATTGTCCCCATAGGGGAACCAAGGTGCTCCACAACAACTAGAACTATGAAACAAACAGTTTTAAGGAGACTATATAAATATCGTATTGAAAGCCATTAAACATATATTAAGGTTAAAAACACCAATACTTTTTTTAAAAAAACCAACACTTTTAAATATCCGTAAGTTGATAAAGGAACATTCCTGAGACGCTGCTTAGAATCCTGCCTGGGGGGAAAGGTCTTTGCCTGATAACTGGACAAGAGAGAGGTAGCTAACCAGTATACACATGCATCCATCTACATACAAGTCTTAAGCCCTTTTATTCAGAAGTCAATTCCATTGATTTCAAGAGACCTCATATACGTGTGTTGAAGATTGCTACCTTAATCATCAGCTGCTGATTAGTTCCCCAATGAAACACAACTAGAGACACATTGAGGTTAAATAACTGCACTGATCTACTGTGAAAATCAGTGTTCAATAGCCCACGAAATTTCTCATTTCATTCTCTGGATGGAACAGTCACACAAGAGTTGAGCGTTGCCCTGTAAATAGTGGAGACACACAAGTTCAGCAGTTCTTTAACAGGTTTTTTTTTCTTCATGTCAATTTCTTAATTGTTTACCAGATCATCAAAGAAATGTACAGCACATTTGTCCTTTTAAAGAAACTCAGAACATTTATAAAGCCTTAAATGAAGAAGACATAGCGAAATGTTATTGTGAAAAACATGAAAAAGAAGCAAAAGTTCAAAACAGTTTAATGTAAAGTTTATAAACCAAAAGAACAGTAATCCTCAAAAGGCTGAACAAGAATCTGTAAAAGAATCAGACACGAGCTGTCTGCAGCAGCATGCATTGCTATTAAGTCGGACTTTAACAGTGCAAAAGAAGGCAAAAGTGTCATTGATCATGAGTTTGGATCCATCATTCATTGATTCCTCTCAAGTGACAGCATTGATGTTTTTGGTTTCATTAATAAACCTAGTAAAGTACTTTTTTGCATTCATAATAAAGTTAGCTGTGATTGCGAATTGCTAGGTTGTGCTTTCTCAGACAGAACTGTACTCTCAATTTGACGTTGATATCATAATAGCATTATTATTAGGATACAGTGCCGTTATGGAACAGCTCAATCATCATTCTTCAAGAACAGGGACAGAGTTGAACTATGATTGAAGACACATATTTTTCATTCTGAAATGTGACTGTGTTACTGAGAGTCAAAACAACAACAACAAAAAAAGAGTCACTGCTACAGCTAAAGATAACAGCTGAGAGAAAAACAGACATTGGAGTGAACTGAGAACAGAAAACTTAAAAGAGAAATTTCAAAGATCGGTAAATCTAGCAAACATAGTTTTTAGTGAAGAGAGTAACAAGAAAGCAAGTGAAAATTATAACTAACAGGATCATGGTGACATTTGGCTTGGAGGTACAAAACAGAAGAGATTGTCGAAAGATATTATAGGTTAATTTTGAAGATAGTTCAGTCCAACTCACACAAAAAGTGACATGACATGCAAGACAATGTTAGGTTAGTACTATAAATCATCCCTTGGCAGAATACAGTGGTACTAGCTGATCCATATACTAGGCTGTGGGATCCAAATGACTGCCCCACAAACCAATCTTTGGAAATTAAGCAGTTTGAACTTTGGAAACCAAGCAGTTAACATGCTGGTGCTTGTTTGTACAAATAAGCTTCAGCAAACAGGCTAAAAGAATAACACCTGAGTGAAAGTGTTTCATTAAAAAAATGAATTGTGAAAGGAGGAAACAGTCTGATAGAGAAGAAGGGTATAAAGAATCTGATATGGACAAGCAGATGTTAATCTCAGAAAGCAGAAAAAGCATATTTTCGTAGCAGACATTCTCCCATTCAGACTGTTGCCCTCGGCTTGTAGGATTGCAACAGAACAAGAAATGGAGGGGGAGGGGGCTAGAGTGCATATTGTTTGCTGTTGTTATGTGTCAACATGTTGCTTCAGATACACAGCGACACTATGAGTTAGTGATCTCCAGAAGGTCTGACTGTAAACAGTCTTGCTCAGTTCTTGCAAACTGAAGTCTGAGACTTTATTGAGTGAATTCATCTGTTACTTGGGTTTTCATTGTTTCTGTTGCCTTCAACTTTTCCCAACATTCATGTCATTTCTGTTGACAGTTGATTTTCTTATAATAGACCCAAAATACAGTATGATGAGGCAACTTTGGGTGTTATTTCATGCCTGAATCAGGCTGAAATCATTCAGATATGCATAACGTAATGTAGCCAAGAATAAATGGCATGTGGCTAAGCAAAAACAAAGGTAAATAATAAGCCCAGGTTTATCTTTATTCCTTAATCTCAGTGCAATTGAAGAAGAGATTCATGCAGCACAGTTGTGATTAACATACCAGCGGCTGAACAGACAGTACTATTAGGAGTGGAAGAGTGTTAATTGTGCTCTTCCCAATAACCTATTGATTGTAATCAAGTCTTCTGAAAGAAAGAAGAAGATATCTGGCTACAAGGGGAAACAGCAGATGAGAAACTGGAAGTGAAAGCAGAATCTCTAAATAATTTCTTTGTACAGAATTGTCTCCAAATCTGATTATAAGAGGAGCTCTTCTGTTTAAGACTGAAAACAGATCTAGTCCAGCTTTCTGCATATTAAGATAGCAGCCTGCCAAATACATACTGGTGGAGCCTCGTAAATGGAAGGCAGGAAGGTAGGAAAGAGATGACATCCAGAGGAATTTTTCCCTGATTAATATGGAAGTCTTTCTCCTCATAAAATTTACATTCTGCTTCTTAAAACTATATGAGGAGCTTTTATTGAAAAAGGGACACAACAGACTTGTCCAGCATTTTTTTCCACATGGTGAGAAGAGCCCCTTCAACATCAGCCACTCGTTATAATAGAATATAATGGAAGTCAGCTGTGTTGAAATGTGTTAATTGTCTGGGCTTCAAAAATATTGGGGAAATCTAGCAAATTTTTTATAGTGCCGCACACACTATCCAAAGGTCTCTGGGTGGCTTACAACAATTAAAATACAGTAAAAAAATTAAAACAATTAAACTGCAATTAAAATATATACTCTAAAAATTGCTATTAGGACCCACAGTTGATATTATTTTAATTAAAAGCCTTCTGGAACAGGAAGGTTTTAACCTGGTGCCGAAATGTCATCAGCATCGTTCCCAGACGAATCTCAGTCGGGAGGGCATTCCATAGTCTGGGGGCAGCTGCCAAAAAGGCCCTTTGTCTACAAGCCGTCCCTCTTACCTCCTTGAGGGATGGCTATTTCAAAAGGGCCATCTGGCTAGATCTTAACTGCCGGGTAGGTGCATATGGAAGGAGGCGGTCCTTCAGGTATCCAGGGCCCAAGCTGTTTAGGGCTTTATATGTCAAAATAAGCACTTTGAATTGGGCCCAGGCAGCAACTGATAGCCAATATAATTTAAACAGAGTCAGCTTGATGTGTCCCCTAGCGGCCCCAACACTCACCAGCCGCACAGCTTGATTCTGGACCAGATGCAGTCGCTGGATCATCTTCAAAGGCAGCCCCATGTAGATTGCATTGCAGTAATCTATACGGGATGTTACCAGTGCATGTGTAACTGTCATGAGACTCCGCTCGTCCAGGTAGGGCCGTAGCTGGTATAGTTTCCGCAGCTGGAGGAAGGCGCCCCTGGCCACCGAGTCCACCTGGGCTTCCAGTGTTAGACTGGGGTCCAGGAGCACCCCCAAGCTGCGGACCCTGTCCCTTAGGGGGAGTGTAACCCCATTCAGGGCAGGGAGATGGCCCTCCAGCCTGTCTGGCGAAGCACCCACTAACAGCACTTCCGTCTTGTCTGGATTGAGTTCCAATTTATTAACCCTCACCCAGTCCATTATCAGCTCCAGATACGAGTTCACCACAGAAACCGCCTCACCTGGATTGGTGGAAAATGAGAGGTAGAGTTGGGTGTTGTCAGCATATTGCTGACTCCTCAGCCCAAACCTCCTGATGACCTCTCCCAGTGGTCCCATGTAGATGTTAAATAGCATGGGGGACAGTATCAAAACCTGTTTGTATATTGTGTATGTCTCTGGGTGTGTTTAGAAAAAACAAAGTTATGAGTAAAGTTAAGACACAGTCTTTAACTCTCTCAACAGATGTGGTTTTTCCATGTGTCTTACAATCCTTTGAGAGATTAAAACGTTCTAATGTTGGCTATGGAAGAAAAAGAAAGATTCAAATGCACTGGGTGAATCCTTCACATATGGTGCAGGACTGATGTGCCTTTTAAAGATCACATGTCATGCCTTTTTTTCCTGTTACCTAAGTTGGTGCCTGCAGTATGTTCAAATATGCTCTTTTTTCTCAGATCAAATAATGTAATTGCCTCCAACCGGCTTGCTGCTGTCATCTTGGGAATCATCCCCATCTTAGACTGAAGACCATCTGTTTGAAGCTACTGCCATAGTGACTGCAGGGTTGAATAGCAGTTTCCAGACAATCTCAGTGGGATCCCTCAGATATCTCCCTGCCCACTGGAGTTCCTCGCAATCAAGACTCGTGGAACTACACTGAAAAGCAAATATATCAGCTAAGCCATTTCAGCCCTTTCCCTTTTATCACAGAGCAGGATTTTCAGTATTCAAGTACAAAATGGCATATAGGGGTATAACTGTAGCCCTTTCCAGTTGGAACTTGGGCTTTTGGCTTGCTTGGATCGCCTGCCCAGGTACAACAGCCAACCTTTCTTCAGGCTGTCACTTTTGCACCATTAAAGCAATTTGAGAGTGGGTGGGGCTAGAATACTCTCCTTAGCATGTGTTCTCTGCACATCTCTTTTGGAATGACTGAACAGAGCTTATTTTAAGGATAACCTTAGCATTGATTCACCCAATTAATCAGACTGTGGGAGTATTGGCTGTTCTTTTTCTTTTTCTGTTAAACAAAGCATGAATATTTCAGTCCCCCCCCTCCGTCTGTTTCCATCAGTTGTTGAGTGAGTGTGACTTCTTTGTGTACACTCATCTTAAGCTGTGCTACCATAGACTGAGATGCTTGTACAATTACAGATGCACAAGCTTTTCGTTTGCCATCACCAGCTTTTCCAGCAGCAAAGTTTTGTCTTTACATATAGTATTGACTTCAGTGCTAGTGGTCTAGCCCATGACAATACAGCTGAAGGTCAGCAGAGGCAGATAAAAACCACATCTGCAGCTGGCTCATGTTAATAAGGTCATGTTTATAAACTTAACCAATCTCATTTTCTTTTTTTAAACCTCAGTGGATGCAAACAACTTGTAAGGAGATGCCCATTCAATGCATGACTATTTAGTCCAAACTACTTTAACTCAGCTATTTGGACAGTTATAATCAGAAAGTGCAATTATAAGAGAGAAATAGGATTTAAGCACCTAACTTTTGTTGATCTTGAGGAGACTTTATACTGATTTATTTTCTCTAGATTAGTGGTTCTTAACCTTTGTTACTCAGATGTTTTTGAACTGCAACTCCCAGAAACCCCAGCCAGCACAGCTGGTTGTGAAGGCTTCTGGGAGTTGCAGTCCAAAACTCCTGAGTAACCCAAGGTTAAGAACCAGTGCTCTAGATTACACAAAGGATGGCTCTGTGTGTTTTATTGTTAGATTCATTCCTTATAGCTTTCTATTAAAAGCTCTAGAAGAAGTACACAAATTACATGAAATAATTCTTATTTAAACTCACTCTCTCTCTCTCTCTCTCTCTCTCTCACACACACACACACACACACACACACACACACACACACACACACACACACACACACACACACACCGAGGGAGTGAGGGAGTGAGTATGTGCATGGAATCTATAGATCCAAGAGCAAAGTAGGAGGAAAAATGAACATTCAAATATGTATAAATGTACAGTGGTGCCTCGACTTACAAATGTCCCGCCTTAACGACCATTTTGAGTTATGACCAGCTCCAGCTGCAAAATTTTGCTTCAACTTGCGACTGGAACTTCGAGTTACGACCAGAAAAAAGGTGGGGAATTTAAATTATTAACCGTTGGTTGGTGAAGAGGTGGCTTCTTTATAGCTCTTTCACCCCAATGGTTAGAGAGTGTGTGTTGGAGGAGACTTCAGACTGCCTGGTGCTGCTTTCTGCTTCTGAGTGAGTACATACAGGGTTTTGCAGGGGGGGGTTGGGCTGGGGGGTTATGTTTCTGTGCTATGATTTTTTTTTTTGGTGTGTGTGTGTGTTTTTCAGCCCCAGTGTGTTCTGATGGGGCTTGCTCTGTTTGTTTGTGTGTTTTTTGGCTATTTTTTTTTCAGCCCCAGCACATTCTAATGGGGCTTGCTCTGTTTTTTTGTGTGTGTTTTCAGCTCCAGCATGTTCTGATAGGGCTTGCTCTGTTTGTTTTGTGTGTGTGTCTTTTTTTTCCAGCCCAGCATGTTCTAATGGGGCTTGCTCTGTTTGTTTGTTTTTTGTGTGTCTTTTTTTTAGCCCCAGCACGTTCTGATGGGGCTTGCTGTTTGTTTGTTTGTTTGTTTGTTTGTTTGTTTGTTTGTTTGTTTTGTCTGGTTTTTTTCCCAGCCCCATTGCATCCCGATGGGGCTTGCTCTGTTTGTGTGTGTGTGTGTGTGTGTGTGTGTGTGTGTGTGTCTGTCTGTCTGTCTGTCTGTCTGTCTGTCTTTTTTTTCAACATTTTTTCAAAGTTTTTTCAACTTTTTTTTTTTCAGTGTGTTCCAATTGGGGCTTGTATTTTTTGGGGGGTGGGTGTTGGTGATTTTTTCTCTGGCCCTGATGCGTTCCAATGGGGCTTGCAGTAAGGTTTGGGGTTTTTTTGGTGGGGGGTTGGTAATATTTTTCCCGTCTGGAACAGATTAATCGCGTTCCAATGGGAGGAAGTGGCATACTATCCTTTGCTTCTAGCAGCAAGATTTTGAAAATATTTTGCCCTGTGTGCATTTTCTGTATTTCTGGAATGGTAAAATAGAGAAGTAATGTAAAATAGAGAAGTAATGTAACTGCTCAGTACAAGCGATATGAGGTTCCATATATAAGGAAAATCCCTTAGAAAAAGTTCCATTCTTTAACCTACTTTCTTGTCATTTGCTAGAAGTCCAAACTGATATATGGCACCCCTGCACAGGCTTCCAACATGTACAAATATTTAAAGAGTAGTTTTACACATGACACTCCTCCTCTAGTGATTGTCTATGACCAACTGGGGATTTGAACCACAGCCCCTTGAGTCCTTGTTTGTCATCCTATCTGCTACACCCCACTGGGCATCCCAAACATATTCTAGAAGGAGATTGTTTTCTTGGCAAAGTTCTTATTCAGTGACTTCATCAATCAGTTTCATAGGATGAAGTACTATGTGAAATGGCTCAAAATTGGAAAAGATGAGTGTCACCATTAAAGATAATTTTAATTGCCAAGTACTATTTCAGGTGTAGCATATATATATATTGCAGTCTTTAATGTGTGTGTGGGTGTATGTGTGTGTATCTGATGGCTCTATCATGTATATATATATATATTTAACTCACTCTGTGCAGAGTTAAAAAAAAAACCCAGCTGCATCAAATAATTGGGCTTGTATTATTATTTATTATTAAATTGCCTCCTATACCCTTTTCTTCGTCACAAACTAGTGCAGTACTGCTGACATTAAAATTTATAATTCAATAGTAACTCTGACCATTATGAATCCATAATTGTGCTCTTTAATCCAGACTGAAAGCTTGCAGCTATGTGACAGTACTGATTCTTTTGAAACATCTATTCAGACTTTATCTGCCTGGGTATAGTACATGGAGGAGGACAGACCTGACTGCTCCTAAAATTAGTCAGAGGGGAGAGGCTGCTCAGGCACAAGATTTGGGGCTGCATTAAAGATCAGCAAATTATTTTTGTATAATTTATCATTATTGCATTATATTTGTTGTATTTGGTCATTTGTTGTTGTTTAGTCGTTAAGTCATGTCCAACTCTTTGTGACCCCATGGACCAGAGCACGCCAGGCCCTCCTGCCTTCCACTGCCTCCCGGAGTTGGGTCAAATTCATGTTGGTCGCTTCGATGACACTGTCCTATCATCTCATTTGCAGTCCTCCCCTTCTCCTCTTGCCTTCACACTTTCCCAACATCAAGGTCTTTTCCAGGGAGTCTTCTCTTCTCATGAGAAGACCACAGTATTTGAACCTCAGCTTCAGGATTTGGTCATTAGGCTAGCATAATTTAGCTGGAGACTCAATTCAGAATGCCTACATGTGACTGGTGCTTCATATTATGTATTTACTCAGTCTTTTCTCTAACACAAATTGAAACATAACAGGTGAGTTTTAAAGACAATATCTTGCAGTGAAATTTTCAGGGAAGCATGGAGTGGAGAGGGAAATCAAACTCCCAATCTCTGGCTCTGCAGCCAGATCCCTAAGCCACTGAGCTGTGCAAAAGAAAATCTAGCAAATGGTTGAGAAAACACTATTGAATTTTCTGATCAAAAACATTATTTTAACATTTTAATTTATTCTTAATTTTACCTCTATTTAATATACATCCATAGTTTTAAATTGTGGAAAGTTCTGATGTGAATAAAGACAGATCTTCACTGAAATTTCATTTTGTTTTTATCATACAAAAATATTTTCATTATGTTATAGGTAGAGCTGGTGTTTCATGCCCATCTCTAGTTATAGGTTTTAATGTACTCATTAAAAGCAGTGTGAGGATTAGGGACAATGTGGGCTAAACCGCAGAAGCCTGTGCTGCCGGATTAGAAGATCCGCCAGTTGTAAGATCGAATCCACGCAACGGAATGAGCACCCGTCGCTTGTCCCAGCTCCCGCCAACCTAGCAGTTCGAAAGCATGCAAATGCGAGTAGATAAATAGGGACCACCTCAGTGGGAAGGTAAACAGCGTTCCGTGTCTAAATCACACTGGCCATGTGACCACGGAAAGATTGTCTTCGGACAAACGCTGGCTCTATGGCTTGAAGAGCGGGATGAGCGCCGCCCCCTAGAGTCGGACACGACTGGACAAAAATTGTCAAGGGGAACCTTTACCTTTACCTTTATATGTACATAAAGGAATTGTAAATAACTTCTTAGTGCTCTATGCCTAGAAAATTCTGGAAAGTGTCACCATAAGTCAGAACTGACATCCATGTTTTTAGTTGATTTTTAAAGATACCCAGTGAGGAGGCCGTGCGAATCTCTGGAGGTAGGTTGTTCCAGAGGCGAGGAGCCACTGCCGAGAAGGCCGGGTTTCTTGTTTTCTTCTTCCAGGCCACCCTCGGCGTCAGGCTTCTCAGGCTCACCTCCCGACTCACATGAGTGACACGGGTAGAACTTGGTGGGAGTAGGCGTTCCGCCAAGTATCGAGGCCATAAACTGTTTAGGGCTTTGTATGTAAGCATCAAAACTTTGAAGTCAGCGTGGAAACAAACGGGCAGCCAGTGCAGTGTGGCCAGAATAGGAGAAATATGATGGAATTTTCTCGCATTCTGCACCACTTGGAGTTTCCACGTCAACCTCAAAGGTAGCCCCACGTAGAGTGCATTGCAGTGGTTTAATTGTCTTTGATCAAGACTTGGTGACTTGCATGACCCCAGAAACTACGGCTGCTACTTGCATTTGGGAGAAGATGTGGTAAAGCTATCCAGGAATGAAGGGAGATGTGGAGCCAGATCATACATTAAAACAAATGTACATTTCCACTTCTTATAACAGTTGTCCCTCCAGGTATGCAAATATTTCAGGGTTACGTGATAGAGCCATCAGATATGCAAGAAAAGCTATTTCCTAATTGCTCAATTATAAAATAAAAGCAATTTAATTTTGCCATACATAAATTCCTGCTATAATAACTAACTGTTTTCTCTTAAGGGACTCTTCATCTAATAAAATTATTGTCTAGTTTGGCCCTTTAACTCATTCTGAATGAGGGGGATGGAAGAAGAGGTGAGATGAAGGGAGTACAGGAGAGGTTCAGAGATGGATGGGAGTTGTCAGAAGAGGGAGGTAAATATGTTTGGAAGTGTTTCCCTACATTTGTTGACGTTGTGGTCTCTGCAGATTATGTTGATCTAAGGAGGGATAACATGTGGCAGAAAAACAGGTGAGATAGCCAAAGTGGAAGAGGAGGAGGAGGAGGGATCAGTTGTGGGGCATCTCTTTTGGAAATGTCAAGTTGTGAGAACACTTGTTCCCTAAAGATGCGCACCAAGCTCAACCTCAGTTTTACCAAACAGAAAAGGTCCCTGAAGAAATTATTGGATAATGTTTCAAATAGAAGAGTGTCTGCTTAAAAAAAACCCCCACAAACACACAAAAGAAAGAAAGCTGTGTAGCCAGGCTAAGTTCACTTATTAACCCACAACATCTTAAATTCTAATTGTTTCTGGTAATGATCTGCAGCAATCCTCGGTGTGCACTCAGCACATAATACACCTACAAGTCAGACACATAGTGGACACAGCAGGCAAATGGTACATTGGTATCCAAATTTGATGTTAATTTGCATAGTTAACTAGAGTTTTAATTATGCCATGTTAATTTTCTCCTTGCATTTCCCTGAGATTTTTCTCAAACTTAACATTCTTTAAAGGTAGCTACTGTCGTGGGAATTACCTTGTTTTTCCAAGCAAAATTTAGCTGATTACTATGTATTTACATACCGTAATTTGAATGGCTAATTATGTAATTAGTGTAAATACATGTAATATGATTTATTTCCCACAAAAGCAGATAAAGTGCATTGCTCCTTGCTTTCAACTCTACAAATTACACTAACAGATGTCCTGACTTTTCCTTTATTCAAGGTTCAGGCATCTGAAATCATACTAAGACTGCCTCTTTAATCTTCCATTTTCCAATGACTTGACTGAAGTCTTCTGGTACCAGTGCATCTTAGTTGAGAAAAGCAGAGTTGCATCTGGCACCCTTGTGCTAATTATTATTAGCAGAATGACATACTCAGTTAAAGAGAAGGCCACCTTGTTAGTTTTATATTCGTATCACTACCAGCAATCTATTCTGGATGGCATACCTGGATTACTGTGCCACATTGACTGGATCTCTTATCTAATGCATAATTGACCAACACTGTATAAAAATATTGTCTGTCTCCCTAACCTGGATCATATAATATTTATTTTATTCAGTCTAGACGGAACAGTTTCTACCAATTTGCCAGATATTTTTGGTTTTTTTCTGGATTTTTTTCTTCCTTTTCCTTCATCATGCATTTTATTAGCTGCTTTTCAATCCTGCAGTAAAGAGACTGACGCGGAGGTCTACTATTCCAGAATCTGTAGCTTGTTACATGCAAATTCATTTCTATAATTTTATTTTTAAAGACATAAACTTAGGACTCCAGTATCTGATTACTATTTAACCATTCCCTTTGCTACAGATCCTTTTCTAATAATAATGTCCCTTTCTAATAATTCAGCTCATTTCTCCATTTCAGAAGAGCCACACAACTAGGAGACTTGTGGGGCTAAACATTTTTATTATTACTATTTCAAAGTTTAAAAAAATAATCTCTCCAACATTTCCGGAACTAATCATTCAATTAAAAATACCTGAATTTTCATACATGACATGCATGTAGATAGACCCACATACACATGCATACTTATATGAGAGACCAAATATTGATAGAAACATTTTTATTACTATTTATTTACTTAAAATATTATTATCCTGCATTTTTCCTTTAAAAAGTGCCCAAGGCAGCTTGCAACATTGGAAGACAACATTTAAAGCTGAAAACAATGAGTACACAATGGTGGTTTGTCTTGTTCACCAAGTGTTATTTTGATAGTGTGAAGCAGTGGGTCTCAAATGTGGATCCTCTGATATTGCTGGACCACAACTCCAACAATCCCTGTTCATTGGCAATGCTGGCTGGAGCTTCTGCTTGTTGAATGTCAACAGCCTCTGGGTTTCATGTATTTTATTGCCTTCTGCATTCAAGGAAAGGGGAACTAAATGAAAGAAAGTGGAGTCAATTCACCTAATTTTAAAGTCGCTCCATTTCTTGTCTCCATGTTTTATTTAGTAATAAGAGACACATTTTGTGAAAATTAATGCTTTATTGGCTTTAAAGAAGTGGCCATAATTAAACTTTTATAACCTTTTAAATCCCCCTGTGATTAATCTGGGAGTTCTTAATGGCTGAACTAAATGTATGACAAAGTTAACTGTCCCTAGCGTTTCTATAGGGCATTTCTTTTCCGCAATGGCTAAACTGGATATTAAAACATGAAGAAGAAAATATGTTGGGTGATTTCCTGGGTGCTGGTATCACAAGAATTAAAAAACAAACAAACCAAGAATTCTTACCAATATGTTACATAATATGAGAGCTAAGTTGACAGGAAATACTAGAAAAGGAGGGTTCTATTTTATTTATTTATTTATTTATTTGATTTATATCCCGCCCATCTGGTATAATTATACCACTCTGAGCGGGTATGTTCCCTTCATGCACCAGCAAACATCAACATATATTAGGGAGCAGGCCAGAGGGAGCAGGCTCTTCACTCTAGTTTTAGGGACAGGGGTGAATCTGCTTTGGTTTTAGTCTGTAATTTAAAGGAGCTACCCAACTTAGTCTGAACTTATTCTGGGGATAGGACGCAACATCTTGGACAGTTCCAGTAAAGTCCAGACTAGAGATGGGATGACTCCAGGCAGGGGGAGGAAGGATGAGTCTCCCTGCACGGCTGCTGAGTGGCTAGATGAGCAAAAAGAGAGGGAACCTCCTGGAGCGATTGGAAGGCTGACAGAGGCTGCTGCCCCCAGTAGATGCGTGAGTGGACGATCTGGCCCCAGGGTCTGGGCCCTCGTTAAGCCCATCTCTAGTCCAGACTAAAACTGAGACCGGTGACATTGATGCACCAGCCTGCACAGAAGTAGGATCATATGAGCTTGGTTCTGAGGATGGAGGCGGCAGGGGAGGGGAGAATAGGAGAAATTGTCCCCTGATAGTGTGACTAGTGGTGGGCAATAGAAAAAAATGTTTAATTTGTTAATATCATTGTACATTATATGCAGCTTTTCAATTTTTGAAAGATTTTAGCTGATTCTCTATTCTGCTTCACAATCTGAAAACAATCCAGAATATTAGAGTACCACCAGGTCATTTAGAAAGGAAAACAAAGTGGTTCATTTTGACTTTAGGATTTTTTTAAGGGTGTTACAGGGGCATTGAAAGTAGGACCAGGAGGAGCAGAACATCTTGCACCGCATCATGGGCCCTGCCAATTTACACTGGCTAGAGTATAATATTTGTGACAGGTTCCAGCCCAATGGTCATTTTCTTGTTTTAAGCTCTCCCCTTTCCCCACAGTGGCTCCAGGGATAGCCAACTTTATGCTAAATAGCTACAGTAGACTTCTCTTGTGGGAAATGAAGGGCCAAAGTTGACTTTTTGCTTCCCCACCCACCACAGTGCACCATTTTAGAGATTTATGCCAGCCACAATTGGTGGGCCATTGGGGTGGGTAGGGGTTCATTGCTAATGATGGCGGGAAACTGCATTAGGTTCCAGATCCTCCAGCAGGACTTTGGACTGCACTCCTCACTGCAAATTGATTTTTCGAGATGATTTTATGAGTGGTTGGAAATCTAAGCACTGATACACCTTCCCTTAATAATGCAGAAGTATGAACACAGCAAATAGTTCAGTTTCCTTTTTCATACCAACTTCTTCAGAGTTCTCCCATATATTTCAGTAGGAGTTTGCCTAAATAAGTGACTTGAAGAATGTGGGCAGCCCTCCTCTTAGCCTCTTCTTTTCCCTCAAGCTAAGCAGCTTGGATTATGGAGACAAACAGTGACCTGAAGGTCTTGTGTTTCCATGCAATGATGTCTAGAGTGATAAATTATTCTAGGAGCTGTAATGTTGCATATTACTTTTTCTCCACCCTATTATTAACTCCTGGAGTTATTTTGTAAACTGGATTTGAGGCTCTTTAAATTTTTCAGTGCCTTAGATATTGATATATAATAGATTTCTCTGTGCTCTTTAGTTAAGATGAATCGTATACAGTCTAACAGCCTCATGTTCAGGTTCAGAGAATGCTTGGAAGAGATTCCCTGTGGATGCGAGCCTTCATATCTGGACAATCAAGAAATTAAGTCCTTGGATTAATGTTTAATTCTCAAATTAGGATTTTCATAGCTATCTTTTTTCATGAAAGTATATTGATCAAACTTCTAAGGCTGTGTTTAAGTAGTCTTGACGTGAGAATTCCTCTGATAGATGTTGTTTACTCTTTATTTCTTTTCTTCTAGCTGGGATTTGTGATCTGTGGCCAGGGATCAAAGAGCTACTTTAGAGTCACATTCAGGGGGATTTCCGACTATTTGAACATTCAACAGTTGACCCCCATGCTACAGAGCAAACACCTTTTGAAACATTATTTGGTGACAGAAGCACTTTCCCATCAGCTTGAAGATTTACTGTTTTAGAAAAACACCATCAAAACTTCCTTGCGTGAATGTGGCTAACAAGTGTTTTTTTTCCCAAACAAAGAGAAAAGTCCAGATGAGATAAGCACTAGATATATGCACCCACTTTGGAGAAAAGTGTCAAAATGAGGCAAAGTGGGAACAATTGTATGTTGTCAGAGCAGATAGTTAGTGGAGTGAGAAAATATATATCTCCCACTCTGGCTGCTTTGGATTGGATGCCCATTCGGTTCCGCCTTGACTTCAAAGTTCTAATGCTTACGTACAAAGCCCAAAAATGGTTTAGGGCCTCGATAGTTGGCGGAACGCCTACTCCCACCAAAATTTACCCGTATCACCCAATCTAGTCAGGAGGTGAGGCCGAGGAGCCTGACACTGAGGGAGGTCTGGAAGGAAAAAACAAGAAACTGGGCCTTCGCGGCGGTATCTTCTTTGCCTCTAGAATAATCTTCCTCCTGAGATCCGTGTGGCCAGTTCGCTGGACATCTTTAAAAGCCAATTGAAAACCTGGCTGTTTAGGCAGACCTACCCTTCAGTTATTATTTGAGTTACTTTCTCTTATCTCTTTCCATCTTGAATATTTTGATTACTGGTGCTTATAATGTTGTTATATTTTATATTGTTCTATTACGTATGTTGTAAGTCGCCCAGAGTAGTCAATAGACTAGATGGGTGGGATATGTATAAATAAATAAATAAATAAATAAATAAATAAATAAATAAATAAATAAATAAATAAATAAATAAATAAATAAATAAATAAATAAATAAATAAATAAATAAATATTCAATCAATCAATCAATCAATCAGTACATACATACATACATACATACATACATACATACATACATACATACATACATACATACATACATACATACATACATACATACATACATACAGAGCAGTTCAAGAAACCCCTGGTTGCGCTAGGATCATTTTGAACACTCTTACAAATTATGGAAGCTTGCTCCAGTGTTCGGGGGATTAAAAAGACAGAAATCTGAACAAAACTTTCTGGTGCCAGTTGTTATGGCAAATGAAGGGCGCACTGAAGCTGAGGGAGTTTGATAGCTGAGGATCCAGTGAAGGTTCTCTTAGAAACTCCAATCACTGAGCCCTGGTGAGGGATCAGATCAACCTCATTGGACTCTATTTGTTCCCTGCTCACTCAGCAGTTTCACATTCAGGCATGGTGGAGGGAAGTCATAGTTTGTTTGCTGAAAGTGGCTGCATAGTAGCATTTCTCACTTTTTTAAAAAAAAAAGTAGCTACACTGAGTCTTCATTACACGTAGTATTGTGTGTGTGTGTGTGATTAAATATTAGCCAAGAGTTCTTAAGCCATTACCAAATGTAAAATACTACAATAACTGTGTTGTGTCTGCTGTATTCCCCACATCCCAAGTTCCTTCCTAATGACCACATCCACTTTTCTGAACAAGCTTCAAAGGCAGAGACTCTTAATGAATTACCATTTGTTGTTTCTCCTATGTTATCTATATCCTGGGGTTCGGTAACGATTTTTACAGTTTACAGAACAAAGCTTCAAAGGAAAGGAACTGCATATAGAGACCCTGTGAACACCATGTTCAAATAACAACAAAACAAAACAAAACAAAACAAAAAAACAGAAGGCTGCAGGGCCCTTCAGCAGGAAGTTGACCTACTGATAATACAATTTATTTATGGATTTGTTACGAACTAATGCTAATATGGGGAACTATTTTTAATTGCGTTGTTTTTATCATAAATACACTTGAGCAATCATCAAAAAACTCCTCCCATATCAATGCTCAGGTCACTACAGATATCCCAAACAAAATTAAAAACCATACACCTAGAAATGCTTTTTAGAAGGTGTTCAATAGGGTATTCAGCGTGTAGAGAATCTGCAGCAGAAAAAGATCTCACAAGTAAGTGGCATGCACAAAGAAACTGATCCCCCTCCCACTTTCACTTGCAGATTCACACAATATAGCTATAGCTATATAGGCTTAAGTAGCACTCCACATGATATCTGTACAATTTCTATCTGACAAATGCGTGTGTCAGGGATAAACAGCTTTACTGAATGTTTCTTTGGTCCTGCATCATCATTTGTGTCCTGTGTGTGGTATAGAAGAAGGAATCCAAGCTTCCTGATTACTGCATCAAAGTCTCAGTTCTTCAAGTTTAATGAACCACTTTTTAAGAAAGAGCGAAATTTCAAGGATTTTTTTTTTTGATAAGACAGCATCATGGGCTGGAGGAACTCCTCATGTCATGTGGATAAGAATCCTATTGCACATGTATGTTCGTTGAACTTTATATTTGTAAATTTCAGTGGCAAATTGTTGAAAGTTAAGAGGACAGTGTAGGCATCTGCTACAACACTCCAAGTGTCGTAGCAAACAACAAATGTCTTCTTAACTTGGGGCAATTGACACTAAAGTATTTGCCAATTGAGTTACCCTGGTGAGCATAGCTAGCAGGACTATGGTCAATAATCTACATTTCACAAAATGTACAAATAATCAAGTGATTGTGCCAAACAAGTCCTGACATCAGTGAGCTGTTCACCTGAGCACTATAGCATCATAGTGGTTAACTCTCACACATGTCCAGTTCATGAAAGAAGATCTGTGGCTTTGATTTGACACTGCTTACGGTAGTTGATGACTTATATCAGCAGCTTTGTACCACTGAAGCTTCATTAGTCACTTCCTTACAGCATTTTGAAAGACTAATGTTCCTGCCTGAGATTATAGAAGAAGGAACTGAACTTACTATTAGGCAGAATGAGAAATACACTTCAAGTAGCATATGCTTAGGAGAAGGGAGTAGACACTGTTGCATCTGTTCCTAGTTTACCCTGTACACCTTAAGTAACCTGCTGGTGTGAATGAATTTATTTCAGTCATGCTTATGCCTAGTTTAGTATAAGTACTACCATTTTGTATTAGCTCACCATGCTAGATATTAAGAAAGACTTGACCTTTATTTGCATAAGGAAAGGACTGCGTTGAATGCGTTGTTAAAAGAATTAAGGAAAACAAGAAGGGGGAGGTATGGGAAAGGTTAAAGATGAGACAGCAAAGAGAAGCCTAAGCATAAGACAGAGGGCAGAAGTCATCTATACTAGCCAGATGAGGAACACAGATAAGGTCAGTGATAAGTGATTAATAGGGTATATAAATGCTAATCCACATCTGTAAACTCTGAGACACATTGTTTGCGTATTAACCCATGTGTACTCCTTTGTTCTGCAGAATAAATAATTAAATAAATCCTTTTGTAATGGGTGTTCTCTTTTTCTCCTACGTTGTAAGTAATTGGAATTAGCCTACAAAGTGTTTGAATTGTTAATAATGCAACAAAATGCATTCCTGGGTAGGTAGTCTTGGTGACTCATGACTTAAGTTTGGGAATAGTAAGCCCACAGAGTGCACACCTGAGGAGTTCCTCGGAAGCCTGAATGACAACAAGGCTGTCTGCTTGCAGGAAAAAATGAACCCAGATGAAGGATGTTGCTCCTGAGATCCCAATCTGGAGAGGTATGTATTTTGACATCCATCCATTTGTTCCTTTTGGAGATTTTGGGACCTAGAGTCCATTTATAAAGATTTTAGGATGGGTGGGAGACAGTCCTTTCTGGAGGAATTTGAAGATACCCCTCTAGGATGAAAGCTTCTGCATTTTAGTAAATGCAGGCGTGTCAGAGACTTGTAGGGACGTGGTGGCACTGTGGGTTAAACCGCAGAAGCATCTGTGCTGCAAGGTCAGAAGACCAGCTGTCGTAAGATCAAATCCACACAATGGAGTGAGCTCCCGTCGCTTGTCCCAGCTCCTGCTAACATGTAAAATGCGAGTAGATAAATAGGTACCACCACAGTGGGAAGGTAACAGCATTCTGTGTCTAGTCACGCTGGCCACGTGACCACGGAATCTGTCTACGGACAAATGCTGGCTCTATGGCTAGGAAACGGGGATGAGCACAGGGCCCTAGAGTCAGACACGACTGGACTAAATGTCAAGGAGAAACTTTACCTTTACCAGAGACTTGTACAAATTTCAGTTGATTAATTTGGGTTTTTTGACATGGAGAAAACGTGCCATGGATGTGACTCATCGCCTATGCTGAAGCAATATTCAAAAGCCACTTTGGTCTGGTTTTGTTTCTTGAATTTGGTTAGATACTATTTTGTCTTTTGCCTCAGTACCAAAATACCTTGCCTGCATCTGGTAGAAGGATGGTGTGTAGCATGTGTAACATATCCAATTGGCAGTATCTTCTAGTGCAGGGTTGCTATATGCATGCCAATGTGCACAGAAGGCATTTCATTTTGCTGCTTGCCCAATGCAGGTGGAACATTATTCTTGTGTGCCAATCCTGTAGAAAATATGGTATTCATTTGGAGGAAGAGGCTTCGGCTTATTTCAGTGTACTTTAAGAAACAAATAATTCTTACAAACACCCTCCACAACTGACACTGTGTGCATACATTTTGTGTTGTATTCTTTTTTATATATTTTAAAATTTATAAAATTAATTTTTGTAGTGAAAATGAACAATATAGGGGAGGGGAGAGAAAATGGAGGCATTGGGTTGAGGAGCTTCAGTGCGTGTGTGTGTTTGTGTGTGGAAACAGCACAGTGGTTCATGCCATTGTAACAAATTTGTGTCACTATGTCTCCGGAATTTTAATTGTCCAAGATTTGGGGTGGGGGGTGGCACATATTTTTTTAAGCAAAGTTACAAACCAGACAAATGATAATCAAGAGCTTCAGCATGTCTCTTTTTTTCTGCAAGTGTTCTAAACCTGTATTCTGTTCATAAGTGCAAAATGTAGCAGAACAGACCACTTTTAAGAGATAGGGCATAACATCCAGTAAGAATTTCCAGAAGCATGACACTTTATTGGAGTTCACCAAGGCACACAGCAATAATGTTCAAGTCTCCAAGTGTCTATGGCCAGGTCTGCAATGAAGAGAGGATATTATTATTGAAATTGTGACAATTCCATTCTTAACGACTCTCATAATGCTAGATTCTGGAACTTTGCTTGCCCAAAGCCCAAAGTTGGCTTGCATCAAAGGTTTTACAATTTTCTAAGGGAATGGAACACATGGAAGGCTTTATCATTAGACTGAAAAGCTCAGCAAGAGGTCAACATTAGGAGTGAGGAAATGTGCTGTGAATATTTTATTCAAGTTAATATTCTGGCACCTAAATGGTAAGTAAGCTGTAATTTTACAAGCCACCTTCTGTTTAAACTCCCTGCACAGAGTTATGCAGAGCAAGCCAAGTTTCAGTCAAAGCATGGGCTGGCACTGATACAGTCTTTTGCTCTCAGTTTACAGAGGTCAAGGTTCTGCTGTTTTGTTGATCTCAAGATGTTGTCAAAGAATGCAGTGATGGTGATTACAACAAGAACCCCTAAAGAAAAAATATATACCCCACAGTTAGATGCTTTTGCTGAGGAAATATGTCCATCTGCTGCTGAAGTGGTAAAATAGAATGATACAGACCACTACCAATCTTTCATTAATTGTGATCAGACTTGTCTCATACCCAGGTAACTAGAAATACTTTCTGAAGCTGGATTAGTATGACATGATTACTACTTTTCTTCTGTGCACTGAACTATCGGAATAGCTTCTTCCTTCCTCTTGCTTGCCCCTTTATCACTTGCAAAGGGGTATCTGGGTCTACTTACACAAAAACAAGTCTTGGGGCATCTTAGCCATTTATTGTGATGTAAACTTTGCCAACTACAGTTCCCTCTATGGCATTCATAAGATATGGGAACTGTTATGTTGAGTTACAAGTATATATAGACACGGTGTGGTGTTTGCCCAGGTCATAAATATTCATATGCTATTTGCATAGACCAATGGGAGTGCCGGAGAGGTGGAGTCACAAGGTATAAGAAACTTAGCAGGAGGAGATAAGGTTTAGTTAGGGTTTTGAGTTGGAGAGTTAGAGTGTTAGAAAGCTGAGAGTTTTGGAGTTTGGGGAAGAGAATGGTGGTTGAAGGTGGATAAAGAAGATTGTTTAATAGTTAACAACATTGCTTGTTCTGTCAACACCTGTATCAATAAACAATTTCTATTTGATGGTTGCAGGGTTTTCGGGCTGTTTGGCCATGTTCTTAAGGTTTTTCTTCCTAATGTTTTGCCTGAAGATGCTGGCCACAGAGACTGGCAAAATATTAGGAAGAAAAACTTTAAGAACATGTCCATACAGCCCAAAAAACTTACAACAACCGTTGGATCCCAGCTGTGAAAGCCTTTGAGAATACAATTTCTATTTGGTGCTTTTAAAATGACATATGGTCTGGACATCTATCATTCATAATAGGTATTGTTGATGAAATCAACTGGGGGCAGCTGAGGGGCACGTAACATGAGCTCCTACTTTGGTGAAACAATCAGGGACTATGTGGAAATCATGACACATGGTTCTTAAAGATTGCAGATAGTGAGCTCAGAGGGCACTGGAAGTAGAGATAGTCACAATTACGATATTACCTATGATTAGACAACTGTTTTCATGGGGCCACCGTTAATAATGTTGTTATGGGCTCTATTTTTGGCTTTTCCTTTTCCTCTGAATACACTATTGGAAGCTACACACAGCTATAGCCCTGTACTTAGGACATGCAGCAAATAAAATCGAGTGTCATTCACATAAGCTTATGCAATAATAAATTTATTACTCTTTGAGGTGTGACAAGATTGGTTATTGTGGGTTTTTTGAGCTGTTTGGCCATGTTCTGAGTTTTACTGCAATTTTTGCAGTGAACTTGAACAATAACAGGAGGGGAGAGAAAATGGAGGCATTGAGTTTGGGAGCTTCTCTCTCTCTCTGTGTGTGTGTGTGTGTGTGTGTGTGTGTGTGTGTGTGTGTGTGTGTGTGTGAGAGAGAGAGAGAGAGAGAGAGAGAGAGAGAGAGAGAGAGAGAACCTGGCCAAACAGCCCGAAAAACCCACAACAACCATCGGATTCTGGCCGTAAAAGCCTTTGAGAACACATTGTGACAAGATTCGTCATTTTCATTTTACTTAGTAATACTCACATAAGAAAGGGGTGAACCCATTTTTCTAGAGGTACCACAGTTAGAACACAGCATGTTGTGTGGTAGTAGATTTCTGAGGAGATGGCTGAGATGTTCTATAGATCATGTGGCTCTTGAGAATCCTTATTCCTACTTCTGTGATCTGATCTCCTTGTGCTGAGTTTCCTCACGTTTATGGAATATAAACTGAATAACTTATGGGCTAATCTTTTCCTTTACATATGTTTTGAAGACTTGTTTTCCTTTAATTTCCTTTTAAATTTGGATAGGGTTGAAGAAGAAATGTGTCTTGTTGGTATATATTTTTTTTAGATGGAGGCCAAAAATAAGTACAAACAAAATATATTTCTGTTTCCATCCTATCCAAAAATATTTTTCTAGACATGGGCACAGAACATTCATATTCCCCTTGGAAGCTTCACTGGACTATGTGATTTAACCTGTTCTGCTTCTAGAGATGACTTTTCTACTTCTCTTTCCAGTTATGCTACTTATAATGCTCTTAGTCTAATAATTCTTTTTTTGTAGCCTTGATTCCTTGCAAGCCAACCAGGGAACTTATTGAAGGGTGAAGAGCTTATGTCCTTAATTGCACACAAACAGACATACATTCTCTACCGAAGAAGGAGATACATAGACTATACCCGTAAATAACTGTAGGAATGGAGAGTGCAATTTGGTCCAATTTCCTCCCACCACTTCTTTAGAATGGCTGAAGCCTTGTTTGTAAGGCTCTGATTCTCTTTTCATATTGACAAATGGTATTTCCAGAGAGAGGGAGAGGGTGAGGGAGTGAGTGAGAGAGAGCAAGCTCCTTTTGCTAGCAATTATTCCTCTTGCTAGGTCCTCTTGCCTACAGCTATTTCCTTTCTCCACACCCCTTTAACAAATTATTTTTGTGGCAAGCAAAAAGATGGGGAAAAATTCTGGCTGAAATCTGGCTTGTCTTCACATAACATAAAGTAATGCCTGCATACATTAACTGGGCATTCTGCCCAGGCACTGAGGGTTGCACAATTTGATCATGCATGAGGCCACATGGTTCACATTGCAACCATTTCATGGCACACATGTGGAAGTGCTTCATGATTAATGCTTCCACTGTGCCTCTGTTTACTGAATTGGTTCCGCTGTGTTGTACTTTGCATGTGGAGCTGCACAACAGTATTTCAGCCACTGGGAATAAAAGGGGAGGATTACAAGCTGAGAGGGACTTTCTGTGAAATAGAGACTAGCAAATTGGTGGAAAAAAGGTCAAAAGTTTAGATAATTTAAGCTAAAAGAAATCTGATTAAATTACATTCATGTTGAATGAGGAATTTTTAAACATGTACATTATTTTTTTATTTGGCATTTATCTTTGCAAAGGGCATCCTGGATTCCCTTACCCTGCCTTAAGGGATTCCAGACTGCCCCTTGCAAAGATGGCAGCTGCAGCTTCCCTACCCTAAATGAAGCCACAGCCACCATCTTTGCGAAGGGCAGCCAGTCTCCCTTTTTATATGCGTGGCTGGGAGGCCAGAAGGAGACCTCGGGGGCAGCAATTAAGGTAAGGGAGTGTCGGTGGGGGTGGATGGGGGCTAAAATAGGGAATTGAAGGGGGTGGGTGAGTAGGCTGTGGAGGTAGCTGGCTCTGGGTGGTGGCAGCTGCCTATCTGCCTCCAATCAGCTGATCTGTGGTGGGTAGGCAGAATGGTGGTTTTTGGATTCTTTGTAATGTTGCTGAAGACAAACTCGATGCCTCATGCATGCCTCTCAGTGCGAAAGAGCTCTCATTCTGCTGGGGCTGTGCTGTGTGGGAAACTCTCCTGGGGGGGGGGGGAAACCTAATTTGTGGGTGAATAACTTGGATGTCTGGTATCCAATCTTCATCAAAGTTGGTAGACATGTTGGGGAAAGACATGGGAAGCTCTATTGTGATTCCGGATTCTCTAAGTACCTGGGGGAAGCTTTCCTGGAGGTGTCAGTTTTGTGGCTATATAACACAGGGGTCCATTATCTAATGTTCACCAGACTTTCAGGAGTTGTACAAAAAGATCTGAGGAAGCATCCCGGTGAATCTGACATCTCTAGGTGCTTAGGGGCCAGTTTTACAGCCATTTAAAGCAAAGACAAATCAACAAATTGATTCATCAATTCGTCAAAGAATATTCGTATATTCATATTCATTGAGTCATTAAATTTGACAAATCATGGATCAAAATGAATCACCATTTTTAAAAATTTGTACCCATCTCCAATTGTATATCTTGACTTCAGCAAAGCTTTTGACAAAGTGCCCCATGACATTCTGATTAGCAAGCTAACTAGGTGTGGGGTGGACAAATCAAGTATCAGGTGGATACAGAATTGGCTACAGAATTGTACTCAGAGGGTGATGATTAATGGCTCATTCTCAGACTGGGAGGAGGTATCAAGTGAGGTAGTCCAGGGCTGAGTCCTGGACCCAGTGCTCTTCAGTTTTTTATGAAGGACCTGGATCAGGGCATGCAGGGAAAACTAATCAAATTTCCGAATGACACCAAATTGGGTGGAATAGCTAATACCCTGGAATACAGAAACAAAGTTCAAAATGATACGGATAGGCTTGAGCACTGGACTGAAAACAACAGAATGAAATTCAACAGGGATAAGTGCCAAGTACTGCCATATAGGAAAAAGAAACCAAACACTTAGTTACAAGATGGGTGATAGTAGGCATCCTTCAGTCTTGAGAGACTGAAACCTCGCTCAGCAATACTACACGTGAAAAGGATCTTGGATTCATTGAAGATCAAAAGCTGAATATGAGCCGACAGTGTGATGTGGCTACAAAAAAAGGGAAAAAAAGAAAAAAAAAGGCAAATGCTATTTTAGGCTGCATTAACAGAAGTATAGTCTCCAAATCCCATGAGATGCACTTTCCCCACTATTTGGCACTGGTTAGATCTCATCTTGAGTACTGTGTCCAGTTCTGGATACTGCACTTCAAGAAGGATGCTGACAAATTGGAACAAGTTCGGAGGAAGACAGCAAGAATGATAAGGGGATTAGAAATCAAGCACTGTGAGGAAAGACTGAAAGAACTCAGTATGTTTAGCCTTGAGAAAAGAAGACTGAGGGGTGATATGATAGCACTTTTCAAATAAATGAAAGGCTGTCATTCAGAAGAGGGCCATGATCTCTTCTCAATCATCCCAGAGTATAGGACACACAACAAAGGGCTCAAATTACAGGAAGCCATATTTTTGTTGAATGTCAGGAAAAATATCCTCACTGTTAGAGCAGTATGACAGTGGAATCAATTACCTCAAGAGGTGGTGAGTGCTCCAACACTGGGGACATTCAAGATAAATTTAGATAACCACCTGTTAGATATCCTTTGATTCCTGCACTGAGCAGAGGGTTGGACTCAATAGCCTTATAGGCCCCTTCCAACTTTGTGACCCTATGATTCTATAACTCTGAGGAGTTCCTTTTATGGGAAAGGTTATGGGTTAAACTTAGGGAATACATATTTCTTTTAATGATTAGCTGGAGTAACAGACTGAAGTTATATTGTTTATTTTTCAGAGAAATGAGGTGGGATAGAAGCTGCACTGCTACTGTGCACGTTAATCCCTTTATTGTCTTGTACTATTTCAAAAACAGACGCATAACCAGACATGACAGTGGCCAAAAGAAACAAGAGAAAATGATGCTTCTATTATACCACCTTCAACCCTTCCACATACTATTGTATTGTGAAACCATTAATTTCAAACACTTTTCCAGCAACAGCTTGGTTCTTCATTAACTGTGGAGAAGAACTAACCCACATTGTTCCAATGACATGTTATTTATTTTTCTAATAACCATATATTGAATTTAAAATATTATAGAACAGCAGATCTGAAAATGAACTGATTGCTTTGCACCCACAATAGTCACAGATCTATTTATAAATCCTATTTTGTACAGGCCCAAGAAACAAACTGAAATGCAGCTGTGGAATATAGTGATAACTTCCATTCGTACTAAAAACGCTCAGCTGAAATTATGCATTATATATAAATAGTCCTAAATAGCCCATTGGTGATTACTTGCTTTTCTTATTAATGAAGAAGAGGAAGGAAGAAACTAAAAAAGAATATGATGAAAGGCACAAAGCACAAACGTGACTGTTGGATATTGTGCTGACACGCTCTTTAGATCATCACAGGAAGATATGCAAGAATATCCACAAAATCAGCAATGCTAGTTTCAATAAATCTGATGTTTTACCTGATGTATTGTGCAAATACTGTAGTTGCTTTATAGTCAGTTGCACATGCTAGTGGTTCCTATAAGCATGTGCCAAAGTATTCATGAAAAGTAGAATACAGCAAAATATTTTCAAACTATCTCTCCCAATGATGCAGAAATTTAATTGGTGATGTACAGCTTCTGAACAAGACTCATGAGATTGTCTTGTTTTGAACAAGGTCACTAGTAGTGTTCATTCTTACTGGAAGCCTCTCCCTAGAGTATCAGGCAGAGAGGTCTTTCCTAGCCTCAGATCCCTTGGAAGTGGAGATACTGGGGACTGAACTTGAAAACTTCTACATGCAAAATGTCTGGTCAATCACTGAGCATTGGCCCTTGATTTATTTCAGACTAGCATTTCAAAGAGAAAAATGTTGTAGCCAGAGAATAACAGGAAGAAATTGAAGTGTTTCGTTAGCCAGACTAGGCATGTACTACTCATTTTTGCTCATTTCTTGTTGTTGGATACTAAATCCCAGAATTCTCGATGCAGAGAGTTCCACCTGCCATACACCTAAATTGTGCTCACCTTGAGAAAGGGTCAACTAGAAAGCTTCCTGGCTCAAGAAAAGTCGGGCTCCAGCTTGGCTGCCTGTTAGAAAAGGAAATTGCCCAGATGTTTGCCGGCAGTTTCTAACTGGCAGGTAGATCCACTGGCTAATATCCTGTTGCCAAACATTCTGCCACATAAGGCTGAGGATGTCATCAGTCATGGTAAAAAAATGTTCAATCTCCCCCAAAGTCCCGAGTCTCTCTCTGAAGGCTGTGGGATAGGAAGGAATCATTCATTTTCAAAAATTATTGTCTGCAAGATAATTTTGTCAGTAGTGGTGATTTTACCTTTTTAATGACCCCTCCATCCTGTGGCCCCAACAGCTTCCCTGTGATGAAAGCACTCCCAACTCCCATCAAAGTATAACAAAATGTTGCATCCAAGCCAGTAAAAGCAACTGTGCCAATTAAATTTAAATCTATCTCTTGGTCTCTCTTAAAAAAAAATTTCTGTGCTAAACACAGGCTGTTGGATTTACTTAGATGTTAATGGTTTACAGAAAAAGTCTTACCTTGCAGTTGGGATTGAATGTCTGCACACTCCTCCCTTTTCAACCTAGGAATCTTTCTATCAAGTGTGAATTGAAGTCTTTAGCAATCATTTCTCTGTCAAACTTTTTTGTTTGTTCAAAGACCAGAGTATGACCCAGATTTGATTCCTAATTTCTTAATTTTTTACATTTTAACTTCCTCTGTAGTATCTATGTGAGCAAGGGACATGGTGGCGCTGCGAGTTAAACTGCAGAAGCCTCTGTGCTGCAAGGTCAGAAGACCAGCAGTCATAAGACTGAATCCAGAAGACGGAGTGAGCTCTCGTCGCTTGTCCCAGCTCCTGCCAACCTAGCAGTTTGAAAGCATTTAAATGCGGGTAGATAAATAGGTACTACCTTGGTGGGAAGGTAACGGCGTTCTGTGTCTAGTTGCACTGGCCATGTGACCACGGAAACTGTCTATGGACAAACACTGGCTCTATGGCTTGGAAATGGGGATGAGCACCGCCCCCTTGAGTTGGAAATGACTGGACTAAACGTCAAGGGGTACCTTTACCTTTACCTTTACCTATCTACATGAGCTACCACCCACTTTCCTCCATGGTGACATGGAGAGTAGTTGCAGGAACAGGCTTTTTAGTGGAACAACAGAACATTTAAAGAGCCAACCAGGCCAAACCCACACAACATCTGGCACCAGGGAGTTATCTTCACTCCCATAGTCTTTGGGCCATTCCCCTCAAATGTCTTTCACGTGGAGGAGCGGAGCCATATCTCCTCTACCAATTCAAGGATGCCTCGCAAGTGTGCCAGGCATGTGGTACTGCAACAAAGGTGCTGGATGCAGGTGGTCAGCTCTCCCTGAAGGTGAGTGGCAAAGGCCCCTTCCCTTGCTATGCCTCCATATCTCCACTGCCATTTGCCATCCCATAGGTGTGGCAATTCTTTTGAGAGGCTCTACCCAGACCTGGCTGACCTCTCCTGTGTAGTGGAGCAGAGAGCATGGAGGAGCCAGAGGCTGATCCTTCAGTTACCCACAGGCAGGCTGACCGAGAGGTCTCTGCAATGGTGCTGTTCGACCCTGCTGCTTCCACTGCCCACAGTGTGCTCAATGCTGGTTCTTGAGCCTCTTTGTCTCTCAGCAATTAGCCTGGTCCTGACAGACCCAGGCAGCTTCTTCCAATGGTACTAGCAACTTGACCCAGCACCTGGTATTAGGATAATGGCAGCAGACTGTCTCTCACACAGCCATTCACTTCTCTGGCAACGATAGTACCTTCTGGGCCTTGCATGCCTCCCAGTCTATGGCCTCTGCCAGCAGCCCTCCTCTCCTGCATTGCTGTCTCTCTTAAATACCACTCCTGCCATGGCTACACCTGTGGACTTGAGTGCATTGTCCACCTCTCCCTCACTGACACCCCAGTCCACAGGTGAACTGCAGGTCAGGAATCTTGCCCTTACTCTCAGGGAGGTGGAAAGCCCATTCTTGCGGGCATGGAGATCTTCACCAGCCCCACAGAGTGTTAACAGAGCTATCTCTTTTTCAACTGTACTCCATTGCATTCTCAAATTTTATTTATGAAACGTAAATATCATTCAGTCAAACACCCTTGAGCCAAAAGTAAAGCACAGAGGGGCATTTTTTTGTTGACAGAATTTTCCAAATCTGACAGTGCAACAAAGCTCATTTCCCTGTGTTTATAATACTTTTAAAATGGTAAATTGTTGCACTAATTGCTGTTTCTTTAATTCCAGAAGAACAAGATAATGAGAGACTGTTCCTTTGTAATTCTAGTGTAATATTTTGTGGGTGGTTTGTAAGCGCAAGGCATACAATTAGAGATTAGGCAAGCCGAACTTTTATTTTTCTAGAGCACACCATTCAGTATGGAACACTGTTGCATGAGGCTGGTTGGGTATCTATATATAACTGCTGAAGAGTTTTATTTATTCATTTATTGATTTAAAATATTTTTATACTGCCTTTCTGCTTTAAAAGGACTGAAGACAGCTTACATAATTAAAAGACAGGATTTAAAGTTAACAACACTCTGTATATAAATACTAAAAAGGATCATACAGATACCATACTAAAAACATAAGCAACACCAAACACATTCAGAACAGTAAGGTACAGCAACCCATTTAAAAACCAGCCAGTTACGGAGGGAAGGCTTGCCTGAAGAGAAAGGTCTTTGCCTGCTTGCAGAAGGATAGCAAGGATCTGGTGTCCTGTAGAAGGGAGTTTCAAAATCTGGGAGCAGCAACATAGAAGGTCCTCTACCATGTGCCCACCAAACACAGCTGTGAAGGTGGCAGGACTGAGAGAGCTCTCCTCATGATCTTTACATTCATACAGGCAGATAAAGGGAGATGCAGTCTTTGAGACAGCTGACGTCCAGACTGTTTGGGGCTTTGTACATTAGAACCAATACTTTGAATTGTGCCAGAAATGGATCGGCAGCCAGTGGAGCTGCTGTAACAGGGGTGTTATGTGATCCCTATAACCAACCCCAGTTAGCAATCTGGCTGCCGAGCTGAAGTTCTGCTTGATTGTTTATTGTTAATTGCCACAAGTGACTATTGTATTTCAAAACTAACAGTCTGCAGTACTCGCACCACTTATAAATAAGTTACACTGAGAGAAATACATTGGAAAAGAACAGTTCAAAGGTGAGTACCAAAACCCAAATGAAGGACAAGCCAAGGTCTTGCTGGCTGCAAAGACAGGAGTTGTAGTTCAGGACATCATGAGGGTGCTGCGTTTAAAAACTGGCTTCTTGAGTTCAGTGTGGCTGCAATTCCTTTTGCAGGCTTTGATACTGAAATAAAGAAAGCATTTCAGAACTTCACCCAGGAATGGAATAAGATAGGATAATATCTTGAGCTATGTCAAGGTTAAATGTAATGCTCATTTTAGCATTATCAAACCTAAACACAAAACAAAGAAAAAAGCTGCCCGGAACAAAACAAAACAAAGGATTTTGAATCCCTTCATAATCTGCAGTCCTAAACTATATGTTCTTCAGGTTACACATAAATCTGGCCCTGTCCCAGCATGTAGTATCCGATGCTAGATTCGAAAGCAACAGTTCTCCAATTGGGAGAATGGAAATGTAAGGAAGAATAAATGCTTCACCATGCTGCCTTTGAGTTTAAAAGGACTCTAGGTGTCCATATCTATCTTTCCCTCTCTTCCCTTCCAGAGTTGACTGACTTTGTCTCCGCAGCACTATTGGGATCCCCGAGGCTTTTGGTCTTGGGTGATTTCAACGTGCATGCGGGGGTAGAGCCATCTGGGTCAGCTCTTGAGTTCTTGGAAACCATGGCTTCCTTGAACATGTCCCAACATATCAACACCCACACCCACATGGGTGGTCACACACTGGACCTGGTCTTTTCCTCCAGTTGGAGTGAGTGTGATCTGGTGGTGACGGACCTCATGTCAGTCCCCTTGTCATGGTCAGATCACCACCTAATAAAATGTAACCTCACAGTGGCTCCCCCACCTCACAGGGAGCAGGGACCTATTTCTATGGTCCGCCCTCGAAGGCTATTGGATCTGGCTGGATTCCAGGCCGTCATGAGAGGGGTCACGGCAGACCTGGCTAGCGCTCCTGTCAATGCTCTGGTTGATAGCTGGTCCACCTTCGCAACCAGGGCTATAGACACGATCGCACCTAAACGCCCTCTCCATCATAGAGCTCGTCCAGCACCCTGGTTTAACCAGGAGCTTCAAGCACTGAAGCGACACAGGAGAAGGCTAGAGCGTAGGTGGAGGAAGAACCCAACAAATTATAATAGGATAGCTGTCTAAGGTAAAGGCTGCTTGTCGAACTTACTTCGCTAACCGGATAAGCGAAGCATCCAACCAGCAGGCGGAGTTATTCTGTAATAGTGTGCGACCTATCCGGAACTGGTCTGGATGATAGGCCTCCTCCTAGTTTTTCACCTGACCAGTTTGCAGCCTTTTTTAAATCAAAAGTGGAGGCCATTCAACGGGACCTCTCTCCTTTTTTGGACACAGTGAGTCGAGCAGAGATGTCCAGCGCTCCATCTTGCCCAGTAACCCTTGACTCCTTTCAGCCTGTCACGCCTGATTCTGTGGCCAGAGTGCTTGACCGCTGTCAAGCCACCTCCTCTTCCTTGGACCCTTGCCCGGTGTGGCTAATCAAAGCAGCCAGGGCGATAACAACCAAAATGGGCCACTGCAATAATAAATGGGTCTTTCCTTGAGGGCAGGTTTCCCTCTGCCCTCAAGGAGACACTCATTAGGCCCATAAGAAAGAAACCTAATTTGGCGGCGGACGAAATTGGCAATTATAGGCCCGTCGCCAATATTTCTTTCATGAGCAAAGTGGTTGAGAGGGTGGTGGCTGACCAGCTTCAGGCACATCTGGATAATGTGGGCTTCAGGCCATGCCACGGTATAGAGATGGCATTGGTCACCCTGTATGATGACTTGTTGAGGGAGGCCAACAGCGGTAAAATTTCTTTGTTGGTCCTCCTCGACATCTCGGCGGCCTTCGATACCGTCGACCATGGTATCCTCCTGGGGAGGCTCTCTGAGTTGGGTATCAGTGACTTGGCTCTGGCCTGGTTCCGTTCCTTCTTGGAGGACCACCCCCAGAGAGTGCAGCTTCGGGAGAGCATTTCAGCCCCATGGAATGTTAATTGTGGGGTTCCACAAGGGTCGATCATCTCCCCAATGCTATTTAACATCTATATGAGGCCACTGGGTGGAGTCATCAGGGGGTGTGGAGCATCGTGTCATCAATATGCTGATGACACCCAGCTCTGTATTTCCTTTTCACCAACTGCAGGTGATGCTGTCCTATCCCTCCAGCGCTACCTGGGGGCCATACAGCAATGGATGCAGGTGAACGGGCTGAGGCTGAACCTGGACAAGATGGAAGTTCTAAGAGTGGCTGGCCCTGTGGATGGTGGCTTGGGAAACTCCCTCATGTTTGGGGGTTGGCCATAGCCGTGAAGACTGGGGTCCACAGCCTGGGGGTACACCTGTATCCGATGCTCACCATGGAAACACAGGTGGCGTCGGTAGTCCGCACCGCCTTTTTCCACCTTCGGCAGATTGCCCGGCTGCGACCTTACCTAGACACAGGGGCGCTCACTACGTTAGTACATGCGCTTGTAATTTCTAGATTAGACTACTGTAACGCGCTCTACATGGGGCTTCCTTTGAATCTGATGCGGAAACTTCAAGTGGTGCAGAATGCTGTGGCCAGACTCCTTACTGGAGTGAGAAAATACCAACATATCTCTCCTCCTCTGGCCGTGCTGCACTGGCTGCCCATCCGTTTCCGCATTGACTTCAAAGTGTCAATGCTTACATATAAAGCCCTAAATGGTTTAGGACCTCGATACTTGGCGGAACGCTTACTCCCAACTAGTTCTACCCGTGTCACCCACGCGAGCCAGGAGGTGAGGCTGAGGAGCCTGACACCGAGGGAGGCCCGGAAGGAAAGAACTAGAAACCAGGTCTTCTCGGCGGTGGCTCCTCGCCTCTGGAATAACCTACCTCCGGAGATTCGCGCTGCACCCTCGCTGGGTACTTTTAAGAACCACCTAAAAACATAGATGTATAGGCAGGCCTTCCCTTCCAGTTAATTCCTGCCCTCTTTCCTTTTTTATTCTTTTTCTCTTTATTTGATTTATTTTGTATTTTTTCCATGTTGCAGAACCATTTAATTAATTAATTGTTATAAATTTTTCTTGAACTTGTTATCCTTTATGTTGTGAGCCACCTAGGCGGGGAATAAATAAATAAATAAATAAATAAATAAATAAATAAATAAATAATATGTACACATGTGCATGTATGTGCAGGTGTGGGCACGCATACTTAGGTACACACAGAGTTAACTCATGTAGCAGGTGTTCAGAATTTTGTACCACACAGAAAACTGAAAAGTCATATATATGTAATCCAAGAGATCATGGCTAGTTCCTCGGAAACTGAAATTGCAACAATTGTACATTGTTTCTTCTGTGATTAGAACAACAGGAAATACATTTTGAAATTGTTAAGCTTCTTCCAAGAGAACAAGAAAGGAAAAAAGAGACACGCACTTATCCAATGCCTGATTGTTATTAAAAAACTAACAATGAGGCACTTTGCCTTGGAAACAGAATAATTTGGAAACTTAATTGTATCTTGTAAACTATTTTACTCTATGTATTCTCGAAGGCTTTCACAGCCTGGATCTGATGGTTGTTGTGGGTTTTTCGGGCTCTTAGGCTGTGTTCTGAAGGTTGTTGTTCCTGACGTTTCACCAGTCTCTGTGGCCGGCATCTTCAGAGGACAGGAGTAGGAACTCTGTCCATGCTCTGTTTCACTCTACTTTAATTGCCATGATGTCACCCTATGGAATTCTGGGATTTGTAGTTTTTTTTAATTTCTAGACAAACGTAGTATACTGAACATCTGAATTACCAGAAAATTCCATGTGCCTCAGGAAATGAAAGGTCCCAACACTATACAGAATGGAGCTATGGCAGTTACCATGGTATCAAAGTGCTGTCACTGTATACTGTAGTTCCACTCCTATTGTTCCAGTAAGATTTCATGCCGTGTTGGAGGATTTCTATTTTCCCACCAACACTAAGCAAAATGGGTTTTAGGATTTAATGTGATGACCAGGCGATCCAAGGCTTCTTTGACTCTTGAGAGGGGAACAGACTGGCCTTGGATCTGCTTCTCTATCTGCTTGAATTTCTCTACAAATTATTCTCCACCTTGTAACAATAATTTTGTAAAAATAATTGAGTTGGTGACTGATGCTGAATGTACAAAAAACACACCCACCCTTTTACTTTAGTGGTAGCATTGGTGCCTTTTTATTCAACAGAAATCAAAGAAGAGGATATCGCAATCCATGTTTAATCTCCTTGAATACTGACACCAGGATGGGAGTAAAGAAAGCAGGATTTTATTTTTTGCCCCAGGTACTAAACTGTTATCAGCTGCCCTGAACAGAATGTTGTGTCTTCTACAAAGGTAACACCTAACTCCTTGTGCAACTGTCAGAAGTCCAGGGCATACCAAGGCTTAGATGTTGCACACACTCTTCTCCTCCACTTTCTAGCAGGCTGGGAGGAATTTTGCCAGGTTTTCCCCCTTCATTTTGAAGAAGGTTGGCCCCAGGAGAAGTCCACCTTTAAAGTCAGATGTAATTAGAAATCACTTCTAGCTTTAAGGAAAAGCCTTTCCTAGGCTAAGACAGCTCGTGATGGTGGGCCGTGGTAAAATTGTCCCCAAGCCTCTTAAAGTTCTTTTGTGAGTAGTTTTGTTTTTTCTCCGTGGTCTCTGTGAATGCACATTAATGGGTTAACTCGCAGCTGCGTAGAGTGATCTTGGAACTTTCTAAAGCTCAGGCACATGGTGCCGGGATCTCCCCCATGCTGCCTATAACCCCACCCCGGTGCCGAGTGCCTCAGTTCCGTTCCTGTCACTGCTGAAGCAGCATCTTGGAGCTTCCGCATAGCGTATCATCCTTTTCCTTATTCTACTTCTTCGACCTCCCGTTTTCTATGACTTTGGACTGTTAACGATTTGTTTGGTTTGTGCGATCAACAAAGAAAGTATATAAGTGGCCTCATTGGGCCCCTTTAAGCATTGGTCCTCTTGTCCGAACAAAGTCCCCCTTTCATTTGGACATTCCCAGTGTTTATTTTGTATTGGAGAGGAGCACCGCCCAGCATTGTGTGCTGTTTGTAAGGGATTTACCAAACTGTCTTTGAAACAGAGACTCCACGTTTACGTTTGTTTTTTGGGGGGAAAATCTCTCTGCCTGTCTCAAGAGCAGGCTATAGAGCTGCTGCAGTCTACTCCGGTTGAGACTTTGTTGGCTGCAGCCTCTTTGCCCAAACGGGCTAAAAAACCTGCAAAGGCGTCATCTTCGGGCTTAAAGTTGATGATCTTATTTGATTGATTGATTGACTGATTGATTGATTTTATTCAATTTTACCCCGCCCCTCTAGACAACGTCTTGACTTCGATGCCAAAAAAAAGAAGAGGAAGTTGCCCCAGGAGCCCTCAGGCTTATTGCCTGTTGTTTTGCTGTCTCTGCCGCGTCAGCCCCAACCCTACCATGTACTGTACGAACCCATTCCACCAGGGCTGTAGCTTCCTCTAAGGCCTTCGTTAGAGGGGTGGACTTGACAGACATCTGTAAAGCAGCCATGTGGGCCACACCATCCACATTTGCAGCTCACTATCGCTTGGATGTCCGAGCTAAAGCCAAGGCTGCTGTCGGCCATGCTGTCCTGGCATCTGTTCTTTCGTGACGTCCCACCACCTGATAGGTAAGCTTGCTAGTCATCCATTAGTGTGCATTCACAGAGACCATGAAGAAGAAAAGCAGTTACTAACCTGTAACTCTGGTTCTTCAAGTGGTCATCTGTGAACTCACACTTCCCGCCCTTCCTCCTCACTAGCCGTCACATGTGCCTCATGGCATGCTGCGCAGTGGCACACAGTTCTATGCAACTGAGGCACTCGGTGCCGGGGCAGGTTTATAAGCAATGTGAGGGAGGTCCTGGCACCATTCGCCTGAGCTCTAGAAAGTTCCAAGATCACTCTGCGCAGGCGCGAGTTAACCCATTAGTGTGAATTCACAGATGACCACTTGAAGAACCAGAGTTACAGGTAGGTAACCGCTTTTTTAAAGACCGGGGATGTCGTTGGGGCACAGTGGTTGCAATTATCCTCCAGGTAGCCACAGGTGACCTGTGGGACACACATTTGCCCACCCTTCACATAAAAAATAAAGGTGGGGGAGCCTCTTTGAGAGCAGAAGTGGGTGAGGCCTTTCTTTTTAGGAAGGAGAAGCAGGCCTTGAAAATGTAATCCAAGAGAGTGATGCTCTCAAACTTTAAATGCACCTTCAAATTCTACCATTTTTCACATTCTTTAGAAATGTTCTCTGCTTTAACCTGTATTGTTTTATTTAGTGTCACAAGGAAATTGCTACCTGAAAGAGGACGGTTGTTGCAAGTGTTACTGACGGCACACAGCCTAGGCTTGAGAGGATAATGCTGCTTTGCTGTCTAGTACATTTTATGGCACTCTTTTAGAAAGATATGAGAAGGTTTTGCAAATGTTTTTATTGTTCCTTTTGTACTGGGAGCTGTCTTGAGACTCTGCTCAAGTAAAAGGCATGGTAGAAATATTTTTACAGGCAGTAAGAGAGTTTGCCATGATAGCTAAAATACCAGATGGAAGCCAACAGTGCTGGAAAACATAGAAGAGGGTTGATGCTTTCACACTGTCTTGTCAGGTTCTCAGAGGCATTCTACAGAATGATCACTGTTGGATCTATAGATACCATCCCGTCATCCAGAAGGAAAAATAATAAAAATTTAATGTATGGTAGTAGATATCCTATGTAGATACACTTATGTTGTCTCTAGGGTTCTTTTTCTGCCCATCTCTTCAGCAGAATGTATTGAAATTGAGTTAGGAATGATAAATCAAGTGCACTTCTGTATGTTCATCTGTGTGCATTAATGTGCCTTAAATGTCATAGGTGCCGGCCAATAAAAGTTATAACATTTGCACCATCATAATTGGAAACAATCAGATTTACATTCAAATAAGTTCAGTTTTGTGTTGGAAACCTTGAGATTTTAAAGCTTTACCTATGTATCTTTTCTTTACACACAACTCCCCATTTCAGTGAATAAGAGTTTTACTTGAGTAGGTTACAGAATTTTTTTTTGAATCTTGTGAATTTCTCAGACATTCTTACTATTTTCCTTAGTCTATACTTTCATTTAATCACGTTATAATTAATAATTCACATTCTATTTGATTATACGTCTTTACAAACAAAGGAAGATTCAGTTTTAAGTCCAGTGACTCCTTATTTGAAGTTAATGATTCTAAATTATCAACACAATTTGTCCTTCAAAAAGACCAGTTTTGAATTTTGCAGTAATCAGAAAGCAGCTATGTTCACAGAACATGAATCTTTTCTAACTGGCAAGACTAGACTTGATTTATCCTATTTTTTAAAATGATTTTTAGGTAGTATATAATCCATTGTTCATTTGAGTATATTTACTAGCTGACATGCTATCCAAATGATACAATCATGCAGGAAAGAAGACTGCAATGTCAAGTCACCTTTATACGAACTCTCTTTACCTAAACCTTCAAGGCTGTGTTTCAGATTAGGTGGGCTAACTTTGGTGGGTTCCAATGCCAAAGTTCTGCCCTGGAAACTTTTGGGGGGCTGCATACACTGAGAAATATAATAAAATTCAATTCCTAGTCTTAAATAAGACATTTGAGGCATGAAAGTATGATGGTTGGAGTTGTTTGAAAGGGAAATTGCCATGTCTAGAAGCTTCTAGGAGATGCTGATCTTCAGGAGATGGAGCTGAAGAAGGATGAGGGCCACAAAGACAACCTTGGGGCGTTGGAGTTTTATCACTCTTTGCCTAGATCTGACATAGGAAGGGCAAAATGTCAGTTTATTTGAACTGTATTTAACTCTGGTAGAAATGATAACACTAGACATGTGGTATAAAGTATACTGGTTAAATTCATTTTTCCTGTTGATTTAGCTTGTTTAGACATGAAGAGATATCTTGAGGAATCTTCCAGGTTCTCACTCTCACTTCAAATGAGAGTGAAACAAGGAATGTTATTTTTATATGGCAAAGTTTCCACCCGTCATGTAATGTATCTCCATACAAAGCAAGTATTCTTTGTATTTGAGGAACAAAGCACATCACAACTACAAAAAACTGGTTTAAAAGATGCAAATAATCTATCCAATTCTTGATATTCTTAAAAGTCTACATAGCAACCCATTATCATTTTGCCCAGTTTGCATGTTACAGTATTACTTCTGTTACTTGCACAGTTCTGCAACAAAAAAACACATCTTCTCTTCTGTTGCTAAAAGCAGCACAAAACATGGTCTCACCTTCAAGGAAAGCGATAGTATTTTTCCATTTTCTTTTCCTTGCATATGAGGACAAGAGAGTTTAGGATTTACACCAAACAATTTACACCAAACAATTACGAGGTTGGATAACCTAAAGCCTGACCCTCCTTAAGAGTCCTATAGAACTTTATAGATTTTTTTAGGGGGGGGGAAATCAGAAACCTGTGCTCATCACAACTGGTATTTATCTCATTTAAGAGTTAAAATTCTAGAATGAAACCACTGAGAATCATATCAAAATTCATGTGAGTATCAAAGTATCTTTTCATTGTTCCAATAATTCCATGCAACATCAGCTTCTCTAATTCTGCAAGCTTTATTTATAAACATTGCTTCTATGTTAATATGCACAAAATAACCAAAAGTCTTATATCTGTGGATGCTTAAGGATATATGAAAACTGAACTTAAGTTGTAGGTTAATACTTAAGTCAGAATTCAATCTAAACTACAGAAGCAAAAGGAACAGAAAATATCAAAAAGAATGTTTTATGTCATAGTCTAAAAATGGAACACCTTATAACCTAAAAAAGCACATTTAAAAATCAGATAATGCGACTCTTAAAATATTAAAGTGGTTAAGCTTAAAAATCTATTAAAGAAAAAAAATTCTGAGCCCCTAAGCATATTAAGAACACTCACTCAAAATATAATACATTTTCTAAATGCTCACCCAGTCATCTGCCAATTAAAATCTATGGAGAAAAATTCATGATGTTTGTGAGCTGCCTCTGTACCCAGCTGCTCTATAACATGATTATCTGGAAGCTGAGTCATGGTAACTGGACTCCTTTCTTATTAGGTTGAAATGTTTTGTTATTCATGCAAGTAGATTTTTTTTTTAACATTTTATTATTTTTTGTGACATACATACCTACAAAGACAAATACAAAAAAGAACCAAAAAACAAACCAGAAATACCTACAAAATGATAACACAAAGAATCTAACAAAACATACAAGACTAACAAAACATACAGTGGGGAGGCATTTCCCATACCAGCTTGACTATTATATAACTTCTGACTGCAGAAATAATATATCCATGTGCATCTGCACATGCTATATTCTACATCCCTATTTTATACGTCTAATAAAGTGTCTAAACATCCTAACTCTATAAAAAAGATATTATAAATTCCCTCATCTGCATTCCATCCATCTGACTCTCATCATAAACATTTCTCATTTCCTCTTAAAAATTACTTATCTCCCATAATATCCACACAGGCCTATTCCTTCCGCGATGATCTCCATTTTTGTATATAAAAGACTGTGTATTTAATCTTGTAAGCCTAAGCACTCTTATAGTTCACACATATTTGATATTCCCATATAGATGCCTCAAAACAAAACACCTAATATTATTATTCATTATCGTCTAGCCTCAAATTTCATATCTGGCCAAATTTGCTTATATATCTTCAATCAATTGATTTCTCTTATTTGTTCAGCAAGTAACTTTCTCCTTTCTAATTTTTATTTATCAACTCCAGTGTCGTGAAACCGGGATTGGCCTTTGATTTGTCAACATTATACAGAGTATTTTCCAGTTTTGAAATGCCATCTATAATATTTTTTAAAAACATTTTCAAAGCGATTGACTAATTTTCCCCCAATATAGTCAGTGATATGATTTTGGAGTAAGGTAATGTATGATTCCTGGTCATGAATTTCTACCCGCAGCTTCGCCCAGTTCCCTCCCTTTACATTTTCTCCTACCGGAACAGTCTTGATATACATTCTCCCTTCCCTGCCCCCCCCCCTTTCATCTTTTTTTGGCATCTTTTGAAAAAAAGGAATGTTTCTCTTCTCGCTCTCTGGTTTCCCCTCGCCTGTTTCCAATGACAGCAGCTGCTTCGTGATGGTTCCATCCCGCTGCGAAACGACCTCCCTCTCCAACATCAAAAGCTGTTCACCAAAAATTTGTCTAAATTCTTTATCCTTGCTGTCGATCTTTTCTTGCTGGGCAGAAAAAGTCATGTCCAGATCCATTCTGATCTCGTTAATTTGCCTCTTAAGATGATTAATGATGTTAAATTGGAATTCTCGAAGAAGTCCCTTAAGATAGTGCGTCATGAGTTCCGATGATTATTCTCCCCCTCCTTCCATGGCCGTAGCAATCAGCAGGTTAATTGCTCCAATTCCCCAAGTGATTTATTGGCTAATCCACACTTAAAGTCTTGTAATGGGGTGATTAACTGCCTTGTGCCCGATATAGAATTACTTAGGTTGAGTTATGTGGAGTTATTTAGAGTTCTAAGAAGCCAGTTTCCCTGGGGGGGTGGGGAGGGTTCAGAAGGGAGAAGAAGAAAAGCAAGTTGGTTTCGTTTCTGGACTGTGGCGTAATGAAGCAAACTTCAGTGTTCAAGGCATCAGCAAGTTTATGCCGCTTGAGACCTCCTTCTCATCAGGTTACCAATAACAGATTTGTACTTATTACTTGCTGTTGTTTAACAGCAGTTCGTTAAACTTTGTTCTGCAGTCAGATAATAAATCTCGATGCCTCCCCCTCCGAACAGCTAACTCACCATGAATGGCGACTTCACGAGACAGGTTGTATTGCAGGAAAGGAACTCTTCCAAAAAACAGACTGCCATCTACGATTCGTTGGTTCCAAAGCCCCCACTTGCAAACAAGCCCCACTCTCCTGTGGGAACTCACCCCCTCCTTCTCTGGGGGGGGTCCTCTGTCTCAGAGTAAACCCAGGAGAATCCGGAGCTCCTGGATTCCCCTGTTTTCGCTGCTCGTGGCTCTACCTCCTCCATTCAAGTAGATTCTTCAGCCACCCAGAGACCTTTGTGTAGTGTGGGCAGCATATAAGCTAAATAAACAAATAAATAATAAGAAGTACAGTTGCCATGACTCAAACTTCAGTTAACCTCACCTGGACTGTTGTTGGCATGTGGAGTGTGAAACAACGTGGTGCCATCTTATTATGATGTTATTTACAACTCTTCCAGTTGTTTTTACTTCCCCCCTGCCTGTAAAAATTCTCTTGTACAGGGTGTGCAAGCTCTAGGAGCATGGAGATCCAACAATTTTTTTCAATAGAAAGTTATATTGCTCAGGTCTTGAGTTCTAGAAGCCTGCAATTCCATATTTGATGAACTGTCATTATTATGTTTTTTTTTTAAATCATTGTTTTGACTACCAATTTTTGCAAAATCTGGAACACTTGTAGTCTATAAATCCCTAGGCCAACAAGACCTTACAGCATCAAGGGTCCAGGCCATTAGACCATTGCAATATTTGACTATTATTATAATCAATAGGGTGTGCTCTAAGACCTACAAACACCATTTTCATCTTTTCATACTGCAACATAAACAACTCTACTTATTACAACGTATTTTCAATTCAGCCTTTAGTTTACATCCACACTGGCAGGTGTGAATGAATTTCTTCAAAGTAATGTTATTATGCAGTTTTTGCTGGAAAGCAGCCAATTATTTTGAAATAACTGATGCAAACTATTGTTTCAAGTCATACTTTTAAACACACTTTCATTTTAAGAGAAATGTTTTCTGCACTGCCTTTAATAATTTTTAACCCCATATAGACATAACATTTCAAATACAGTACTGACACAATATTCACTCACATTGTTCCACTGGCTGTCCAATAGTAAACTATGCTTGATCCTTCCCTTGTACTAAAAATGGAAATTTATTTCCAGTCACACAATGAACTTTGCAGTAGTTATTCACTGCAACTTGGATTTAAGTCTAGATACTTAGAACCTTTCCGCCAGAGATATTTTGATGACCTTTGATGACCTTCTGTTGCAATGCAACAAAATATTCCAAAAACATTTCCATAGGAAGTTCAAATACTTCATTTGTTTGATTTATTTACAGGCCACCATACTCACGATAAGGGGACGCAAGGCAGCCAATGTTCCCTCTACTTTTCAGCCTCTCTGGGTGGGGACCTGCCCCTCATGCACACGACTCCATGCCCTGTGTGACTCCGCATCCCACATGAAGATCCATCATGACCAGAACCAAAGGGGCTGGAAACAATTGCTGTGGGTGTGTGGTGGTGGAGGAATCCTCTCTCTCTCTCTCTCTCTCTCTCTCTCTCTCTCTCTCTCTCTGTGTGTGTGTGTGTGTGTGTGTAAGTTGTTCACACTTGTGCAGCTGCACACCTTAGAGGGAACCTTGAAGGTGGCTCACAATACTACAGGTGCAGTTGTTGTAGCAGGCGTGTTATATTTCCCAATAGCCTGGCTGCTGCATTTTGAACCAACTGAAGTTTCTGAAATGTCTTCAAAGGCAGCCCTTCATAAGTGTGTTACAGTAATCCAAGTAGGATGTATCTAAGGCATGTGTCACTATAGCCAAATCAGACATCTCAAGGAATGGGCACAGCCAGCACACCAGTTTTAACTGTGGAAAAGCACTCCTGGCCACTGCTGAAACCTGGGCATTAGTATGTTTAAACATAGACCCTGTCAATAACAACATACTGTAACCACCACATTTTAATAATTCAATATCAGGAAAGCTTGAGTAGAGCATCTTTCTTTGCAACAACGAAAATATTGCTTTTAGCAAGCCTTGCCATTTGGAATGTGACAAAATTGTCTTTGGTGATAATAGCAAATTTAGTGTGATCATGCCTCCTTTACTAAGAAGGACTTAGGACCATCAAAGCCTTCCCTGCTGAACTGCAGATATAGGGCATCAAAGTATCCCATCTTCCACATCTTTCTTGCAGTCAGAAAGACAAACTCTGTCATTGTAGAATCCCCCTATCATGGCCTTCTAATGCAGTGAATGGCAATATGTACAAGTGCACCATACTAAGGCCTTTCTGTGTTCGCAATTCATAATGCCAATAAAATAAGACAAGAGAGCTGAGGAAGAGAAGAAATCCACTTCTAAATGGTAGTTACTGAAGAACTTGGAAAGGTGCAGAAAAAGGCGACAAAAATGACCAGAAGGTTGGAACAACTCACCTATGTGGAAACGTGCCACTTGGAGTAAAGGCAAGGAAATGGAGATAAAAGTAGATAAAACAATACCTGATCTGGAGAAAGTGGATAGGGACAATGTCTCCCTTTTCTCATAATGATACATGTGTGTGTGTGTGTGTGTGTGTGTGTGTGTGTGTGTGTGTGTGTGTGTGTGTGTGTGTGTGTGTGTGTGTGTGTGTGTGTGTGTGTGTGTGTGTGTGTGTGTGTGTGTGTGTGTGTGTGTGTGTGTGTGTGTGTTGTAACATTATTTCTTGTAGTAAAACATTTGGTCCTGCAATTGTTCAAATTATCCATTGTCTTATCCATAACATAGCTTTTGTTGTTGATATTCCAGTGTAAAACATAGATCTTTCATGTAGTTTCAGAGTGGGAGTAATCTGTCCCGTAGAACTAGTAAGGTGATTCAGCTCCATAAAGATGTATTTAAACAAAGAATGAATGTGAACATATCCCAAAATACTAACAAAAAGTACAGTTACCAAAGAAAATATCTTTAGTGCATCTTTTAAAAAACTGGAGTAAATGTAGGCAATCATTTCATGCAGTTAGATTAAGTTTCTACTGGAAGCACAGACACATAAATTAATAGCCATATATAAATAGCCATAAATAAATAACTGTAAGAACAAAATGAACAGACTCATCTGAATGCTGTATTTATCTTTCTTACCTACAATGGCACTGCCACCTGCTACTATCAACATGTTCTAAAGTGTAACCATTTTATTAATGCCAAATGATACCACACAAGGCAAAGCACACCACCACCATGAAATATATAGGATAGAAATAACCACAGTATTCTGAAAAGAGGAATACTGTATAACACTATGTGAAATATGAGTGACAAATTAAAGAAACCCTGACAGATCTTTGCATTGCCAAGTAGTTAGTCAAAGAGATAAAGCTGACACACTCAAGCAAACCCATGTCCCTAGATACACAATACACCTCTTGTTATTAAGAAGTGTATTATTTTACTCTGAACTGATTATCTTCATCATTTGATCAGATCTGATCAGAATGATGTAGAAAACATAAGCGGGTACCTAAAATATTTATAATTAACTCTTTCTGCAGGTGTTGCCATCTTGTCTACTGGACATTACTAAATATTCATTGGGACATAGCTACAGAAAAGGAACAAAGACAGCTGCCTAATACTAGTCCTATTCAGCTGTCACACAGATAGAGACATCATATGTAGAGGGGAGTAGCTAGCCATTTCCTCTCTGTTGTTGCTTTCTCCACACAGAAAGTTGTATGTTAGGTCTGCAGAAGATGCTGGTGTAGGCTCTGACATGAGCAAGAATCCCTGTTTTCTCAGAGGGGGAGGGGGGTTAACTTGTAGAGTCAACATGGTCATCTCAACTGCACACATGTTACTTTTCATGTGATGATGGGCTAGAAGCTCCCTTCTAAGGGTAATGAATCTGTCTGTATGAGTGACAATGGAATATTCTTGAGTCATACATGAGCCAACCCAGTCCTGTATTGTTAATTCAGCAGGGTTCATTCAGGGTTTCTTTCCTAGCCCTCTCTGCAGATCCTGATAACCTGGCCCAATCTTTCTTAGCCCTCAAAATCAGATCAGACCACTGCATTTGGAGTAGTATGGCGGTGTTACAGATGGTAAACTATCTGTAAAATGAATGGTCATTTATTGAAGACTTGGAGAAATATTCATTGCCCCAGATCCACTGCTAAGTCACAGCTACTGTGGGCTCATTGAATCAGTGAAACCTACAGAGGAGTTGAGTCATCAAATTCCCATTGATTGAATGGGCCTACTCAGTTGTGACTTACTGCTGGATTTCAGCCATCAATTTGGTGTGATTTATATTCCAGCTCTCTCTGAAAAATGGGTCTAATGGCGGCTTACCGTACAAGAGAGTGAACACAATGAGAACTTGTGACTCTTACTGTTTTTTTTAAAAAAATTCTGAAGTATAATTTAAAAGCACATCAGTATAAGAAGCTGCAAGGTGTGCCCAGTAAAAACACAAGTCCACTAGGCTCTGTTCTGAGGTTCTGGAAGTGCTAAACATGAGAAAAGGAGCTCTTGCATTTCACCACCACTAGAAAATCTTGTCTGCTCTGCTGCTTCAGTACCACCTCACAATGTTTGATTGTGCCTGTGTCAGAAAAAAGTAGTCTGGAGCATCTACAGTACTGATATACCAATTGGGGGAAAATATTCCATTGCAAGGCTCAAACTTCTAATTCTCTTGCACAACATGAACTGTTTATTCCTATTTTGTTCGGAATCATTTCTAAAACATATAGCTCTTACAGTTTGCTTGCATTTCTTTGTGAATCTTACTGAGCTATTTCTGGAGCATAATCATGACTCCTGTCAGTTTTCCTTTTTGGCTGGCTAAACCGGATGAGCTTCTTTAACCTTGTCTCATGTGATAAGTTCTCTGTTTCTCTGCTCACATTAGCAGTTCTTCTTTCTATTTGTTTTAGCAACAAAATAACAGGAGTACTAGATACCACACCTGAACCTCACATATACAAGAGATGAAAGCCAGGGCTTAATTAGAGAAGGATGTGTAAACATTGTTGTAATGCAAGCCTGTTGTGAGCAAAAGCGAAGTGATTAATTCTCATGTGAAACAGGATCCAGGAGAAGAAGCCACATTGTATATCCTCAGTAATCTTCCTTACTGCCTTGCTTATTACCTTAATGCTTTTCAACTTTCTCTGTAGTCTTAGAAACCACGGCATGGGTACAGTGATAGCTAATTAACAAGCATGCTGTAGTTTGCAGAGTGTGGAGTAAAAAAAAATGAAAATGGAATGAAGGCCATCATTCTGACGGGCAGTTTTGCTAATTTGGTGGGAGAGAGGGAATGATTATGAACCCTCTACTCTTCTATTGCAAGATGCAGCTGTTTGATTTAGTGGACCCAAAGGGCCTTTCAGGAGCAATATGCTGAATGAAGAACATAAATGAGAAAGCAGACCAGGATGGTGAATGAGTTCAGGATAAATGCAGGGAACGCATAGGTGTTGTGTGCTATGCCTGGCCAATTTCAGATAGGAGCCTTGCTGTCTAGGCAATGTGGTCCCTTTTGTTTATTGATTTAGTGATGGAGCAGGATGGATGGGGAAGCCCTTTTGAAGAGTGGCCCAAGACACGGAGAAAAAGCACAGGGAAGGTTCAGGAGAATTGAGAATTGAGCTGATGTCTGAATATGCGCTACTATAAATAACCATGAGACTCTGTGTGATTAAAAGCATGCTAGAATCAAATGTACACAAAAAGATCAGTCCCACTTTAGGTGGATGTGTGTGTTATTTGCCATCAACTCACATTTGAGTTCTGGCAGCCCTAATAAAGGTTTCAAGGTCTTTGAGATATTTAAGGCGTGGTTTTAGCAGTACCACCACCCAGTGACTTTCCATGACCAAGTAGGGATTTGAACCCAGGTCTCCTCAGTCCTAGACTGTCACTGCATCCACTATACCACACCAGATTTTCAAGGTACCAGTATCCTAACCAAGTAAAGTTGATTTATACACGATGGTCCAACTAGTCCAGTAATATTTACATTGACTGGCCACAACAGTTCTTCAGGGTTTTAGACATGCTGTTCCTTAGCACTGAACACTAGTGCGTTGCAGTGCATAGATTGTTCATCTAGAATTCAGGACATCTAGTTAGAAATTTCTATCTAGCCATGGAAACTGAATTAGACACAGTTTTGTAAAATTTGCAGATATGCTGAACATGTCTGGTAGAACAATGATGCTTTATTATGTTTGGACCTCCAAATGAAGAGGCCTTGTTCTATTTTTTTGTCTCTTCATAGGCTTTAGCAGTATGTGGACCGAAACTCCCAGCTGGATTCCGAAGGGGCAGAGGAACTAGAGACCAAATTGCTAACATGCGCTGGATTATGGAGAAAGCCAGAGAGTTCCAGAAAAATATACACTTCTGCTTCATTGACTGCCTTTGAATTGTGGTGCTGGAGGACACTCTTGAGAGTCCCCTGGACTGCAAGGAGAACAAACCTATCAAATCAACCCTGAGTGCTCACTGGAAGGACAGATCCTGAAGCTGAGGCTCCAGTACTTTGGCCATCTCATGAGAAGAGAAGACTCCTTGGAAAAGACCCTGATGTTGGGAAAGTGTGAAGGCAAGAGGAGAAGGGGATGACAGAGGATGAGGTGGATGGACAGTGTCATTGAAGCCACCAACATGAATTTGACACAATTCCGGGAGGCAATGGAAGATAGGAGGGCCTGGCGTGTTCTGGTTCATGGGGTCAGACATGACTAAACAACTAGACAACGATGTTCTGGTAGGTGAGCCTGGGAGTTTGATTCTAGACACAGCAAGCCCAGGAGGACAGCTTATGGGAGGACCTTAAGAAAGAATCTTCACCAGTCCTTTTTTTTTTATCAGTTATCCCTAGTCGCAGGTTCTTTTGCATGCTCATCTTCAGCAGCCTCAACATATTTTAAAGTAGCCTTTTCTCCCCTATCACCTCCTCTTCCCATGGTCCCTACAGCTGGAACACCTCTGCTTTCCCTTTGCCGGGAGGCTTCCAAGAGGAAGAGTTCTCAGATTTACCTGTCTAGAGACAGAGCAATGTAGGTCGAAGTAGCTTCGAGACACTGGGAGTGACCAGAAGCAGCTTCTTCCATGCATAAATCCTGTGCCTGTATGCAGTGATGTAGCAAATTGCATCTGCTGGTATTAAATGCCCCCCACCAATTAACATTACTTAATGCAAGCCTTACACTGTGTAAATGTGTTATGCAAAATAGGTGTTCCGTTTACTCTAGGGTTCAGCTAATTAAGCATTTTTAAAGTATTTGATTTATAATAAAAAGAGAACATCTCAAAAGTGCTATTAAAAATCAATGCAAGTTTGATGGATGACCTATTTTCATATGCTGTTTCTAAAAGAATAAAATTGGTAACTATCTGTTTCATTTATCGCTGCAGTTACTCTCTGTTTTGCCCTACTTATGCTTTTAAAGTAGGATCAATTGAACTAAAGCCCTTGATCCTACAGTGCTTACACTGCAACTCAGCATATTCCCAGAAAGGTTTGTGCACACATTCTAGGCATGTACCTCAGGACTGGGCAAATCCAGAAGTCAAGGCCAAGATTGGGCAGATTTATACAGATTCAGGATCAATTTGAATTATGGAATGCTGAATCATCAAGCCATTGGGATGAATCTTCCAATTCCATTCCCCAAGTTTTAGAAATGATGTAGAGACCCAAAGAGACACAACTGTCTCTAAAGCTCTTCATATCTGTCAGAGGTGAGCCAGCTCTGATAGTCCAGAGTCCCTTTTTACTCATCTTAGACCTTGGCTGGGCTACAGCCCCCCCTCCCAACAGAACCAGGAGTAAATGAAAATCCACTTCCTGTTTTGTAAAAACGCTTGTAGGGGACCATGTTAGTTTAAGGGATTGTATTTCGTTAAATAGGAGAAAATGCTGCTGGGGGCATTCAGGGATGGAAAAACAAGATCACCTCCAGGGCCACACAGGCTGTGTGTTGTCCACTTCTCACATAAGGAAATTGCCAGAGTGGGGAGAGAAAGCAGACCTCCAGAGGGATTCAGTTTTGTAGTCGACAGTGCAAGCTTCCAGGAATGAATACATTCATGGGGGATAAGTTTATTGGGACTCTTTTTTTTTTTCACTTCCTATCACAGTGCTTTTGAGAGAAAAGTCAAAAGAAAGCATAAGAGGCTGTTCTCATTCAGTACTTTCATTCTGTTTGGTGACAATGTGTCCATAACAGCTCCATCTCCCACTCTGGAACCCATCCTGCTAGCTACCAGGCAGGAGGATTCTTTTATCAATATAGTAAGGCTCAGACGCTTCATATAGTAATATGGGGCCTAGGCAGAGAGGGGTGGGTTTTGCTGATCCCAAACACGCTATCTTCCTCATTGGTTTTGCACCTGCAAGACCAAGGCGAGGGGTGAGCTCATGGATGTTAGATCATAAACATGGAGCATATCAATTCACTTCATCATTCCTCATCGCAGAACATGTCTTCCTGGCCTTGTAAGTCAACATGAGAATGCCTTAACTCTCATCACTGTTTTGTTTATTTGTTTTTTTGATACTACTGAACATTTTTATGTTAAGTGGTATTTTATTTATTAGATTTATATCCCGCCCTTCTAGACAATTTCTACTCAGGGAGGCTAGGTACTCTGATCTGTTTTACTGTAGATTTCTATAGATGAAAGCAAAGCAAATCTAAACAGTGTTCATGATTAAGTAATCTTGCGTCTGAAAAGCTTTCTGGAATGATACAACAATGTTGGGCTATCTTAAATTATGCCTTTTCATTACATACTGCTTTCCTTACCTTTCACCAGCAATGTCTCTTTCAGTAATTTCAGTCACCTCAGCTACAAAAGTGTTTATAACAGCAACAAAACTGTGTGTACTTCAATTATGTGGGTTGGAAAGGATTACACAGTATTACTAAATCATCTTATGTAAGTAAATTTTAGATGAATTTCCATTGTGTTTTATCATATAATCCCAAAATATAAAATTACATCTGATGTATCTTCTTTTAAGAATCTTTTTTCTATTAATCCTTCATTTCCAACCAGAAGCTTCTTTTAATTTTCAAACTAAAGCAGCTTTGCTGGTTTATTTATTTTGCTTTTATACTTTTATCTTCCATACAATTTAGTTCTTCAAAGAATTCTGAGCTCCTGCCCTTGACACTCTTTTGTGAATTAAAACAGGGAATGACCTAGAATATGATGTATGAAGGAATCACAAGAGCCTCCAAAAAGACAATTTCTTTTTCAGTTACCTACCTACCTACCCAACCCACCCAAACATACCTACCTACCCACCCACCCACCCACCTACCTACCCACCCACCCACCCACCTACCTACCTGCCTGCCTGCCTGCCTGCCTGCCTGCCTGCCTGCCTGCCTGCCTACCTACCTACCTACCTACCCACCCACCTCCCTACCCACCCACCTACCTACCAAACTGCCTGCCTGCCTGCCTACCTACCTACTTCTGCTTCTGAAAATGGTCCTGTATGCTAAAGCCAATCACTTTATTGCTATGGCCCATGGCCCCAAACATAGATTTTAACCAGTAGGACACAATGGTCAATGATATCAAAAGCTACTAAGATGTTAAGAAGCAAAGGAATCAACTGTTCATCACTTTCCTGACAGAGCAAGTCCCTTTGCATGGGTGATCAAGTTTGCATTGGTGCCAAACCCGAATTGAAACCATAGTGAAAGTTGTGTAGAAAATTGATTACATTGAAAACTCCGAGATCTGGATGAGAACAATCACCGTTCTTCAAAACTGTTTGCCCATGAAGGTGATGTTTGTGACTGGGTGATCATGATTACAATCTTTCTTAAGAAGTGGTTTCACAACCAATTGCTTTAAGGCAACTACAGGGCAGGAAATGGTCCTATGGAGAAAAAGGACAACAGTGACACAGTGGGCAACCAACTATGTGCTTCAATGAAACTTTCTGAAGGGTGAATGTGTATGGGTGGAGTAGCAGCATTATGAGGATTCTCTTTAAATAGACCTGCCATGCCTCAGCTGAGGAGCTTGAGGATTACGGGCTTCCATGGGAAAGGCATGCAGCAGAGGAAATCTTGATTCCCCAGCTGGCAGAACCCCCTCGATCTGCTGGAGGCTAACTGTGGGTCCTCTGGTGGGATGGTAGAGGATCCACCAATAAAGATGTGGTGAGCCCAGAGGTGGTCTTTGACGCAGATATATCCCTGAGGCCCAGGGTCAGAATATTACCGAGTTTTGAATTTTGGTAAAAATCTCTATCTGTGCAGCAGAAGTGCAAGGATCTACAGAGACCAATTAGCTTCAAGTTCCCCAGTTTAGTCGATCCCTTTTTCTCATCAATTGGCATGTCCAGTCTCAATAACTCACACTGAAACATTAGTGGTAGAAAGAATACAAACACTTCATTACTTCTAGTTATGTGGATTTCATATCACTGTTCCTATCCATGAGCACAGTGCAGCCTCCACTCCTGCAAAAAAAATCCCCTGTAGTGTTCAAAGCTTCCATATCATTGAGGAAAATGGAAAACTGGGTGATTTTTATATTCCAGGTACAAGCACAAGAAAAATGCAAAAGGAACTTTTTTTTTAAAAAAAAAAGACTGACTTTATTGCCTCTAACTTAGCAGCATGATGTTTCACTTTTATGATATTCTGAATGTTTCACCTCCCAAGAACAATGAAGTTCAGAAAAGAATGAGACAGAACTCTCTGTAGCTCTAAAGAATATAATTTCAGAAAATGTTTCTTGGGAAATGGTGTTAGAATGAAAAAAAAGTTGGGATAAAAGATGAAAAGGGACTCTTCTGCTCGCTGTGTATTGATTCTGATTTCAGTCCTATGTGAGGGGAAGAGAGTTCTAAACGGAATGAATGGGATGTCAAAATAATATAACAATATTTAAGCCAAGTTGCCTCTTACTGTACATCGCACGACGTCTGTCTACAAGGCATGGTCGATCTATTATGGATATAAAATGTCTCCATAAAATTTGCTGAAGTTTCTCAATAATATTTGTGTATGCATCAGGTCCTTTCATTAGCTGATTTCTCCAAATGCTATATTAAAGGAAATTCATATACATCCTCTGTGTCCAAAGAAAAATTTGCAGAAGCCAATTAATTGGATCACACACACCTCTTCACCCAGTGCTTGAATTCAACCAGCAAGCTAACCGAGCTTTCCTAATAGCACTGGGAGTGTCATTCTCTGCTTTAATTTTCCCCCAATTTCCCACTTCTTCTCCTGAGAGCAACATCAGAATTCAGAAGCTCACCTCTCATCAGCCTCAGAACAAAGCACTGACCTGAACATCAAATACTAGGCCAGAATCCATAAGAACAGGAGAGTTCATCGACTATGGCATGACTCCACTGGGTCAACTTGTCATTTCCATAATTTGTTTATTAAAAGTCTAGTAACTGCTTGAATTACTTGGAATAAACTGACTCTCAGTTTATGTGCCTAACCTAATTAAGTATAATTATTTTAATTCAGAAAGCACTCAATGACCAAAAATGCAATAGATGTTCTGTTTTTCTTGCAATGAAAACTGCTAATGAAAACCATATAGGCCTGGAGAAGGTCTTTGATCATTCTGAATAAGACGCATTGCAGATATAATGTACAAATAACACTGTAGTGATTCCAAAACTGATTATAAAGTGAATTATATTTTGTTGAATATGAAGTGCAATGTCTGGAGCTCTGCTTGCAAGATTAATGTTACACAGCTAGTTACTTGGAGATCAGTAAAGGAACTGCACGGATTGCTGCCTTGTTGTGGCGAAGGGGCTTGAGTAATTCAGAGAAGCTATGGGCTATGCCGTGCAGGGACACCCAAGACGGACAGGTCATAGTGGAGAGTTCTGACTAAACGTGATCCACCTGGAGCAGGAACTGGCAAGCCACTCCAGTATCTTTGCCAAGAAAACCCCATGAACAGAAACAAAAGGCTAAAAGATATGACGCTGGAAGATGGGCCCCTCAGGTCGGAAGGCATCCAACATGTTAGTGAGGAAGAGTGGAGGACAAGTACAAGTAGCTCAAGAGCTAAGGAAGTGGTTGGGCCAAAGCCAAAAGGATGCTCAGCTGTGGACGTGCCTGGAAGTGAAAGGAAAGTCTGATGCTGCAAAGAAAAATACTGCATAGGAACCAGGAATGTAAGATCTATGAACCTTGGGAAGCTGGATGTGGTCAAACAGGAGATGACAAGAATCAACATTGACATCCTGGACGTCAGTGAACTAAAATGGATGGGAATGGGTGAATTAAATTCAGATGATTATCATACCTACTATTGTGGGCAAGAATCCCATAGAAGAAATGGAGTAGCCCTTATAGTCAACAAAAGAGTGGGAAAAGCTGTATTGGGATACAATCTCAAAAATGATAGAATGGTTTCAATACAAATCCAAGGCAGACCTTTCAACATCACAGTAATCCAAGTTTATGCACCAACCACCGATGCTGAAGAGGCTGAAATTGACCAATTCTATGAAGACTTACAACACCTTCTAGAAGTGACACCAAAGAAAGATGTTCTTCTCATTCTAGGGGACTGGAATGCTAAAGTAGGGAGCCAAGAGATAAAAGGAACAACAGGGAAGTTTGGCCTTGGAGTTCAAAATGAAGCAAGGCAAAGGCTAATCGGGTTTTGTCAAGAGAACAAGCTGGTCATCACAAACACTCTTTTCCAAAAACACAAGAAGTGACTCTACACATGGACATCACCAAATGGCAATACTGAAATCAGATTGATTATATTCTCAGCAGCCAAGGATGGAGAAGCTCTATACAGTCAGCAAAAACAAGACCTGGAGCTGATTGTGGCTCTGATCATCAGCTTTGTCTAGCAAAATTCAAGCTTAAACTGAAGAAAGTAGGAAAAACCATTGGGCTAGTCAGGTATAATCTAAACCAAATCCCTTATGAATACACAGTGGAAGTGAAGAACAGATTTAAGGAACTCGATTTGGTGGACAGAGTGCCTGAAGAACTATGGATGGAGGCTGGTAACATTGTACAGAAGGCAGCAACAAAAACCATCCCAAAGAAAAGGAAATGCAAGAAAACAAAGTGGCTGTCAAATGAGGCCTTACAAATAGCAGAGAAGGGAAACAAAGTGCAAGGGAGATAGGAAAAGGTACAGAAAATTGAATGCTAACTTCCAAAGAATACCATGGAGAGACAAGAGGGCCTTTTTCAATGAACAATGCAAAGAAATAGAGGAAAATAATAGAAAGGGAAAAACCAGAAATCTCTTCATGGAAATTAGAGACATTAAAGGAACATTTTGTGCAAAGATGGACATGATAAAGGACAAAAATGGGAGGGACCTAACAGAAGCAGAAGACGTCAAGAAGAGGTGGCAAGAATACACAGAGGAATTATATCAGGAAGATCTGGATGTCCCGGACAACCCAGACAATATGGTTGCTGACCTTGAGCCAGACATCCTGGAGAGTGAAGTCAAGCGGGCCTTAGAAAGTATGGCTAACAACAAGGCCAGTGGAGGTGATGGCATTCCAGTTGAACTATTTAAAATCTAAAAAGATGACACTGTTAAGGTGCTACATTCAATATGCCAGCAAGTTTGGAAAACCCAACAGTGGCCAGAGGATTGGAAAAGATCAGTCTACATCCCAATCCCAAAGAAAGGCAGTGCCAAAGAATGCTCCAACTACCGCACAATTGCACTCATTTCACACGCTAGCAAGGTTATGCTCAAAATCCTCCAAGGTAGGCTTCAGCAGTATATGGACCGAGAACTCCCAGAAGTACAAGCTGAATTCTGAAGAGGCAGAGGAACTAGAGACCAAAATGCTAATTTGCGCTGGATTATAGAAAAAGCCAGAGAGTTCCAGAAAAATATCTACTTCTGCTTCATTGACTAGGCAAAAGCCTTTGACTGTGTGGACCACAGCAAACTATGGCAAGCCCTTAAAGAAATGGGAGTGCCTGACCACCTTATCTATCTCCTGAGAAATCTATACATGGGACAGGAAGCAACAGTGAGAACTGGATATAGAACAACTTATTGGTTCAAAATTGGGAACGGAGTACGACAAGTCTGTATATTGTCTCCCAGCTTATTTAACTTATATGCAGAATACTTCAGGTGAAAGGCCGGACTGGAGGAATCCCAAGCTGGAATCAAGATTGCTGGAAGAAATATCAACAACCTCAGATATGCAGACGATACCACTCTGATGGCAGAAAGTGAGGAGGACTTAAAGAACCGCTTAATGAGGATGAAAGAGGAGAGCACTAAAAACGGTCTGAAGCTCAACATCAAAAAAACTAAGATCATGGCCACTGGTCCCATCACCTCCTGGCAAATGGAAGGGGAAGATATGGAGACAGTGGCAGATTTTACTTTCTTGGGCTCCATGATGACTGCAGATGGTGACAGCAGCCACAAAATTAAAAGACGCCTGCTTCTTGGGTGGAAAGCGATGACAAACCTCGACACCATCGACAGGAGGGTCTGGCATGCTGTGGTCCATGGGGTCACAAAGAGTCGGACACAGCTAAATGACTAAACAACAACAACAAATGGACTGAGCAGTGTTCCAAAGATTCTTGAGTGCCAGCATATTTTCCCATAAAATTAGGCCTTGTCAAACATTAATCTAGTCATCTCTGTGTTAGCTGTCTTTGTGTTACTTAAACACTGAATAATATATGCAACAATCTTATACATGTCTAATCATACCTAAGCCACACTGAGTGGGCCTTACTTCCAGGTTAGTGGATATAAGATCTCAAGCAAAGAATATAGTATTACATTTATTCATTACCTAATATGACCTAGGATACCCAGTGTGATGTAGTGGACAGAGTGATAGACTAGGAATTAGGAGGCCTGGGTTTGAATCTCTGCTCAGCAGTGAAAAATCCTTGGGGGTGTGGAACCCCTCCCTAAATGTAAAATTACTCCTTAAATGTCTCACTTACCTTGAAAGCCCTGTCAGTTTGGGAATCATTGCAGTGTTATTTGTGCATGATATCTGCAATATGTCGTATTTGGGCTTTCAAGTCAATGTTGGTTTTGATTTGATGTCATGTAACAATATGACCTGGTTATGCGGCATTCTGCCCTATGGTGTATGGAGGAGGGTTGTATCCTTCCCTCAAACACCCTCTGGACTCCTCTCAAATTAAAAAAGAACTGGGGATCTCTGTGTTATTTCTGATAAAAGGAGAATATAGGAAAGAATCCCAAGGAAAGATGAGCGGGATGGCGGAAAAATCTCTGAGCATTTTTGTACAGCATGGAGGGGAAAGGGCTTCCTTCCTCACCATCTGACATACAAACCAAACATTTATCTGATTGAATTGTGTGTGTACTTGTGTAAATGGTGTATGTCTATACAAGTGAATGGGGAGTATACATTGATATATATTAAAAATGTGTGTGCCCCCCTCTGTGTGTGTGTGTGTGTGTGTGTGTGTGTGTGTGTGTGTGAGAGAGAGAGAGAGAGAGAGAGAGAGAGAGAGAAGGAGGGAGGGAGGGAGAGGGAGAGGGAGAGAGGGAGAGGGAGAGGGAGAGATGAGAAGTTCAGTCACCTTTAAACAGTGTGGAGCCGAAATGTGGTGAGTGTACTAGCTGTTTGCTCTTCCACTCTCTCCTTAATCAACAGAAATGTAACTGGCTGAGGAAGAAGAGGTTTTACATGTAAAACTGAAAATAAGGGTTCTGGCTCATGTAGAGAGGATACCCATGTACACAAGACTCCTTTCAAGTTTCTGTGATTAGATGATGGAGAAGCTCCTGCACTCATCTCAACAGGTGTGGACTCCACAAGCTTTAAAGCACATCTGAATAGGGCTAGAGAGAGAAAGAGTGAATGTGTTGTGAATGAAAATACAGTATATATGAAGGGGGTTTCCTTTCGCATGTAAGTGATTAGAATGTATGTGTGTGAATTGTGCAGGGTTAGCTATTGAGAATTCCAGTGCTTTCCTTTCCAGGCCCTTCCTACTGTATATCATCTGTGGTTCTTGACGTAGTGTTTTGCTGAGAATTGGGACTGTTTGTTGTTTTTTCCAATGTATTAGATTTTTGAGGACAAAAAAGTCCCCCAGTGGGAAAAGATTTGTTGTGACAATTTTTGTACTAATTGTTTCTTCACACATCTTGAGAACATATGCTGTTATAAATAAAGTGAAATAAATGAATACATTCCTATTGGAACACATCGCTAGAACATTCTGGGCTATTAACACTCCTTCATCAAGTCCACAACTCTGCCAGGTTATGCCTCAAGGCATCCCACAGCAATCATCCCGTTCATAGAAATCTGACAGTAAACATCTATTAGGATCATGATTGCCAGTCATCTTTCATAATCTATTTTTGCTTGTTGTATATGGGATGGATAAAGTAAAAAAAAAAAGGTATAAAGAAGGCATGGGGACAAAAAAAGGCATGTTACCTTCTGTTTCTCTTTCTACACCATCATCCATCCATCCTTCCATAAACTTTTGAAGAGGGTAAAATAGTTTCAACCCACACACCAGATTTATGTGATGGGCCAGTTTTACAGCTAGTGACTTGTCTAATGGCTTTTAGGGAATGTTATGGCAGAAAGAGGTCTCAAATCAGTTCCCAGTATTGAAGTCACACATTACACAACAATGGTGCAAAGGAGAGTAAAGATACTTTGGCCACCATAGCTGCTACATGGTAATAAATGAGATGGAATGCTCCAATTGCATTAGGGGTGGGGCTTTCCTTGATGAATGGAAGGCAGATCTTTCCCCCATCTCACTACTACTCCCACCCTCCCTATATTTCAATACAGGCTTTCCTGGTCTGACATCAAGATAATAGCATTAGTTTTTTTAAAAATCTAATCTGTACTGAAGAAAATGAGGTGTAGTTAAGGATAGGACAATTTTTGGAAGCATTAATCTTGTAGCATTTATTGTGGCAATTTGATAATGTTTGGTGGAGTGTGCTAGCTAAGTGTTCCTCCTGGATCCTGAATTCCTTGGGGTAAAAATTGTGGTTGAATGTGTAGGCTAATGTGAACATATTTGATTGGCAGGTATGTGTGGAGAAATCTGGGGGAGACAGAGGATCGGTGGACACCTTGAAATACTTTTATGGTGATCTGCAATTCCCAAAGCTTGCTGAGGGCCATGGAGACTATGGCCTTGATACGGGTCACCCTTGGGACCAATCCATTTCATGCATTTGGAGCTCTGAACACTTGTGAGGTGGTGATACAGCACAGTTTCCCTTAACTTAAATTGGTGGACTATGCAAGGGAGATGATCAGCTGACCACTCTCCTGGAAGCAGGTTGGACTTGCCCATAATTTGTGGTAGGCCAGTTGAATGCTTTATGTGTTAGGGTGTACACACCGACATGGTCTTGCAGATCAAAATTTATATTAATCAGTGTGGCCTTAGTGCAATCCAAATGCCTACTTCTCATCTCTCTATTTTGCCCTTCACTTGCAATATTGTGGTGCAGTTATCCCTGTATAGTGTATCCCTAGAAGTGGATGTGAGGAGATATAATATAATATAATATTTCATTTATTTATTAGGTTTATATACCACCTATCTAGAATGTGTCTAGTATAGTATACAGTATATAGTATAGTATAGTATAGTATAGTATAGTATAGTATAGTATAGTATAGTATAGTATAGTATAGTATAGTATAGTATAGTATAGTATAGTATTATATTAATTATATTATATTACATTGTGCCTGCACAGATGTTTAAGTTCTAGGAACAGAGGCCAGATAAAGAAAAAATGTATGAAATAGGAAAAGCTGCTCTGGTTTTTTATATCATTTTTTAAAAAACCGACCAACCAACTTTTACCTTCAACATACTGTGCCAGTAGGTATAAGAAGACCTTATAACAACAACAATAATAACAACAGGTGACAGCAGCAACAACAGTAGTAATAATAACAATATTTTGCCAGATTCTGAAACAATAACCTCTGCAATGTTCAAGCAACTATCATTCATAGAAAGTCTAGAATTCAGGAGATTTTTAAAGTCTTTCACCTCCAACCACTGGCACATTCTCTGCTCTCTAATGTATTTGCCTTGTTTATCAGTGAGTCAGTTCCTGCTTAATAAGTCAGGAAAAGCAGTGCAGAAGCTGTGCAAAGAAAATTATCTTTCTTGAAAACTACGCTGTCGGTGGATTTGCCTACTTAACATGTTGTGACAGCCTGAAGTACTTGAAACTGTCTGGAGATATACACAAACCATTAAAAACTCCATGAAAACCAGCATTTGAAATAATAGCAAGCATCAATATCTCCTGGAAAAATGGAGGGCACTAAAATATTAATAACAAAACAGCTGTTTAATAGCATCCTACAAAACCTTTACAACATGGTGATGGTATTTATAAAAGCAAAGAAGTTTCATTATATTTGAGGGAGGAAATGATGTCCTGTTGTTTTCTCGGGTACGTTTAAAACTCTAGTCTAAAACAGAAGGTACAGTATTTAGCGACAATTAAATTTTACTACTGTAGGGATGAAACTGACATTCCTGTGTGTACAATTGGAAGGACTTCCTCTGACAGCCTTCAGCAAAACAAATACTAACCAAAGCTGCTTATTCTGTAGTTAATGTATTTGTCTGCCTTCTGCGGATGGCTTTTTAAGAATCACAGTAATCCAGATGTACAGTGGCAGTCATGAAGCATGTCTGAAGCGTGCTATTCATAGCCTGATTTGCAACTATTACTTGGAAGTCAGTGCCATCAACTGTAGCTTGGCTCATTTCCTCTTTTAGGTGTAAACAGGGTCTATTATGCCACAGATCTCTATGAAGTAATGTTTATATGGGTAGAAAACATATTAAGCTATTTATCAGGTATGATAAATGTCTCCTAACAATGACTTTTTTGAAGAGAACATGTGGAATCAATGGGGGAGGGTGGTGGCGGCAGCTACTGAGGTAACCATTGAAGTCTTCCTCTACTTATAGAGATGTGATTATTTTTATTTATTTACTTATTTTAAATAAATAATTTGTTTATCAATCAGTGAATAGCTGCATCCTTCAGACAGCTCACAAAATAAAGTTATAAAATTAAGACCACAGAACCAACAAAACTAAAGTTTCATCAAACAACATTATAGCAATTACAGTGGTGCCTTGCTAGACGATGATAATCCGTTCCACTGAAATCGCTGTTTAGCGAAATCATTGTCTAGTGAAAAGCATTTCCCCATTGAAATGCATTGAAACCTGTTTAATGTGTTCCAATGGGGAAGAATTGTCGTTGTCTAGCGAAGATCGGCCATAGGAAAGTCACTTTGCAAGCCACTGATCAGCTGTTTAAATAGCTGCCTTGTGAAGCTTAGGTCCCAAAAACACCAATTTTGCAAGCACGGAGAGAGCTGTCAAAATCGTTGTCTAGCGAAAATCGGTTTGCGAAGCAGGGACCAAATATTGTCCAGCGAAAGTCCCCCATAGGAACCACTGTTTTGCGAATCGCTATAGCGATCGCAAAAAGCCAATGTCTAGCAAAAAACTGTCATGTGGGGTAACTGTCTAGCAAGGCACCACTGTATAAAACAGAAGAAACAAGTTTAAAAAAATCATATACAGCGGCCATAATCCAAGTGATATTTACACCTAAATAAGTAAGTGCATCAGCATAGAGTGGTCTAGCCGCCTAGAGTGGTCTTTTAGGCCAGATGGGTGGGGTATAAATCAAACAAACAAACAAACAAACAAACAAGCATTAGACCAGCAAACAGCCTTTAATTGACAAGTTCTCAATCAAAGTCCTAGTTGTGTGCTGCGTCACACAATTTATATGCTACTAGGAATCCAACTCAGGACTTGCTAATTAGCAGCTATTTGTCACTCTGAGTTACCACAATGTCTTTATTGACTTGGATTCTGGACAGCAGATAATACAGAACCATTCCCGAACCCCACCCTGAAAATAAAACTGCCACGTTAAAAAACACAGAATAATCCAATGCTGAAAGTATGATGTTGAAGACCAAAAGAAGCCTTTTCCTGGCATATAAAGGCATCCAAGGAGTCACCAAGTGGGCCTCTGAAAGGAAGGCATTCCCTCCAGAACATACCTTCTTCCGTGGCCACCAGCCCAATTTCAGCTTGGAAGGTTTTTCAAAGAAAGGCTTCAGGTGTACATAGGTGTGTACAGGCCTGAGTGATGTTTCTAGGATTGGTGATTTGTTCTGTCAGGTGGGATCACACACTGTGGAGAGTTAGCTAGCTGATTTCTAAAATGGTGGCAACATAACTGCTAGATGCTTTCTCATGCCTAATAACCTGCTGTTTGACAGCTGTTCTTTTACTTTATGTCAGGGGCTGGCAAAACTCTACATAGATCCCACAAGACCTGTGAAAGTCCCGTCAGCCAGAATTCTTTTTCATTTTGTCAAAACAATGGTTTTTCTCATCCTGGAAGGATCCAGGAGTAGCAGTTTTTATACCAGAGTTATCAGAAGGGCCCTCAGATTCTGAGAGACACCCATCTCACCCCCAAAACAGAGGTGGTCATCCAAACTATTTATCTTCTAATTTTTTTCAACGTTTGGTTGTGGAAGAATTTCAAAAATTTGTGAATCCCATGAGTGGCGAAATTCTGGCAAAATTGTCCATCCCTTTCTTTCTACGTTTCCGTATATAATTTTAAATGTTTTATTTCTCAAAGCTTAACATTATAGCAGGGGAAGGGAAATCTCCAGCTTGCAGGCCTTATTTAACACAAAGACGTTCAACATCCAATCAATGCAAGCTTGAACCCTTCTACAAGCCCCTTCTTTCCCACAAAACCTGTCCCTGGACGCTAAGAAGAAAGGGACCCCCCCAATCAGCTTGGCAGCTGAAGAAGTGAGGTAAAGTCTACAAAAGTTCATGCCACATATCTGTTTGACCTTTAAGAATCTAAAATGGCAGCACAACCACTATAATTGGAAGACCATTCAATTAAAAATGATGAGTTTCTAATATATTTGCTGCCTTCCACTTCTTCCCAGAATACTACCTTCTTCTCTGCGGCAGATTCAGGTGTGAAATGGCCAGCTTCTTTGAAATCAGCAGCTGGAAAAGGCCATGGAGCAGAATGATGTTTTAAGCATAATCTTTTTTCCATTTTTTTAAATAGATGAAGCATTTGTCTGTTTTTTTTCTTTGTGGTTTTGTTTTTTCTTTTTACACACGTGCTGTTTTCTTAATGAGAAATTGATGAATGACAACATCTGGCAAGAAACAAAAACATATGGTCCAAGTAGCTGTTTCTACAGAGGTTAAAATTGGCTTTGCAGTTTTCTCGGGTTGCTACTGTGATTGACAGGATCATAAAATAAATTGCTCATTTCTCTCCCCCTCTGCGCTGGTCCTCTGTATCATCAAAGACACTAGGGGGTAAATTTGCAATGCGGTGCATAAGGAATTAGACACGCAAGGTCTATTAGCATAAATGGGATTTGTGCACCTAATTCCCCACACACCATGCAGAAAATCTACCCGTAGGATAAAATATTAATGTTTTTCTTCATTCTGTTTTTCATTTAAAATGTAATTGTGTTAAAAAAATAATCCAGAAAAAAAATATCTGGAAAGTTACCTAAAATACCAGAATGGTCAAACCTGTGACTTGTAACACAAGGAATGGAGAGCAAAGATATAAACTGGTTCTAGAAGTTTATAGGCCTGTAACTATGTAAAATCACCTAGTTAGGTTCTCCTGACATGGTCTAAAACCACACACCATGTTCACCTTGCATCTTCTTACCCCATATAAATTCCTAACATTACACTGTGTACTAAATAACTGCACACAAAACATACAATATTATGCAACCTGGGTTCATAGGTACAACTGATGTTTCACGCCATTTTGCTCACAACATATAAACATAGTCGATGCATCTTTGAGCAACCTTGCATGGGTTTATAGCTAGGTTTGCTACTAAACTGTAGCCAGTGGTAACTACTGGTCAGTGGTATATGAGCACTTACACTTATGTATGGATTATCCTCAGTCGTCAGTCAATCCTTGAACTGTACAGTGTGATGTGTCGAGAGATTCTTGGGACAGATATGGCAGGCATGCAGCCACTTGCATAGATTGAATCCTCTACATTTTCATTCAACTTTATGGGAAAGTATATATTCATTTATGAAAACAATTTCATCTACAATAAAGATGCCTCATCATGTATGATGCACTGTTCAGAAATTCTTGAGAATCTAAATGTGAGAGAATTTCAACTGTTTTGTAAGAAAATATTTGGTATGTTTTGGATTCAGTTTCTCTACAGCATATGCATGCACACACAAACATACTGGTGCATGTAGGAGTATGCTGTAGATTAGGGGTCTCAAACATGCAGCCCAGGGACCATTTGCGGCCCACCGGATGATAGTTTGTGGCCCCCGCCTTGCCTGCCCCCGAAGCACCCAAGTGTCCTCTGCTGTCAAGAGTCAAAAAAAGCCTTGCCTTGCTCGCTGTCTCCCAAGACAGTGCCTCTTGAACCCTTCATCTGGAACTGCAGCATGCCAGCCAGCCTGTTTGTCTGCCGGCCGGCAGGCTGCAGTTCTGGCTGGAGGGTGCAAGAGGCACTGGCTTGGGGGAGAGCTGGTGAGCGAGGTGCGCTGCCATCCCTTTTGCCCGAGTGCCCAAGCTGCTGCCGAGCAATACTTGACAGTGGAGCTTGCTCCCGGCCCATCCTTGAAGAGTGCCTCCAAACCGCCAACAGCAGCTGCCACCGCCACCACCTCTTCCAGGGAAGAGGCTCTCTGGCTCTCTTTCTCTCTCAGCGCCCCCAGCACCAACCCAGCCAGCAGCCGCTTCAGCGCCCGGCGGGGCTTCCTCCTCCTCCTCCTCCTCCTGCTTCAGCCACCTCTGCTCTGGAGGCTGCCTGGGCTTGCCTCGCAAAGTTTGCTCCTCTGTCGTGGTGGTGGGGTAGCTGTTGCTGCTGAGCGCGTCTTTTTTTGAGGGGGCCCTCAGAGGAAGGTTGCCGGACCTCCATGTGTGTGTGTTTGTGTGTGTGCATGTGTGCACCACCTGTTGGGGGGGGGCGCCCTATTCTGTTTAATTTTGCAGCTACCGATGGGGGCTTTTCTCCTTTGGCAAGGCGAATTCTGTGAGGTTTTTTTAAAAAAATATTTATGTCGTGCCCTCCTCCCCCTGGCTAGGCAGTCGCTCCCTCCGTTCTCCGCTTCTTCATTCTCCTGCTGTTGATGGTGGTGGAAGTAGTGAAGAAGGAGCCAGAGGGAGTTGTGGTTGGCAAAGAGGGCTCGCACGCCCCTCTTCGTCCTCCTCGGAGCCCCAGTCAGCTAAGGAAACTCCTGGGCAGCTTCCTCAGGCTCTTGCTCCACTCGGCAGAAAATCTATCACCCAGACTCTGCCTCCAGCGGCCCCCTGGTAAATTGAGTTTGAGACCCCTGAGTTTGAGATAATGTATGTATGCATGTTCATACAATCTATTTGTATAAAGACCTCATAATTATTTGTAGCTCCACTTTTTGTTCGCCTTCCTAATGAGACAGAATATGGAATCCACTGGATTCCTACCCCACCTCCAGCTTCTAGCTTCTGCATATTGGTCTGACATTCTTTTCCACATTTTTTAAAAACTTGAGCGACAACAATGGTCCTGACCTGGGGATGGAACTCATGCTGTGCTTAACCTGCCACTTGACGAGTGAAATGTACTGTGGCAAATGTTTCAAAACCTCCAGCACACATGGTTCTCTCATTCACACATAAATTGCTTCATAAATAATTAGTACTCTGACTTATTACCTTTTGAAGGATTTTTTTTTTGAAAGCTTTGATATCAAGCCATTTCCTGTGTTTGAATGAGCTATGAACACCTATTCAGTCTTTCTTTCTTTCTTTCTTTCTTTCTTTCTTTCTTTCTTTCTTTCTTTCTTTCTTTCTTTCTTTCTTTGCTAGGAAAAATGATGCCTTCAGTAGAGTTCACAGTGCATATTTAATTCTATCTTTAGTTTCTCTAATCTTTTTTTCCCTTTTTCCTTAATTATAAACAAAAAACCTTGAAAATTAGTAAAAAAAATCATCATTTTTCCTCTTAATCATTAGCAGATTAAACAGTACAGGTCCAAGAGCCATACTGTGAATACTGAGGGCATTTACTTTCCATTGCCCTGGGAAAATCTGTTCAGATTTTCTACTATTAGTTTAACTTTATATTTGGTCTTCACCTTCTACTCCTATGTCATAATTGTTTTTTTTTTTTTTTTCTCAGAGAAGAAAATGGCTGTATTCAGTCTAAGCATTTCGGCCGAGGGTCAGGAGATGTCAGGCTCAAGGAACAACTGTTTTGTTTTTTGCTTGTGTTTAAGGATTGTGGTAGAAAAGTCCAACTCAGGACTGAACGGATCTCTCTATCTTTCCACACAAAAATCTAGTCTCAGTTATCTCAAACTCTTCTCTTTCTTGCAGCTACAATAATACTTAGAAGTAAACGGGAGTCATTTTGTTATTATTTATTTGATTTGATTTGATTTGATTTACTGTTGTTGTTAAATTCTTGGAGAGTCAGTAATCTATGCTGGTCTACGCAAATCACTGAAAGATCAGCAAAGGGGCTACAGATTGATTGTCACCCAATTCCTGATTTAGAGAGTGCATATTAAACCTAGTTGATATGCTCTGCATGATATTTGGCATAGGGATTGCCAAAAGTGAGATGAAGTAGAAGGAAACTGAGGAACCCGGTAAGCTGGCAAAAACGCACCATGGAAATCTATCTTAAAATCTTTCTCAAAATTGGGGGCAAGCATTTCACCATAGCAAATGGTGAGGAATGCTGGGAAATGCAACTAAAAACCTGGAAGGCTACAGCCATAGACAGTGCGTCTAAGTCCTATATGTTGGATATTTGCATGCTTCATAAAATCCATCACTTTAAGTGCTGTAACACTGGAAAATATTTGCATTGTATCCACAATCCTTCTGTCTCTTGTAAGCACATCTCAATGCTCCATTCTAGGTCTCTGCTCCATTCATCTTCCCCTCATCCAACAGTTCTACAGCACATTATTTTTCTAGAGGTTAAGGAACAAGGCTGTTCTACTGTTCTTTAGGATGTGGTGCATATAGAGTAGCCAAGTTTAGCACTATAGAAGAGAGAAGAAACTCCCAGAAATCTACATAACATCCTGAGAAACAGATTGGTACTGGAGGAGAATACTCACCAGTGCCTTCCGTGTTTCCATACAGCAAAGCAAAGCAAAGCAATGCAAAGCAAAGCAAAGCAAAGCAAAGCAAAAACAAACAAACAAACAAATAAATAACAAAAAGAAAAGGTGATACCTTGGATAGTTATTATAGTTATTTTGATGTGAGCTTTCATGGATTGTAATCCCCTTTCTAAAACAAAAGATTATAATCCTTAAAAGTCCCTACTGTAGTCTGTAAGGTGCCAGAATGATTTTGCTTTTATTCTTTGTTATAGGTGCTCAAACAGACAAACACAGTTAAAACATGTACATAGAACCCAACTGGCAAAAAACTGATTGTGATGTTCTCTGGAATGGCAAATCTCTCAGTCTCTCAAATCAATATTCTCTTAAATTAACCTGTAAGTGAATATGCTTAGTAGAGATGGGCGTGAACCACAAAAAATGTGGTTTGTATTTTGTAGCTACTCATGAACCATCCAGATTTTTTTTTAAAGGAGCATAAACTTTTTTTTTTTAAGTTTGTGCCTTGGAGGAGGGTAAACTAACCACCCACCAGGCTGCCTCTGCCCCCTTCCCACTGCCCCTGTCACCTCCCTACCTGGTCCTGTTACCTGCTCCTCCTCTTCATCCTCCTCCTCCATTGCCATCTTGAGAGACTGTGGCCAAGCTTCCCTTCTAGAAGCTGGGCCTGCTGTCTCTGCACATATATGTGCCTATCAATTGATAGGCATGGACATGCACAGAGTCAGCAAACCCAGCTCCTGGAAGGGAAGCCAGGCCTGCTGTCTCTGAAGATGGCAGTGGAGAAGGAGGATGAAGAGGAGGAGGAGGCAACAAGACCAGGTAGGGAGGTGACAGGGGCAGTGGGAAGGGGGCAGAGGCAGGCTGTGGCGGCAGAGGGAACAAATCAGGACATTCATTGAATCATGTAAAAAGTTCATGGTTTGGATCAGTTCAGGTTCATCAATTTTGACAAACCAACATGAACCAAGCCAAGCCAAGGAACCAGCGATTTTTAACAAACTTCCTGGTTAATTTTTTAGTTCATGCCCACCTCTAATGCTTCAGACTTTCCCAACTCAGAATCACCTCTCACAACAATCCATTTAGCCTGCTAGTTTTCTCTGGTGCTTTCTGTGTTTTGCATTAGTTTCTCTCTGCAGCTTAGATGCCCTGACCTGAATACAGCATTCTTGCATTTTGTGTATGGCTGAAGCCCAATCTTAAAGAAAACAAAGTGTTAGATCCTTCTTGCAATATAAATTGTTCTTGTGCATGCAGCTCAGATCATCACCAGTCATTTTAGCAACCATTTCACCTTGCAGACTCATATTTAATTCTCTATCTACTATCACTCTTGGACTCTGAAGCTTTTCTCCACATTATCACTGTCTCAATTTTTTATTTCCCAATAATTTCCTGCAGCAGCATTAGCCTGCTTTTCCCCAGATGTACAGCATGTTGTAATTTACTGCTTATGTTTTCAACTTCTCCCCGCCTCTTTGCAGAATTTTCGTTTCTTAAAATGGATTTTGTTATTCCTTCTATGCCAGCACTTCTTGTGTGTTACTGTGCCTGTTAAGAGCACAGGAAAACAGCCAGCTGCTTCAATATCAGGCAGAATGTGAGGTCGTACTCCTTTCCCAATTTTGAACCAGTCAGTTCTTCCGTACCTTGTTCTAACTGTTGCTTCCTGTCCCACATATAGATTTCTCAGGAGACAGATAAGGTGGTCAAGCAATCCCATTTCTTTAAGGACTTGCCACATACCTCGCTATGCTACATACCTCATAATACCGAACAATGAAATCTGTGGGAACTTGTCATATATGCACTGCTAGCCTTGATACACATAAATTTATATATATATTTGCTTTTATTAGGCACCTTTTGCAATTTCTGTACAATCCACACTAGATAGCACAGTAAAAAACACAAAAATGACCCAAATCTCCAATTGGCTCATCTAGTACATAGACTAAATGTTATCTCAACTTTTCTGCTATAGGGCTTGCCACATTTTTGGGTGCTTCTATCTCAAGCCAAAAAGGAATAATCCATTTAGTTATAAGCCAATGAGGGGCATTGCCACTTGATTAGCCACCTTTTGTTTAATAAAATTGGCAGAGACATTCCAACTCACACCATCATTGTTGTAATCCTAAACCTACACATCTGTCATGAGTCTGCAGCTCCCCTTTGGGAGCTTGCCTTAAACAAAGGACCCTGGCTCTCACATCTGGTCATGATTTTTGGAACATTTATGTTTTTCTCTCTACTTTGTACAGCTATGTGATGTCTAGCCTGGTGAAGACTAGTGCAAGATGAAAAGGTGGCTTATGGCTGTGGTCTAAAAAGCCTATATTCCATTCTTACCCTCAGGTCATATTATGGCCAAAATTCTGTGGAGTAAACTATGCTAGTCTGAGGGAGATGACATTGTCAGGCCAGTAATTAAAGAGCTCCTGCTTTGATCCTGAGACTGGCATGATGGCATGACTTGTGTACAATAAGTCTCATTGTGCATGAGCCATGTGAGATGTTGGAGGGAAACAGGAACTCTTCAATTGCCAGCAACTGCCCTGAAATAATCTACTTATTTTACTCAAGTGGATTTTGTCTATGTGGTATAAAAAGTAAGAAATAACCAGATAAACATGAAGAAACCATCTGAAAAGTTGGAGGCATAAGTTTAAAGGATATGGAAGGAACTGCACTTTCTGATCATATGTACCAAGTGTCCCTTTCTGGCATCTTAGAATCTAACTGTAACAGGAAGGTAGTTACACCATTACACTGAAGCATTTATTGACTTCAGTTATCTTACTATTCACATGCCCTTGAGCGTTTTTGAGAAGATCAAAAGCAGGTCCCAATTAATGGGAAGTCATTCTTTTTGTCCTAAAACTGTAGACCAGCCACTGCCAGCTCTGTTGCCGAGTGTGCTTCGGCAGCAAGGAGCTCCATATCCTCCCAGGATATCGCAAGATTTGGGTAGTCTCACAAACATGACCTGGGAGGGGAGGAGGAAGGATCACCCTATTTGAGGAGCACTCTTCCCTCCCATTGGCTTGCAACACACCCACCTGCCCTATGTATTAGTGTGAGTTTTCGGTCGGCCTTTGGGGCCCAACAGGAATTTTTGACCCACATCCTGATTGGCTCTTGGAGGTGGTTTTTTTTCCTTATCCCACACTGCTCAAGGTGTGCATGCTGTTTGAATGGTTAGAAAACAATTGGTTACACAGGTGGGTAGTGCAGATGGAACAGGTTTCAGTGAGTCCCCTTGCAATCACAGGTAACGTATAGCTCATCTTCCCAGCACTGCAGATCATGAGATTTCAGTGCATAGGGGAGAAGATGCACTGGGGCCACACCCAGACTGATGGTTACCAAAGGAGAGGTGGCTTGAGGTCCGGGGATGACCAAATTTGGGTCGGCTCTCGCTGTCTTCAGGACCGTGAAACCTTGGGGCTAGGGACTCGCCCATTTTTGGGTAAGGGGTCCAGTGAGACCCCTATGCAAAACCTGATTCCACACTACTGAAGGACCCCCCTCTTATAGTTTGTTTGTTTATGTATGTATGTATGTATGTATGTATGTATGTATGTATGTATGTATGTATGTATGTATGTATGTATGTATGTATGTATGTATGTATGTATGTATGTATGTATGTATGTATGTATGTATGTATGTATGTTAGGCATCCTTCAGTCTTGAAAGACTATGGTAACGTGCTCTGTATGGAGGACTTGGAACAGCGTCTAGTGTGGCTGAGAAGGCCAATTTGAGAGTGACAGTCCCTTCCACACTGAAGACAGATCCAGTCTGTTCCCTGTCTGGCTCCCTGGTTTTGCTGCTTTTGTGACCTCCTCTTTGCCTCGGCCTGCTGGGCAAGGGTCTCTTCAAATTGGGAGAGGCCGTGATGCACCGCCTGCCTCCAGGCTGAACGCTCAGATGTCAGGGTTTCCCATCTGTTGAGGTCTATTCCTAAGCCCTTCAGATCTCTCTTGCAGATGTCCTTGTATCGCAGTTGTGATCTCCCTCTGGGGCGCTTTCCCTGCACTAATTCTCCATAGAGGAGATCCTTTGGAATCCGACCATCAGCCATTCTCACGATGTGCCCGAGCCAACGTAGACGTCGCTGTTTCAGTAATGTATTCATGCTGAAAATTCCAGCTCGTTCTAGGACTGCTCTGTTTGGAACTTTGTCCTGCCAGGTGATACCAAAAATCCGTCGGAGGCAACACATATGGAAGGTGTTCAGCTTCCTCTCCTGCCGTGCACAAAGGGTCCAGGACTCACTGCACTACAGGAGTGTGCTTAGAACACAGGCTCTATAAACCTGGATCTTCGTATGTGTCGTCAGCTTCTTATTGAGCCATACTCTCTTTGTGAGTCTAGAGAACATGGTAGCTGCTTTGCCAATGCGTTTATCCAGCTCGACATCTAGAGAGAGGGTGTCAGAGATGGTTGAGCCAAGGTACACAAAGTCATGAACAACTCCAATTCTTGTGTGGAGATGGCAATAGAAGGAGTTGAGTCCACGCCCTGGCCCATGACTTGTGTTTTCTTCAGGCTGATTGGCAGGCATTGCTGAAATGATTCATGAGTTGTTGGAGGTCTTCAGCAGAGTGGGCAACGATGGCTGCATCATCTGCAAAGAGGAAGTCCCGCATGCATTTCAGTTGGACTTTGGTCTTCGCTTTCAATCTAGAGAGATTAAAGAGTTTTCCATCTGATCTAGTCCGGAGATAGACGCCCTTGGTTGCAGCTCCAAAGGCATGCTTCAGCATGACAGCAAAAAAGATCCCAAAAAGTGTTGGTGCGAGGACACAGCCCTGTTTCACTCCGCTTCGGATGTCAAAGGGGTCTGATGTTGAGCCGTCAAAAACTACAGTGCCTTTCATTCCCTCATGGAAGGATCTGATGATGTTAAGGAGATGAGGTGGACATCCAATCTTGGGAAGTATTTTAAAAAGGCCATCCCTGCTAACCAGATCAAATGCTTTTGTAAGGTCTATGAAGGCCACTAAGAATGGCTGTTGTTGTTCCCTACATTTCTCCTGCAGCTGTCGGAGGGAGAATACCATGTCAGTGGTGGATCTATTAGCTCGAAATCCGCACTGTGATTCTGGATAGACTCTATCTGCAAGCACTTGGAGCCTCTTCAGCACAACACGGGCAAGCAGCTTCCCTACCACACTAAGAAGAGAGATGCCACGGTAGTTATTGCAGTCACCCCTGTCTCCTTTGTTCTTGTACAATGTGACGATGTTTGCATCCTTCATGTCCTGTGGTACAGCACCTTCCCACCAGCAGAGACAAAAGACTTCATGCAGTTCGGTGGTGATGATATCCTTACAGCATTTCAGCACTTCAGGGGGATGTTATCCTTTCCAGGTGCCTTGCCAGAGGCGAGGGAGTCCAAGGCCGCTTTTATTTCTGCTAAGGTTGGTTTGCTGTCCAGCTCTTCCAAGACAGGCATTTTGCCTCGAGGTTGTTTCCTGAAGCCCTTTCCATAAGTGGATATAGCCACAAGGCAGTGGAGGTTTAAAGTAGGAGTTTTCCTTCTCCTAGATGGGCTGCCTTCCAGGGCTGACGAGCCCCACCTACCCGGCCTGCTCTCTAATACTGTGGAAGTATGCAATGTTGATTGGCTTTCTTATTTCCCAAATTAGGGTAAGAAATAGGATTAGAGAGTTTCATGCGCCATTAAACATGCTCTCTTGCTCATCCTCCTTTAAAGCTAAAAACTCTGCCCTTCCTCCCTCAGGTAATGCATATTTAAAATATTGGGATTGGGGTTGAGAGTTAGGGTACTTGAGAATTTCGTGCGCTGTTAGGCGCACGGTCCAGTAAAATCCCAAAATCAAGGCATCAGGCCCACCCCCTCCTGGGCCATGTGATGCGAGGAACAGAGACAAAAGCAAATTCCTTAGCAAGATACCAATGGGGGCCTACCTTCATCCCTGAAACCTCCCTGAGCAATATGTATGTATGTATGTATGTATGTATGTATGTATGTATGTATGTATGTATGTATGTATGTATGTATGTATGTATGTATGTATGTATGTATGTATGCATGCATACATGCATGCATGCATGCATGCATGCATGTATGCATGCATGCATGTATGTATGTATGTATGTATGTATGTATGTATGCATGTAATTTATATGCCGCCCACACTACCCAAAGGTCTCTGGGCGGCTTACAACATTGACTATAGTTGACTATAGTGGCTATTCAATAAAGTGTGGCCCATGTTTATCCCATAATACTTGTCTCATGTCATTATTCTAGAGTAATGGGAGCAATGCAGACAGCATCTATTAAGTCTAAGGGGACTCTTCAGCAGATAATATGAAGTACATTACCTGCAAATGGCTATTATGGACATTATAATTTTGGATATCAGCAGATGACAGCCTGCAATGAATAAATCATTCAGACATTTAAACTAGACATGATGTTACATATGCTTTATTCTCAATCACAACTAAATTTACTAGAAGAACATAATCCAGATTGTGTATGTGTTGTCAGTAAGTGGTGAGAACAGAGTTATTTACTTCACTCCCTTGTTCTGAATGATGTAGTTTTGAGCTGGAACTCAGGGCATATCTACCAGGAAGAAATGCTATGTTTATATACAACATCTTAAATGTTCTATATACTTGGTTTTACATTTCAACAGGACCATCAGCTTCTACCTCTTTGGGAAAATTATCATGTCAGAGATCTGTTGATCTAGAAAACATCATATTTATATGGCTAGCTGCTAAAGAGACTTAAATGTGAATGTGGTGTGGAAAAAAAGTAAGACCTACACTTACTGTTTCTCTAAAAATAACTGTTTCACCTCTAGGATTGGAGTTCGAGAAGGTGGTGCTAACTCCAACCAGTCCCTCCTAATTTCTGACCTCAACTGATAGCTGGCATGACCCAGAAGCACTGAACTCTCCTGGGTCTGTCTGTGAAAGAGGGGTTGTGCAACACTCTTGTTGTCCTGACTGCAGTTTTAAAAGCACTGTAGTTAGTACAAAATACAGCTCTGGGCTTCTGACCTGTGCCAATAGCTAAGAAGACCACGAAATCCAGCACATAGTTAAACATACCAGTTTGTTAAGGCAAGATGTGCTCGATGCCAACTGCAACAACTTTTAAAGAGGATTAGAAAAATTCATGGAGAATAGGGCCATCAGAGGTTTCCGGTCATGCTGGATATTACCTTAGTATTTGAGGCAATAACTTCTCTGAATATCTTGCATATCAAGGAGCTCAAGCAGGAGAAAGGAGCACAAACTTGTGAAATGTCTTGTTTGTGAATGCTAGGTTGCGATCCAGCACAGCTATTCTTATGCTTTTATGTTGGTGCTGTACCTGATGCCTCCACCTGCTTCAGAATAAAGGCTTGGTCCTGGGAATATTGAATGGTGGAATATAAAGGTGGTTTGCTGCTCCCCTCCTGCTGTGTTCCTTGTCCACACTGTTTTAATTAATGTTGGAAGCTGCCCGGAGACTCTTGCAGAGTGCGGACAGCATACAGTTGAATTAAACAAACAAACAAACAAACAAAATCTTCTTGTTCCATCAGACTGAGAGTAAAAACAAGAAACAAGAGGAATACATAAGGAGGACTATGCCATCACCTGCACTTAAAGTCAAATTACCTGTTACCTAGCAGATGATTCTCCATACACCCGTACCCATTCAAAAGACCAGGATACCTGATATGGATTAGGAGCTGCGGAGATGGTGGTGGTGGGCTTTGGCCACTTCGGTGGCTTGCTGCTCCACTCCTGCTGTGTTCTTTAGCCACACTGGGCATCTGGCACCTACCTTTATCTACAACTCTCTTTTTTGGCAATGTAAATTGCAGGTGTACACTTTGTGATCCTGGAGATGATGGGGCAGGTGAAGGGCAAAATCTCCCCATTTGCACATGTGTGGGTTTGATGCACCACAAGCTCTCTGCCTTTCCAATATCTAAGGATATATTGATAGTGATTTCCCAAAGCATATGCCCAGATAGAACAGATTTTTACCAAATACCATGCAACGTGTAGGACAGAGAAATGATGTGAAGGACAGATATCTCTTACACAGAAGCAAAAAGTACTCCAGGCCAAAGAACAGACCCTGTTTGCTTTTGTCATCTGCCTGACCTGACACCATCAATTCAGATACTGTTCTGCATAAATAAAGCCTTTGGCTCCCTACAAATTACACCTCCATTCTTTTCTCTCTCTCTCTTTTTAAATGCAGCATAGCTTGTTTTGCAAAGTACCTTTGAGGTGCTTTGTAAAATCTAGTCCAGCTGGATAGGGGGTAGTGGTGGAGGAGGATTTCTGCCACATAATCTCCTTTGCACGGCTCTTGAAAACTGTAGGATAGATGAGGAACCGTGGCGATTTACCCGCTAATTAGCTGTTCTTATTAAGAAGAGTAAGATAATTGATTTTAGGATGCACTACCCCTTATTAAGACCTAATTAAGCTGTATATCAAATGCTAATTAAGTAGCTTTATTCCATCTCACTGATGGGTTTTGATGCTTGGCAAATAGACTTGGGTGGGAGATGAACACCTACAGTAGATATCTGAAACAAAACAGATACATAATAGATACAGCGAATGCTGGATTATCAAAATGTAACCTGCTTAGTGTGGCATGTGTTCAGTTTGGCAGTTGAAAGCATGCGGCTCCCTCATTTTATACTCATTTAAACATACTTTCTTTCGGAAACAGGCAGTGGCTTTGTGAGGAATTTTTTTTTTCCTGGAAGGCTTTGCAGTTTAGTTGTCAATTGGATGTGCCATTCTGAGAATTTATTGTTAGAAAATACAGTATACCATAAGTCCTCCCCCCCTTTCCCCCTGCTTCAATAGTTTCAATTAAATTGAATAACATATGCCACTTCAGATTAATTTAAGTTTTTTTTGGGAGGAAAACAGGAGAGAAAAGGTGAAATGACATCTGACTCCTTGTAAAAACCACAAGCTGAGATAAACACTACAAAGAGGAAAACAGATGTTGTTCACAAGAAAACAAATGAGAGCTGAGATTATGAATAGATTTTGTGGAGTTTATTTTATTTTTTTGACCTTAATACTTACATTAAATGAATTTGCTCAGCACAAACCAAAACCAACCACAACACCTGATAAAGAGACCCGTACGCTCATATTTTTGCAATGGATGTGAATCAATTTAAAACATTAATCCCATTGGTGTAACATATTTTGCCAATAGTGTATCTTCAGAACAATATTACCAGAAGAACACATCCTTCTGTTAATCTGTGAGGTTGTGACCGCATAGATTAGGGTGGGCTGTCTCTCAAATTCCCCTCTGCTCCATAATGTAGGGTCTTTTGGATAAATCACAAGGCAGTCATGGAAAGTAATGATTTCTTTATGCCTCCGGGAAGCATTTGATTGTCTCTAATAGTTATTTTCACCGGCAGCATGATATTCTGCAAACAATAACATCCACTATATGTCACTTCAGCACTCATTAATGGCAAAGGTATAACTCTCCAGATCCAATAATCTATATTTTTGAACACCTAAATTAAATGTCACTCAGTACTAAGTGTAAGAATTTCATCTGACAGTAAACGTTCACAAGAACAAATATATATTTAAAATTATCTGATGGATATCTATCAAATACAATGTTTTTGGCATTAATGATACCACAAGAGAAGGAAAACTTATCAATAAGATCTGTGTGGGGATGGAAACAAAATCTCTATAAAAAAGGGAATCAATTTTTCCATAAGCAATTTCTCTGGGCTGCAGGGTACATAATCAGAGTTATTGCTATATGCCAGATTTTATTACATCATTAAATTATTTTCATTTTTACTTCCTGCTTAAAAAGATGAGGTTTTTGGAAGCTACGTCAGAGAATGTGCGGTTAGAAAGAAAAATGAATTCTGTTGACTGAAGTCAGATTGATAAATGTCAATCAGTGGAAAAGGACTCACAGGCAAAAATTCTATTGTGTTTTTACATCACTGTAATACAATTGGTATACAACTCACTGGCAAATTCTTGCAAATTAAGAAGTTACCATAAGCATTTACTGTTATTTGCTGAGTTGCATGATTTAGCACACACAATAGCAAACGCCCACAAAAATGTCTTCGCTTGCAACATGTCACCAATGAGAGTTACATCAGTTCTGTTAAGCTGCTGGAGGTAGCTAATAAGATTCTGGCTACAGAGTATTAACACCATTGTACAGACTTGGACCTGGGGTAGAAGCCATTATAGTTAGAATGGGGTATGGTCTGAAGTCATGAGTAAGTGACAATACACACTTGAGGGAAGAGGTTTGCCAAGAAATCCATTGTAAAAGGTTTCATTGAGAACTACCTCTCTGTTTTCTCAGTAAGATGCAAAGTTAATATACCTGGAAAACCCACAACAACCAGAGTTAATATGGTTTGTTTGTTTGTTTGCCTATCTAAAGACAGACTGCCTCTGGGTTATCATTTGCTGGAAGAACTAATGGAAAAACTCTTGGTGTAGGGCCAAGGGAACAAGCAGGAATCTGCTATGATGTAATAGTGAAAGGGCAGGTTAATGACATTGCCCTCCATCAATATCCCTCCTTCCCAAGGGATGTTAGAGTGAGTGCAGGGCCAGCCCTACCATCTGGCCTTATGAGGAAGCTGGCTCACGCAGGACATGGTGGGAGGGCAGGGTGGGATGCCATATAGTCCCCGCTCCAACACTTGATCTATTTTGTTGCCCTTGCACACAGTGCACATTCTTGTCCTACTACCGGTCTTAATGCTCAACTGCAAACATGCTTGGCTTCCATAGGTGGCGTGGACACATCCCCTTGTACTTTGCCTAAGGGGACAAAATGACTTGGGCCAGCCCTGACTAAGTTAGTTGTCCTTTCAGTGCTTAACATTTGATAAGCTGCAGGTTTAATACCAGAATCCCTGCCCGAGGTTACTTTAGTCTGTACAATGCTGAAATCCTAATCGTTAATTCTAGAAAACTGTATGTACACAAATAAGAATTGCATGCACCGAAAGAAGTAACCCTGAATTTTCTGTCATCACTCCTATCCTGTAGCTGACAAAGCAAGCAAATTTTAATATGAAAAGCAACTTCCCTGTTTGGTGTGTCTGAGGTTACAGTAGAAATGCCACCTCAGGATGCAGTGTGCTCTTCTTCCCCCTACTTGTACATAGCTTTGTTGAGACTGCACTTACTTTGCCAAACAAAATAACAGATCAAGGATTCAGGGCAACAACTGCAGATGATACAAACAGACAAATAAACATTCATGGCTTAAATGCTATTCTTCCTGCGTATGAAGAGAACTGACAATAAATCTACACGTTTGCTGGAGCATATCCGAGGCTTTCTAAGTAAACAAGTGTCCCGGACAGCTGATGAACAACAAATCTGTAATAAGCCATCTATAATTAGTAATAAAGTCCTTAAAATAACTGTGTCCTCTTGAGACAGCAACAGCTCTATCCTTGTTATGTTCTGGAAGTAATAGATTTTTTTTTCCTAGTGTAACTAAAATGGTAATTAAAAGATGATTTAGGATCAAAGACAACCTCAAGGTTATAAATATTAGTAGCTTGCTGTGAAGAATTCCCATCCACGTAACTTCAGCAGAATGTTCTACTCAAGAGGTGGTGTGGGCGGTAGAAGTCAAGTAAAAATAAGATATTTTCTCAGACAGAGAGCAGGTCACAAAGGAGAGATTGTTAAAATGCAATTATATAGCCTGGAGAGGTATGTGATTGAGGGAAAAAGGGTTGACGGAATCATTTAAGAGTATTTTCACTAGCTGACGGTAATTTCCATTAATTAGATTTCCTTACTCCTACCCCTAGCTTTATTTTATTTTATCCTCATAATAATCTTGGCAGGTAAGTTCAATGGAGGGAGAAGAATAGCATGCCCAAGGCCATACAGTATGTTACATAAATGGGTAGAGTCCGGAAAAAGAGACACAATACTTAAGGACTAATGGACAAGCTGGAGTTGTAGCGATTACTAGTTATTTCATTTCCAGGAATAAAAATGACTTCTTGGCAGCTCTAAATAAGTTTCCTGAATATTGCAATAGGTTTCTGAAGAGTTGTACAATTAAGCCAATTGCACAGCATGGGAAAGAACATGAAATAGCAAGCCAATCAGCAGCTGAGTTGGAAACTATAGTAAGAATAGCAAGCACCATATGCAATAGCAATCTTATCGCCAGTTGAGTAGGAGGCCTTATGATGAGCAACAGCTAGTCCAGATGGAATGAGGATAGGTAGCTAGTGTTTGTTTAAATGGAAGTTAGTTTAAATGGAAGGCTATGAAGATCAGGATGCTGTACAGAAAATAGCTCTTCTCTCTACACTTTCAAACTTCAAACTGTGCTCAGTTAAGCCATCCTTCTCAAAGGGTGAAGAGTTTGCAATCTTGGTAGAATCCAAATTAATATGTGAACGACTATGTGAAACAAAACTGAGAACATCCTACAAAAGTGTCTCACAACTGTGATGCCACTTTAGGGGGAGTGAAAGAAAGGCCTTTCTTTCAGGTAAACTAGGTTTCACTCAAGTAAGCCAGCATTTCAAAAAAAATCACGTTTCTTAGGGCATATTGACACGCAAGATTATCAAACAGTAGACTTGTTGATAGGATCAAAACCTGACAGTTTAATTGCTGGCTACTTTGAACTTCATACATTGAGTCATTATTGAAAACATAGTACTTTCACTCTCAGAAACATGGTTCATAACCATAGAAATCAATATGTGTATTTTCAAATATTCACATAAATGCATATCACTGTTGTATTTTCCCTTCTAACTGTACCATTATTTGTAAATGTTATTTTTAGGGCTACAGCTCTGAGAATCACACAAACACCATACACAAAAGATGCTGGAATAAAAGATAAGTTTTTCATTGTGAATATGAAGAATTTATTTCTTCCACATCTCAAGGAAAGAAAAGGACAGATGTAACTTGACAATGCAACAAAATGTTAACTTCCAAGTATCTTGCCCCTTACATTGAGGAAGTATATTTATTACAGGAAGGGCATTTGCAACTTTTTTCTTTCTTACTTATTTTTTATTTTTTGGCTCTTGTTGATGGAAAAGGTCAAACACTAAATTTGGAGTTTTTGTTCTTACTTTAGGTGGCACACAGTGAGTGATTGTACCAAACTCCACAGCTCTACTTCAAAGGGAACATAGGAATTAACAGTGTCAGCCAAGCAAAAGCATAATCCCTTGATGGATCACAATATTGATTTTCTTTCCTCCAGAGCGCTAACAATACAGCAACCTCTGGAAACTTATTCCAACCATGAGGGCAAGTTACATTGTACTCCCCATGGTTTTAATAATGCATGGGCAGAAGGTGGGAATAACACAGGCTGGAAAGATATGGAGAACTGTTGCATGTAGGAAGCAAGGTGAAAACATGCAAGCTCCAGTCAGTTATTTCATCAGCAGTAAGCCTGTCGAGAACTCCTGGGTGTCCAGAAGGTAGTTTGTATCAAGAAACACTTGAACATCAAATGAGTAGAAATCAAACTACAATAATGTACAAATATCAAATTAAGATGCTCTCATGAATGTACCTGCTCACAGACACAAATATATTTTGGTCAATGAAAGGGTGGAAAAGAGTTAATTTCACAAGTACACACAGAATTACAAAAATGCATGTATTTAGAAATATGCAGATTTGTTCAAAATTTCCCTGCAAAGACTAAAAACCCCTCCTAGTCCGAGTCAGAAAGAGCTTGTCAGAACTCCAACAAGCTCTGATTCGGCATATTCCTGTGTCTGATACACAATGAGGTATCAGACACAGAGATATACAGGCATTTCTTCAAAAGACCAAAGAAAGATGGTGGAGATTGATATAACATCGAGGAGTCACAATTTATAAGCTGTTTTGCTGAATATGCAACACTGAGCAATTATGTTTGTGATGCACTTGTTGTCATTTATAACAATTACCTTACAAGAGTGTCAGCAGTGGACAAAGATCTTTCACAGGGATGGTTTTGATAGCTTCCTTGTCTCTAGAAAAAAGAAAAGAAAATCACTGGTCAAAACCATAGGCTTGTGATACAAAAGTAGCAACAAATTGGTAGTGATGAACATCACTGAGAGAAGATGAATATTCACCAAACAGTGGATGTGCCAAAGGGAGAAGCCAACGTGTCTTATACATCAGTAGTCCCCAACCTTGGGCCTCCAGCTGTTCTTGGACTTCAACTTCCAGAAATCCTGGCCAGCAGAGGTGGTGGTGAAGGCTTCTGGGAGTTTTAGTCCAAGAACATCTGGAGGCCCAAGGTTGGGGACCACTGTTATACAGTACATGACACATTTCCACAATTTTGCAGGGTGAGCTGGGAGAACTTAGGTGAGCAAAAAGCCTATAGTTTATCAGGAGATGCAGTTATATTTACATCTGGATTTTGAGCGTAACACGAATGCAACCTTGTTGTGCCACATCCTTAAAATGAGTTCTCCCCCAAATCCTAATAGAGATTGAAACAGATTTCATAATTTACAGTCCCATATTTTATATTTGCACGCAAGATGGGGAACTGACAGGTGGGATGCTTACACTTTAATCAATCTTTTACAAGCAGAAAATGGGAAAGAGATTCAGGTGTTAACAAGCAATGTCTCATATCTTGCTCAAAGGCTGAAAAGTCTTTGCATTCATCACCTAAAGACAGATAATCAAGAAGTCATTACACTGCAGAGATTGGACTCTGCACAATTGTGATGTAATTGCTTACTGCAATATGCAAATATTACAGCTAATAAAACATAAAATTGTTTGCAGTATTGGAATCGTCCGGTTTCTGCATGATGGTGTCAGCTTTAATCTTGTCAGTGGAAGGGAAAAGAAGAAAACAACAACAACACATTTTACCCTTCATAAAACAGACGTTGGCAGATTACAGCTTGTTTCAATAACTAATACTCAACTTTAAAGCTGTCCTTTATGGTGCTTTCTAATTAGGAAGTAGAGGCTGTTGTGTAATTAAAACTCAGAATCCCAATACCAAAGCTGCTTACTCTTTTACTTTGGAAATGGAGTGGGGCTCTTCAAAATCTTTCTGTTGTGCAGAAGATACACAGTGCCAGGAATTTTGGAAGACTAGCACATTTAATCTCAACAGGTTTTCTTAGCTGCATACAACTTAATATAGCATCTTACCCTGTTTTCCCGAAAATAAGACCTAACCTGAAAATAACCCCTAGTATGATTTTTCAAAATGCTTGTAATAGAAGCCCTACCCCAAAAATAAGCCCCAGTGAAGTGAAATTCTGCCCTCCACCATTGTGCAGCAACCAGAAGATAACATGAATGTATTTGAATAAATGTAGATGGTTGTAGATGGAAAAAAAAGATCTCCTGAAAATAAGCCCTAATTTGTTTTTGGAGCAAAAATAGAAAGCTCTGAACACAATTCCTAGTCCTTATCACTGCACAGCCAGTTCCTCAGAAGTACTCTCCCACAGCAGTGAAAAACCTGCAAATATTTAGCTCAAAGCTGGATATTTCAAATCATATTATTCACTACAGCTCCAGTAGATTTACCACAAACCTGTAATGTATAACACTAATTTCACTAAATATGCTTGATAATTGCTTTCATATAGGTGGCACTTGGTTCATTCAGAAGTGAAATGGATGAACCAATTCACATGTTTTGTCTGTTTGTCTTTTCTCCTGCTTTACACTTAAAAGATGCTTTGAAATCTGCAGAAAACTAGAAGATAGCAAGGACAAAATGAATGTCTCAAAGCAATACATTTCAGGTATTGTTTTTAGTATATGTTGTGAGCTGCCCAGAGTAGACTATGTCTAGATGGGTGGCATATAAATGCAATAATAATAATAATAATAATAATAATAATAATAATAATAATAATAATAATAATAATAATAATAATAATAATAATAATAATAATAATAATAATAATAATAATAATAATAATAATAATAAAAACTCAACATGAAAAGACTCCCTGGATGGATGGATGGATGGATGGATGGATGGATGGATGGATGGATGGATGGATGGATGGGGAAACACTCTATCCCACCCCCTCCATCCCTGTTCTCATCAAACCCCTGCAGGGAGTGGGTGGTGATGAGTATAAAGAGACATGTGGATGTGCTCCACCTAAGCTAAAACCTGCTTTTCTAATGTTCTGATTCACCTGGAGAGTATTCACAGATAGCAGAGCCCTTATTTTTCATCATCCATGGGTAGGAAGGTAGTGATGGAGACAGCAGAGAGATGTAGTTACAAGACTCATTTCTTCATACCTGAATTATATCTGGAGATATTGATCTGAGAGAAACATTGATCTACATTCCAGGGAAGCTATGACACTGGACAGTATTATTTTTGATAAAAGGAAGAAAGATATTTAGGAGGGAAAGAAAGGAGGCATGGGAAAATTTTTCCCCCATACATTTTTCTCCTTGTTGCTTTCTGAGATTAAAACAGAAAGTGAGGGAGACCAAAGTTTACTGTATGATTCATTTTAAAAATTCTGTTAATATAGAGATTAGAAAATGAAACAGATCTACACTGAAGTCTTCGCAATTATTCTTAAAAGAGTTGGCTTGGTCTGACAGACAGAAATCTATCCATCTGAAATTAAGAGGAGTTCTTAGATCAGAAGATGGATTAATTGCTAATTAATATATTTCTGCTCAAAAGTTATCCTAATTGATGACAAAACCTTCCCTAAACTTTATTTCCCCTTCATATGAGTAAGATAAACTTCTCTTCTGTGTTGCCCAGTTAACTCTCCTATGAGTTACATATGAATGATGCAGTATTAGTTCTCATTAATGCTGATGACATTTAGAGAATCCAAGTACAGGATTTGTCCAGTGAGGATGTGACGATGCTTCATGTTCTTTAGAATAATGAGACTCCATTTACCAGAATTTTTTTTGTAACTGTCAATATCATTTCCATCAACAATGTTTTCACAAGATTAATAAAAAATTAATGAAGCAGACAGAATGTAATCGTCTGGTTAAATATTAATTTTCTCCCTTTTCCTTTCCTTTGCTTTGCTTTAAAAAAGAAATCTTTGAGCACCTTGGTGTACATTCCAAAGAAGCTACGTGAATGAATATAAGCTCTTCATTATTCTGGCAGTTTTACAGGGTCTGTGTGTAGTATCTGTGATATTTATTGCACAAAAGTTTGTTCTCCAAGGGAGATGTATAAGAAAACAGGATGCATAGCAGTTCTGAGAGACATATTGACTAGTTTCTGAAGACCTCCATCAACTCATTCTGCTGAAGACCTACAACACCACATGAATCATTTTAACAAGGCCTACCAAGACCTTGGATTAACAATCAGCCTGAAGAAAACACAAGTCATGGGCCAGGGCATGGACTCATGTTTAGTTGTTTAGTTGTGTCCGACTCTTTGTGACCCCATGGACCAGAGCACGCCAGGCCCTCCTATCTTCCACTGCCCCCCGGAGTTGTGTCAAATTCATGCTGGTTGCTTCGCAGACACTGTCCAGCCATCTCATCCTCTGTCGTCCCCTTCTCCTCTTGCCGTCACACCTTCCTAACATCAAGGTTTTTTCCAAGGACTCTTTTCTTCTCATGAGATGGCCAAAGTACTGGAGCCTCAGCTTCAGGATCTGTCCTTCCAGTGAGCACTCAGGGTTGATTTCCTTTAGAATTGATAGGTTTGTTCTCCTTGCAGTCCAGGGGATTCTCAAGAGCCTCCTCCAGCACCACAATTCAAAGGCATCAATTCTTCAGCGGTCTGCTTTCTTTATGGTCCAGCTTTCACTTCCATACATCACAACAGGAAAAACCATAGCTTTGACTATTCGGACTTTTGTTGGCAATGTGATGTCTCTGCTTTTTAAGATGCTGTCAAGATTTGTCATCGCTTTCCTCCCAAGAAGCAGGCGTCTTTTAATTTCGTGGCTGCTGTCTCCATCTGAAGTGATCATGGAGCCCAGGAAAATAAAATCTGTCACTGCCTCCATGTCTTCCCCTTCTATTTCCCAGGAGGTGATGGGACCAGTGGCCATGATCTTAGTTTTTTTGATGTTGAGTTTCAGACCGTTTTTTGCACTCTCCTCTTTCACTCTCATTACAAGGTTCTTTAGTTCCTCCTTTCTGCCATCAGAGTGGTATCATCTGCATATCTGAGGTTGTTAATATTTCTTCCGGCAATCTTAATGCGGCTTGGGTTCCATCCAGTCCAGCCTTCCGCATGATGTATTCTGCATATGTTAAATAAGCAGGGGGACAATATACAGCCTTGCCGTACTCCTTTCCCAATTTTGAACCACTCAGTTGTTCCATGACCAGTTCTAACTGTTGCTTCCTGTCCCACATATAGGTTTCTTAGGAGACAGATAAGGTGGTCAGGCACTCCCATTACTTTAAGAACCTGCCACAGTTTGCTGTGGTCCACACAGTCAAAGGCTTTTGCATAATCAATGAAGCAGAAGTAGATATTTTTCTGGAACTCTCTGGCTTTCTCCATAATCCAGCACAAGTTAGCAGTTTGGTCTCTAGTTCCTCTGCCTCTTTGGAATCCAGCTTGTACTTCTGGGAGTTCTCGGTCCACATACTGCTGAAGCCTGCCTTGGAGGATTTTGACCATAACCTTGCTAGCATGTGAAATGAGTGCAATTGTACGGTAGTTGGAGCATTCTTTGGCACTGCCTTTCTTTGGGATTGGGATGTAGACTGATCTTTTCCAATCCTCTGGCCACTGTTGGGTTTTCCAAACTTGCTGGCATATTGAATGTAGCACCGTAACAGCATCATCTTTCAAGATTTTAAATAGTTCAGCTGGAATGCCATTACCTCCACTGGCCTTGTTGTTAGCCAGGCTTTCTAAGGCCCACTTGACTTCACTCTCCAGGATGTCTGGCTCAAGGTCAGCAACTACATTGTCTGGGTAGTATGGGATATCCAAATCTTTCTGATATAATTCCTCTGTGTATTCTTGCCACCTCTTCTTGACGTCTTCTGCTTCTGTTAGATCCCTCCCATTTTTGTCTTTTATCATGTTCATCTTTGCGCAAAATGTTCCTCTAATATCTCCAATTTTCCTGAACAGATCTCTGGTTTTTCCTTTTCTGTTATCTTCCTCTATTTCTTTGCATTGTTCATTTAAGAAGGCCCTCTTGTCTCTCCTTGCTATTCTTTGGAAGTCTGCATTCAATTTCCTGTAACTTTCCCTATCTCCCTTGCATTTTGCTTTCCTTCTCCAAGATCCAGGTCTATAGAGCCTGTGTCTTGAGCACAGTCCTTTACTGCAGTGAGTCCTGGACCCTTTGTGCATGGCAGGAGAGGAAGTTGAACATGTTCCATATGCATTGTCTCCAACGTCTTTTTGGTACCACCTGGCTGGACAAAGTTCCAAATAGAGTAGTCCTAGAACGAGCTGGTATTTTTAGTATGTATACATTACTGCTAACGTAAGAAGGCTGACCACTGAAGAATTGATACATTTGAACTGTGGTGCCGGAGGAGACTCTTGAGAGTCCCCTGGACTGCAAGGAGAACAAACCTATCCATTTTGCAGGAAATCAACCTTGAGTGCTCACTGGAAGGACAGATCCTGAAGCCGAGGCTCCAATACTTTGGCCATCTCATGAGAAGAGAAGGCTCTCTGGAAAAGTCCCTGATGTTGGGAAAGTGTGAAAGCAAGAGGAGAAGGGGACGACAGAGGATGAGATGGTTGGATAGTGTCATCGAAGCTACCAGCATGAATTTGACTCCGGGGGGCAGTGGAA